>NW_011494934.1:586947-606811 GCF_000754665.1 Bison bison bison
AGCTAGTTATTGCATTACATGGACAAGAAAATTCACCCTGGCAAGTGATCTATATTACTTATTCATTTATTTATTGGCCGCACCATGCAGCATGTGGGATCTTAGTTCCCCGACCAGGGGTTGAACCCCCACCCCCTGCACTGGGAGCATGGAGTCTTAACCACTGGACCCTGGCAGTGATATTTGAAACATCAGGGAACAGAGAGGTTGGGAATCACAATAATCACCCTCATGTGATGTCTGCTAGCTGCTGCTAAGTCACTTCAGTCGTGTCCGACTCTGTGTGACCCCATAGACGGCAGCCCACCAGGCTCCCCCGTCCCTGGGACTCTCCAGGCGAGAACACTGGAGTGGGTTGCCATTTCCTTCTCCAATGCATGAAAGTGAAAGGTGAAAGTGAAGTCGCTCAGTCGTGTCCGACTCCTAGCGACCCCATGGACTGCAGCCCACCAGGCCCCTCCATCCATGGGATTTTCCAGGCAAGAACACTGGAGTGGGTTGCCATTGCCTTCTCCCTTCATGTAATAGGTAAGAGCGAATCCTAGGTTTCAGGATCAGAGCCCAGATGTAAGTCACACCCACCTGACCTGCCAAATAGAAAAGGAGAAAGGAAGCCACCTGTTTCCAACACTGATGAAATGCCTCTTGCACCTGGGTGAGTGGGGTGGGGGCAGTTACCTCACTCAGGGGCCCCGCAGAGGGTAACCCGAGGGGAACACTACCACACCTATTGGTAAACAGCTGTGAGGGCTCCGGGCCCTCAAGAGCCACCATGATCCAACAGCTGGATGGCTGACCCCTGGTGTGGGCGGGGGCTGGGAGCTCTGAGAGGAGCCCCCTATTGGTTCAGTGCTCAGGGTTTACTGGTGGCTACACGTTTTCAATATCAGCCCTGAATGGGGTGATCCGAAAGCAGAAACTTCCATTTCAGGCTCTGTTTTGAGTCTATTATGAGAATGAGGCTGATGATTTCCTTTGACAGTTATTCATGAAAAGGTCTTTTTCTCGTAGGTAGGTACCACAGTGAGCTCCAGACATCCAGAAAGGAGGGTGTGCCTCTGCTCCCCGACTCCCAACCAGGGTTTGTACAATTCAAGGAATAGAGAAATGTGGGAAATCAGTATTTTAAGTATCAGCAACTCACTTGAATTCTTTAAAAATGTACATGCAGCAGAGTGTTAGTAGCTACAAGGATGTTTCTGGGTACTACCAAGAATGCAAAAAGTTGGAAGCAAACTTGGTGTTCAATGTATTCATTATTATGCAGGGCACATTGGCTCTGGATGTGTCTGTCCTGCATGGACGTTTTTTCTTTAATATAATTAAATTTTATTCTGAAGCATGACTATATATCATCCCATTATACACACACACACACACACACACACATATTATATGGGATGGTGGCCCTGCAGGCCACCGTTCTGTGACCTTCTACCATCCTGTGTCCCATCCACTCTAAACTCTGGCCAGTGTCTACACCTGGGCGCTGAATGTTCTTTTCCTATTGAGCGTCTCTCCCCTCACTGTTGCACAGAGCAATCAGATGCTAATGCAGTCTTTATGTCCCCTGGTGGGCTAGCTCTGTCTTTTATGTGCTTGTGCTGCAGAGCGCGTAGGAAAGAAGACGGGAAAGGAGGCTCCATCGTATAGTATATTACATCCATGAAGGCTCCATCTAGGCCTTAAGAGTGTAGACTGTATAATGAATTGCTCCCAAGGTACAAAATAAATAGAGATTCCCAGGTGGTCGGTAGTAAACAATCCGCCTGCCAATGCAGGAGACATGGGTTTGATCCTGGGTCGGGAAGATCCCCTGAAGGAGAAAATGGCAACCCACTCCAGTATTCTTGCCTGGAGAATTCCATGGACAGCAGCCTGGCAGGCTACAGTCCATGGGGTCACAAAGAGTCGGACATGACTGAGCACAAAATAAATAACTAGAAAGGGGGGAGATGCTGATTTGCTCTAAAAGATACTTGCACTTCTCTATGGGACTGACGTATGAGCTGCTATTAACGCTTGAGGCCTTGAATGGTTCGTGAGAGCAGCAGGTACACTGCACCACAGCCCTCCGCCTGGGCTCCATGGGCCCCTGCTCACATTATGATTCACTCGGGAGTCTGAAAACGGGGGTCGGAATGGGTGGGGATGCCCGGAGCCCTCACTGCTGATGGGATGGTCTCCTGAAATCAAGCAAACCTCAGTGGCGTCAAAACCAACCTTGGGACTTCCCTAGTGGTCCAGTGGGTAAGACGCCATGCTCCCAGTGCAGGGGGCACGGGTTTGATCCCTGGTTAGGAACAGAGATCCCACATGCGGAGCAGCCAAAAATAAATAAATGAACTCTATGCCTGTGGTGATAGTTACACAGCCCTGTAAATATACCAAAAATCGCTGAATTGTAAAAACAAGGGAAATGTACGGTATGTAAATTATAAATCCATTAAAACATTTAAAACATAAGACCAACTTTAATCCCAGGACCACAAGTTATGGGAGAATGCATATTTTACAGATCATAGGTTTCCTAAAAACTTTCTAAGATAATATAAAGCTTTTCAAAGAGTAAAAAAAAACTCAGCCCACAGAATCTCAAAGGAATCTACATCTTAGGGGAAAATGAGAACAAAGATGGCAAGCACACAGTATTTTTCAAAGATGTTTGCACAGACACTGTCCACTGGATTTATGCATCCATTAGACTGCTCTTATCCCAGTTTTTTCCAGTTCTTTGAAGATAAATCTGGATTGTTTAATATCTTTATATGAAACACGTTATAAAAATACTTTCATTTTCCCAAGTATTCCAATGTTCCATCTTTATAAAAATAGCTTTAAGAGCCTTTAAATATTTTATGTGTGGGTTTTGCCTCTGTTTAAAACATGTGCACAGAAACCACCCACCACCATCTGTGGACTCACTGATGTATAACAAAGCACAATTTCACACTGGCGAGGAGCTACAGGTGCTGGGGTGTAATTTGTATTATTGATAGTCTCTGCCTTCCTCCCACAGGTGCTCCAGAAATGGTACAGATCCCGGGTGGCCTCAAAAGACCTATTACTTATAGACATCAAAGTTTCCCAGTAATGCTGTTTCATTTCAACTCAGTGTTAAAAATAGATGCTTTAGAATTCAGTCTCAATCTGAAATACAGTCAAAACCTCCATTGCCATGTACATAAAGACTGCAAGGAAATACATCAAAAATGTTTATGTGGTCTTCTCTGGTGACTTTTTACTTTCTATTTTATACATTTTGCATTTTCCCAGTTTTTAAAAATGAGTCTAGGCTATTTTCATAATCAGGAAAAAAAAAGTATTTTCTGAAGGGGAAATAACACTAAAAATATTACCTTATTTAACAAAGAAATGGTATTTTTTATTTTGAAAATGAATTTATGTGCTTTACAAAGTTACAATAATATATATCATCTATAGTTCTAAATATTAGAAAAGGTTGAGGCTTTTACATTTTCTAAAAGACATCTGACACAATAAAGTGGCTTCAAAAACACTTGGACTAGTTTAGGAATTATTCTTTGTTCAAGGCTGACCATTTGTTATTGCAAATCATGCCCCTTCCAATGTAAATGACTTAAATAGGAGAAGACCTTAAAAGCATGGCTTTGATTCTTTTTCAAAAAAAGGTAAAGTAATGTGAGCTTGCACTTTAAAGTAAGAAGCACCTATGATTTTTTGCTACCTTAAATTTTTCTTGAAAGAAGGAAGTCCAAATTATGAATAAATTGAATTTTAAATAAAGATAAATTCTAATATACAGCAACAGTTAAAAGTGAGAAAGAAAGAAAAAAAAATGGCATCTTTATGTGGCTTTACCCTGGGCAGTCCTAACTGTGCACCTGAGAAAGCGAAAGCTGAAAACCTGGAAGACTAGCTCTACACTCCTTTTACCTCAATCCCTGAGAACAACTCAAGACACGTTTTAAAACAAGAAAAGATTAACCTACCTTTGACGCCAACTGTGATTTCAGGCCTAAGAATGAAAAGACTGTGTTGCTCTCCTTGGATTCAAAGAAACTGTCATAATCCTAGAAAAAGGAGAAGGAGAAAATAAACAAAAGCAAACAACCATCTTTGTACTTGGGTGCTTTTGACAAAGTCTTTATGTCAATAAAAAATGTACCGCTGTTCCACCCAGGCTAGGGAAAAGCTACATAAATCTACTGGATTTGCTCTGTTTGAGTCTCAACATGTGAGCATGATGATGAAGGCAACACATTTTTAATCCAAAGCCTGTGACAGGAATTAAAATGTAAACCATCAACAACAGAAAGGAAGTCAGAACATGCTCACTCGCGTGTCAAACTAACATTTATTTGTGTGGAGTCACTCTGACCCAAGATTTTTACTTAAGCATTTCAATCTGGAAGGCAGCCTCCCAATTCCACTCTTGATATTTTGTTATGTAGGGCTTAAAAAAAAAAATCACTATGTAAACAGAAAAGTTGTAAAGGTTTCCATGTGTCAATGTGCGTGCTTCTATTCTGCTTTTGAAGTTTCTCCACATTCTTTGAGACTATGTCTTCAGGGAGAGAAAAAAAAAAAGAAAACCTCAAGGAGGAAATATTCTAACATTTATCTTTGCCTCAGACACAGAATCACTTTTCTCTTCCTACTTTCTAGAGAGAAGCCATGAAGGGGTTCTGGCCAATGTTTTCATCACTTATTTTCTTTTCCAAAGCTGCCTGTATAATACTACACAGTTGCTGAGCTGGTGTGAAGGTTGGGGGGTGGGGGGGTGGGTCTTAAAATCTGACATAAGTCCCCTGGGTCACTTTATGCAGAGGATAAACATTGCAAGCAGACAATGATCAGCATGAGTGGTAGGCATTTGCTTTGGGTTCGGTGTCTTATCATCAGACACCGAACATCATTCAAAGGTTATTTCATAATTTTTAATGGGAGAAGTTTTGGCAAAATTATTAATTTAATTTTTGGTTATGCTGGGTCTTCACTGCTGTACACGGGCTTCTTCCTCTAGTAGCAGTGTGCGAGGGCTCCTCTTCGTCGCAGCGCACAGCTTTCTCATTGCAGCAGCTTCTCTCGTTGCAGTGCACAGGCTCTAGGTCGCTTGATTTTCAGTAGCTGTGGCGCATGCGCTTAGCTGCTCCATGCCACTGTGGAATCTTCCGGGAATGGACGAGGGAACCTCGTCCCCCCCACGTCCCCCTGTCCCATCCCCCAGCCCACCCCACCCCCCACCCCATTCCCACATTGGCGAGGAGGGTTCTTAACTACTGGACCACCAGGGAAGTCCAGCATATTATTTAATACCCACCACCAGGTTAGAAACTGGCTCAGAGCAAATAATTATGGTATCCAAGGTTGACAGCTGATGCATAAGAGGACTGAGATTTGGGCCCAAGTTTCATTGGTGTTGAAATCAATGCTTTTTGTATTCTATGATGCTTCTTGCCCAGGAGGAAACCAGGTATGGGCACCCTGTACATGAGTCACTGAGCCCTAATGAAGCCGCTGCTGAGCTGGGTCAGTGGCATTACAAATACTTTTGAAACCTGTCTAGGAATCTAAATGAGAGTCGATGACTCAGAGTGGAGATCTGCTTCTTGCAAAGCAGGCCTCGGTGGATGAAAAATCTTTTAATGATTTGCCTTTGTGTAGAGACTCTGTCTGTCGTCCAAGTGTTTTAGTAAGTTGAGTCTCGTCTGGCTTGAAGGCAGCTTGATTTTTTGTGCCCAGTCATCCCAGCCCCAGGGATGCATGCACAGCTCCTTCTGTAGATCTTGGAGCAATCACTCCTGCTGTCATTTCAGATCAGCCCTGAGGCTAGTCACCCCAAAGAGCGGCCTTCCCTGACCATGCCAAGAAGGAGAAACACCTCTAAAGAAGGAGACTTCAGCAAATACTTCCTTGGAAAATGGGAGTTTTAAGCTGAATTTTTTTAGAATGAACAGAATTAGATAAGTGAGGGGTTGGGATAGGAGCCTTTGGGACAGGAAATAACAACAAGGAAGAGCAAAGCTGGCAGATATGACTGGGATCAGCATGTGCCAGACTTGAGAAAGCAAGAGAAAGATTTTGAATTTTACCTTAAGCACAAAAGGAAATCATGTGCGGGTTCTGAGTAAGGGAGCAAGCAGAATGATCTATATAGTGAGCTCCCTACATACGAACCTTCAAGTTGTGAACTTTCAAAGATGTGAATGTATGCTTCCATGTCCAATCACGAAAGTTCACATGTCTGGTATACACTGTCCTGAGTATGCATCCTCTACAATTGGCTGTGCTTTTGTGTACTTATATGTGCTTTTGTGTATAGAGTACAGTAAGTACAGTGTCTTTATTCCAAGCACAGGATGTCTGGAAGCAAGCATAAAAGCAGCGGTACAAAGCTGACTGTGTTAGCAGGGTACCTAGGCTAACTTCGCTGGACTCATGAACACATTGAACTTATGATCGTGCTCTCAGAACAGAACTTCTTTGTATGTAGGGGACACGACCAGAGAAGACGATGGCACCCCACTCCAGTACTCCTGCCTGGAAAATCCCATGGACAGAGGAGCCTGGTAGGCTGCAGTCCATGGGGTCGATAGGAGTCAGACTCTACTGAGCGACTTCACTTTCACTTTTCACTTTCATGCATTGGAGAAGGAAATGGCAACCCGCTCCAGTGTTCTTGCCTGGAGAATCCCAGGGACGGGGGAGCCTGGTAGGCTGCCGTCTATGGGGTCGCACAGAGTCGGACATGACTGAAGTGACTTAGCAGCAGCACCAGCAGAGGACACGATTGAAGCGACTTAGCAGCAGTAGCAGCAGCATACTTTGCCAACAAAGGTCCATCTGGTCAAGGCTATGGTTTTTCCCATAGTCATGTACAGACGTGCGAGTTGGACTATAAAGAAAGCTGAGTGCCGAAGAATTGATGCTTTTGAACTGTGGTGCTGGAGAAGACTCTTGAGAGTCCCTTGGACTGCAAGGAGTCCCTTGGACTGCAACCAGTCCATCCTAAAGGAAATCAGTCCTGAATGTTCACTGGAAGGACTGATGCTGAAGCTGAAACTCCAATATTTTGGCCACCTGATGCAAAGAGCTGACTCACTTGAAAAGACCCTGATGCTGGGAAAGATTGAGGGCGGGAGGAGAAGGGGACGACAGAGGATGAGACGGTTGGATGGCATCACCAACTCAATGGACATGACTTTGGGTGAACTCCAGGAGTTGGTGATGGACATGGAGGCCTAGCATGCTACAGTCCATGGGGTCGAAGAGTTGGATACGATTGAGCGGCTGAACTGACTGAACTGATAAACAGAGTAGAACCTTTAAAAATTGTGAATCACTGCTGTATGCCTGAAACATACAATATTGTAAAAACTATAGCTCAATAAAAAAAATTTTTTGGAAAAAAAAAAAATTAAAGAAGGTCTGAGCTTTGTGACTTAAGGGGAAAGACCAGAGGAAAAAAGCAGGTTTGAGGATAAGGTTGAAGTTGACTTTCAAAATGTTAAATTTGAGCAACTGTATGAGACACTTAGTGGAGAAGATGTCAATGGAGCACTTGGAAGTTTCAAATGACTCTAGGTATTATAGGTTTCATAGAATTTTTTTTCACGGAAAACTTTTAATAAAAATTATATCTCAATTTGATGTAGAATTTAGGCAAAATTCCATGAACTGAAAATGTTGTTACTGATATTCTTTGTAACAAAGGTAGATCTAAATAGCTGAGTAGCATTTTACTGGCCTTGATTCAGGAAATAATCCTTGACACATATTTTCTCTACCTGATCATTATATTCAGTGTGGTAACAGGAGGACGAGTGCTAAGCTACATCAGCTTATCTCATCCTTTTAGATATCTACCATGTGAAAACTGGTGGACTTGTTTCTCTCCACACCATATTCTGCCACTACTTGATCTAAATTCTTTCCCTTATGGAATCTCACTCAAAGCCGTGGTTCTAATTAAATTCAGATCCCTAGCGCTGATTCTCCTATCAACTCTGATTCCAAGTAAGCAACTGTTCATAGACTTGTTTAAAATATATATTTTTTTAATTCAAAATTTATTTATTATAAATAATTTACTTTATAAAATAATTTAGGTGTTTATTTTTAATAAATAATATTGTTTGTTTTAATAAATGTTTGTTTTAATAAATACTATTTATTTTAATACATAAATAGTATCATTTATTTTTATAAATAAAAATCATTTTATTTTTAATAACTAAATAAAATTTATTCATTTATTTTTAATAAATAAGCATTATGTATTTATTTGGGGGTCTTTGTTGTTGTGTGGGCTCTAGTTGTAGTGTGTAAGCTTCTCACTGCAGTGGCTTATCTTGTTACAGAGCCTGGCCTCCAAAGCGCAGGTTTGAATAGTTGTGGCTCATGGGCTTAGCTGCACTGTGGCAAGTGTTGTCTTCCCAAACCACGCTTAGCTGCACTGTGGCAAGTGTTGTCTTCCCAAACCACGGATCAAACTGGTGTCCCCTGCATTGCAAGGCAGATTCTTAACCACTGGATCAGCAGGGAAGCCCTGTTCATAGACTCTTAAACGTAATAGTTCTAAATGACAATTCATGCTCTTCCTTCTATCCCACAAGCCAGACCTCTCAGAAGAGTGGCATCGCCATCTAACAGGCTCTACTACTAGTCAGAAACCAAGGCGTCAGAGAGCTCCACTCTTCCCTCAACCAATAACTATCTTACATATCCTTTCAACCTCTCTATTTTTCTACATCAGTCTCATTGCCCTAAGTCAAGCTAGACATCTGCAATAGCACCTCAACACACCAACCACCTTCCAGTCTAACCCATCCCCCCAGTCATTCTCAAGTGAGGATGTACTTATCCTTTAAAGCTGTAAATCGGAGCTCAGCTCAGGGCTCTGTGGTAACCTAGCAGGTTGTGATGGGGTGGGGGGTGGGAGGGAGGTTCATGAGGGAGGGCATATATGTAGACATAGAGCTGATTCACTTCATCGTACAACAGAAACCAACACACTATTGTAAAGCAACTATACCCCTGATTAAAAGGGCAAAACCCCAAACAAACAAGCAAATGCAAATTTGATCATATCACCCTCCACTTAAGTCCTCTCCTTCAAGACTTATTGCTCCTTGGGGAGAAGAGGGGGTTGTATGAGAGTTGTGTGACAGCTGTTTTAATTCTTAACTCTCCCTAACCTTCTACATCAGTTCCACAATTGAGCATGATCAACTCTTCCTCCAAAATATATCTCCAGTCTGTCCATTCCTGTCTTCATTACAACGGCTCTGGTTCTAACTGAACCAAACCAATGTCTGTCACACCTTTGTTTCTGGGAAATTGAGTGGTACATACAATCAAACAACCTACTATCTAAGTCACGACCACGACCAACTCATTTAGCCTCCTCAGACGGCTTCTTACTTCTGTATCAGACACGACCAAAGCCCCTTGAAGCTCCAGAACTCGATAAAATGATGGTGCATTCAGTGAAGCTGCTCTTAAAAGGGCTGTTGGCTGTTGTCCAGATGTAAAGTCTAGTCCATGTATTCCAGTTCCTAGAGATACTTGTTTGAAGAGTTTACCCCTCTCTGAACAGGAAACAGATTTAATAGAACAGGTAAGGGAAGGGCCAAAAGTGAGAGAAAAAAAAAAAATTGAGGACTAGTGACTTTGTTATCAAAATGTTATCCCTGCTCTTGAATTCAGAAAGACCTTTTTACCTGTTTCTACCTAATGAATAATCTCTGATGTCAGTGTGAAAACAGAGGAATGGAAAAAAAACTAATAATATAAAAAATGAAAAATGAGAAACAGTACCTCACTCTATCTCTACAGATGTAGTGTGAATTTTCTTTAAAGACCAAAGTGCTAACATGAAAATATAGTGCATGCAAAAGATTAAAAGGCAAGTTACAACAAGACTTAATATGTTTAATGCAGGTTTCAATGTCTATATTCAAAACCTTAATCTTAAAATGATAACAGTTCTCCACATCACAAAACTAGAAATAAAGTCAACTCTCACAAGCGAGTTTCATACATATAAAACAAGACAGACTATGTACACATAGAGAAAAATATGTAACATTATAAATGATCCATTTAACCACACTGAACCAAAACTATTCTTAATAGGAGGTGATTTCATTTTGATATTTGGCAAAACTAATACAATTATGTAAGTTTAAAAATAAAATAAAATTTTAAAAAATAAAATTTCTAATACTATTTTACTCTTAAAAATTAGATCAGTCATCAACAAAGAATAGTCATCAACCAAAGTTATTTAGAAATGTCAGACATTTAGAAATCTCAGAACGGCAACATTACTTATTTATATAAAAAATTCTCTTAAACTGTATTTCTGTTATAAAAGTTATAACCATTACTTTTAGTTTATGAACCTTTAACATATTACACTCTGGCCAGAGGGCTTCTGACCTGAATATTAAATCGAATGCTGCCAACAGTTTAGAAATTGTCACCTAAGGTAATTAATTCCTTCTGGAGTGATGAATACAAAATTTGGCAATGAACTTTAAAAGCAAAATAATTCAAAGGAAACTATTTTTAAAAGTCAGTGTGAGAACAGTACCTGACACACACCAGGCAAAGAAGGTGATGAGCTATGTCTGTTAATAAATGACCAACAGATCATGTTTTAGGTAATCTCATGCTAGTAATGTAATTTGAGTAAGTTCTATTTCTACTCTAAGTTACTTATAGATTTTAAATCATCATGTAAAAAATGTACCTTCTGACATATAAAAGCTTTTGAGTGCTCTGATGAATCTCAAATTGTAAGAAGTTATTTTCTTTGTCATGTTGAGACAAAGAGTAAGTGATTGATAGTTTAAAATCTAGACCTTCTTAATACCTTCTTTTAGAGATAATAAACTAAACAGTATGATCTAATTTGAGTCAAACAGTATTAGAAATTTTAAAATCACCTCCTATTAAGATAGAAGTTCTTATATTATGGCCTTAGGCATTCCCCAGTAAAAGAGAAAGATTGGCTTTCTTAACAAAATTCATTTCTATTTAAAAGAAAACACACTAGGGCATATACTGCAGAAGTTAAAAGCACTGCATTTTTAAAACTCACTATAAAGTTTCTAAATGGGCTTGCTGAATTTCTTATACTCAAAAACACTCTCTATAAAGTGTTTGTAAATACACATCTGCAAACTGCACATTGTAAGACAATTCCTGTGACTACAGAATATAATAATCAGTTAATATCACCTTTGGAGAAAAGTACTCGTACATAAAGCATATACAAGAAAAAAAAAAACCTTCAGTTTCAGAAGCTGGTACATTTAAAACAAAGGCTGAAAAATTCACTCTGCTTCTAGTGCCAACTTACTCAGGAAAAGAAAAAAATTCTGGGCTATAAGGATATCAGCATAACTGAGCACTGTTACAAATGGGATATTTATCTAAATGCTGCAATTTTAAGAAGAATAGAGCTTAAACAGCTGTTAAGGAAAAGGGGGGGAAAAAAGCTTCCATTACCTATACTTGGGTTTGCTTTTCAAGTGAAAACCAATGTTAGAGACATTTATAAGCTCATGATAAAATCTACAACAGGTAGAGCTCACAATAGTTTCATTCATCCACAGAGCTTACTTAAGAACATTACCCGTTCACCATGGTTAGACTATTATGGACTGGACAAGCATTTGAGACAAAGGCTTTAAAGTTCTTTGCCCTTTAAGCGTTCCCTAAGAGAATGGCCAGGAAAACCCACAGCAGCCACTCTGAAAAGCAGTATTGCTTCCCACGCTAAGTTGATGACAATTATGTGACAAACCCATATTATTTCCACACGCCGAGGGCCTTTCCAAACAGAAGACCACAGGGAGCACAAACAACACGTGGCCCGTAAGGAAACAGGGCAGCAACCACCTCCAAATGAGCCAAAGAGAATGTGGTTTACCCCAAAGGAGAAACTCTTCTAAAACATGCTTGCTAAGACTACAAGAGTTACTGCTGCTGCAAATGCACACAGACTCCTTCCTGAAATTTCTTTCAAGTCTGAGAGTAGCCTCTGAGCAGAATGTCTTCATTCAGTGGTTAAGAACCATTAATGCTATAGTCTATTTTGCGAAATCTTGATATAGAAGGAAAAAATAGTTGATGGCTCCAATCCCGGTAGGACAGGCAAGATGCGATTGTCTAAGATAGCTTTATTCAACAACTTTTAGGCCAAATACCAAATATACGAATTAAGCCCAAAGCTGAAGATTTAAGATTCCTAACTTATGTTTAACATTTCTGACCGCTCTGATACAAGACGGCAGAGCAAGCAAACACATCTACCCAAGCGCCCATTGAAACTGGGTGGGAAAAAACTTTGTGCTAAACATAGCAAAGGCAACCAGCAATAAAAGTTTAATAAATACCCAGAGGAGTAAGTGCAAAGGCTAAAGTCAGTTACGAGAATCTCTCATTAATAAAGTCATTCTCCTTTAAGCCACAGGAATTTAATAAAATAGGATTATATCCTCCGTTACAACTGCTCACACAACTAAACAGTTCTGTAGAAAATAATATGTCTAAAACAATATAAATGTGACATATTTACATAGTATAGAATAGTTATTACAGGTACAGAAGACAAGTCACTGTTCTAAACTTTAGCAATGCCATATGTGTGAACCCACAGGATGTGTGTGCATGCATTTGTAAATCAAAATGGGGGAGAAATGAGAGAAGCTACATGAATTCCAATTTCTCATCCTCTAAAGAAAAAAGCAAATACTGTCCAATTTAAAATCAAGGAATAGAGATACTAGTATCTCTGGTACCTAGAACATAGAGAGAAACAGATGAGAGAAACATATCTTCGTGTTTCTCTATACCTCTATGTTTTCAGAGAGGTGATAACTTCAAATCACAAAGCAGCATATCTCATAAAAGAGGCTGTATCTTGGGAATCTGGGGGAGACTGACCTTTCACTATGGACCCTCCTGTTGACGGACTTTATTATCTTAACACTGATATTAACACGGTCTTAGCGCTTTTCAGTTTTGTTTTCTTTTCCTTAACTGCGTAGGCTCAGAAAAGAGGAAAAAAATTTAACAAAAGGAAAATGGCCAGTTTGGATATCTATTAAGATATACTGCTAAGCATACAACTGGGGTGCCCTGAGTGGATGGAGATGTTCAACATTCAGAGCACAAGTCATTGTTTTCATGAAAGACACGTCCCAGGGATGTGTCACTGCAGAATATTGAGACAAACATCTCAGCGAGGTGAATATGGGAGATTAAACATTTATAGAGAGGAGAATAAAAAACAGGGTTATACAGAAGAGATAAAACTGCAAAGAATATCTAATTAAAATGCTATGCTTCTGGGCATCCAGTAATAAAGAGGGACAGATATCACCCTTTCCCACCACCCTCTAGTATCTGTGAGGATGTTGCATTAGATCATTTACAGTAGAACATTTGAAGAAGAAGATTCCCCTTGATTAGATCTCTGATCTTTTAGACAGAAAACCTTGGAATACAGATTTTCAAATTCAGATCAAAAGGTTCCTAAGAAAATTCTACCTGCAGTGCAGGTGAGCTTCTAACAGAGGTGATTTCCCCAATAGATTTCATTGTAAAATTTAGAAGATAGTTCAATATGCTTGCTTTTGAGATATTTGGCTTTGAGCTTTATTAATAAACAGGAATGCAAAATGCTCAAGACCTTGACAGGGCAAGATCCAGCAGAATGGGTTAGCTAGCTGCTTGAGTGAAAACATCTGGGGAGCTATTCACCCATTCCTAGAAGCAATTTTTGTTAATATGTTCTATGTTCCTAGTGTTCTCGTAGGTACCAGGTACTAAGATAAATATGCCACGGAGTCTGCTGAGGGTGAGCACAAGCAACTCAGAGACTGGTTGAAGGCAAAGTCATGAAAAACAATCCTAAGAGCTAAAGGTCACGTTGAGAGTAATGAGACAGGTTTTGGGCACGATGTGGGGGATGGGGAATAACCAGCGTCCTAGTGAATTAGAGAGGGTCAACAACAAGGCCCATCTGAACTGAGCTTTGAAAGAGAAACAGGACAGAATTTTGTAGGAGGTAAAAATCACAGGACTTGTTCATCAAGGGAGTAGGCAGATGAGGAAAGTGGGTGTGGGGTGACTTTCAGGGCTTTGCCTAGGACCTAGATAAATAACATCCATGGATGTTGTAGCCCTGAACCTATATAAACAGCATTCATACTTTATTATAGAGACAGACCACATCTCTTGTGGATGATGAAAACTGGACTTTAACTTTCCTTTTTATTTTTCTTACCGACTCTAACAAAAATCCTATTAACTCATAATTACTGCAGACAACTGGACTTCAACAGGGGCCAAGCTGCTCTCCATCACTATGTTGTACACCATTCTGCCAGACAATATGCTTAATTTTCCTGAAGGAGACTTGAAGAGCTAATTCTATGTTTCTCCAATGAGACCGCGACTGAACTCTAGGAAGCACAGGGAAATGTGAGTGGGTCATGAAGGGGCCCATGAGCTAGGAGATTAGAATGGTTTGCCAGTTACAAACTATTGTTTCAAATGGCCAAAAACAAACCCAATGGCCCATGGCAGGTGGGAGGACAGGTGATGATTAACTAAGTTCTAATAACCCTTTTAATAATCTTCCCAACCCAGGGATCGAACCTGGGTCTCTTGCATTATAGGCAGATTCTTTATCGTCTGAGCCACCAGCGAAGCCCTCTAATAATCCATCCAAGGAAATAATATGCAACATCTAAAAAATTAAGTTTGCAATGACATGGAAGCTATTTTTGTTGGAGAAACAAAGCAGGGCACAAAATGGTAGATACAGAATGCTCATTCATGGTCCTGGAACCACTCCCCTGCAGATGCCAGTTCAGTTCAGTTCAGTTCAGTCGCTCAGTCGTGTCTAACTCTGCGACCCCTTGGACTGCAGCACACCAGGCCTCCCTGTCCATCACCAATTCCTAGAGTTTACCCAAACTCATGTCCATTGAGTCAGTGATGCCACCCAACCATCTCATCCTCTGTCATCCCCTTCTCCTCCTGCCCTCAATCTTTCCCAGCATCAGGGTCTTTTCAAATGAGTCAGTTCTTCGCATCAGGTGGCCAAAGTATTGCAGTTTCAGCTTCAACATCAGTCCTTCCAATGAACACTCAGGACTGATTTCCTTTAGGATGGACTGGTTGGATCTCCTTGCAGTCCAAGGGACTCTCAAGAGTCTTCTCCAACACCACAGTTCAAAAGCATCAATTCTTCTGCACTCAGTTTTCTTTATAGTCCAACTCTCACATCCATATATGACTACTCGAAAAACCACAGGTTTGACTAGATGGACCTTTGTTGATAAAGTCAATTCTCTGTTTTTTAATGTGCTGTCTAGCTTTGTTGGCAAAGTAATGCCTCTGCTTTTTAATATGCTGTCTAGGTTGGTCAGGGATGACTATATATATGTACATATGTGTGTGTGATCTTTTTTAAAATAAAATTACATGTATGAGGTAGGGATTTGTAAAACTAATAATTAAAGGAGTTGGTTCTTCAGTTTCAGAAAAGATTCTAAAACACACTTAAAATATATCACCCAGAGACAATCTTTTCAAAAGTTACATAAAACACTGCACTTGGGAATACTACAACTGCATACATTTCGGTATTCTAGTGTGCCTCTGAGCCTCTACCCATAGTTAGAAAATGCTGACATACCTCGTTTCCTTTCATACCTAACAAAGAAAAGGGGAGGAGACTCCACAAAGAACCACTGCTGGTCATTTAGCATTTCTGTGCCTCCTGAAGTCTACCCTATCTGTCATCTACGTTCAGACTCCAAGTAAGCAAGGTAATATGGGGAAAGGCAGTCATAGCTGTCCCTCAAATCATTACTTAAACAAAACTAGTCAATAGCATTAATGTAATCTTATTTGGTGAGCACTACACCCAATGCTTAGGTACAAATTTAATATTTTGCAAGTAAGATCTAAAAGTGCAAAAAAAGTAATTCAATAGTTTTAAAATAATAGATAATTTTATAGGTTGCCTCATGGAACTAATTAAAAGGTTGTTTTTCTATAAAAGCCTGCCATTTGTCTCTTAGCTGAACTGCCCTCTCTTCATTAGACAGGATGTTACACGAGTAGTTCTAGCCACAGATTCCACGTCACTTCATCTCTCTTCCCCACTTCACCCATAACCCAATTCTAAGTATTGGCAGCCTTAGCCAAACACATACCTGCTCATCTCAATTACATGAATGGTAATTGTGTCTTTCTCCTCTAGATGGCAAATCCACAAACTGGTTAAATAAAATTTGGCTGCATTCCCATTTCAAATTCCAAACTTTTTAATAAAATGAAAGAATTAATAAACTTATTTAGCAAAGTTGCAGGACAAAAAGAAAACAACATATAAAATTCACTTGTGTCTCTACACACTAATAATCAACAATTGGAAAAGGATGTTAAGAAGATAATTCTATTTATAATAGCACTAGAAAAAAAATCCACTTAGGAAATAACCTAACCAAGAGGTAAGAGACTTGAACACTAAAAACCACAAAACAATGCTTAAAGAAATGAACAGAGACATGTAAAATGTAAAGAATCCCATGTGCATAGATTGAAAGACTTAATATTGTCAAGATGTCAATGCCGCCCAAAGCAATCTAAAGATCCAACATTTAAAATTCTAATGGCATTTTTTTTGCAGAAATAAGGAAAAATTCTAAAATTCATATAGAATCTCAAGCCAAAACAAGTTTGAAGAAAGACAAAGTTAAAGAAACCACACTTCCCAATTTCAAGACATATTACAAAGTTACAGTAATCAAAATAGTGTGGTATTTGCATAAAGACAGGCATATAGACCAGTGAAACAGAATAGAATCCAAAATATAAATAAATAAAGAAGCCCTCACACATACAGTCGAATGATCTTGAACAAAAGCGCCAAGATCACTCCATGGGAAAAGCACAGTGTCATCAACAAATGGTAATAGGAAAACTAGATAATGACATGCAAAAGAATGAAGCTGGACACTTATACCATATATAAAAATCAGCATAAAAAAATGAATTACAGACCTAAACATAAGACCCCCAAACTACAAAATTTGTAGAAGACAACATAGGGAAAAAGCTTCATAACACTGCATTTGGCAAGTAATGATTTCCTGAGTGTGACTCCAAAAGCCCAGGCAACAAAAACAAAAACAGCCAAAGGAGTCAATATCAAACTTACAAAGTTTGTTCATCAAAAGACACAATCAAGAAAAGTGAAAGGCAACCTAAGAATGGGAGAAAATATTTGCAGATTATGTATCTGATAGAAGGTTAATATTCAGAATATACAAAGAATTTTTACACAGTGACAAAAAGTCAAATAACCCAATTAAAAACTGGGCAAAGGACTTGGACAGACATTTCTCCAAAGACAATATACTAACAGAAAACAAAGTATAGGAGATGTTCAATATCACTAACCATCAAAGAAATGCAAATCAAAACCACAATACCCTTATACCCATTAGGATCAGATCAGATCAGTCGCTCAGTTGTGTCCAACTCTTTGCGACCCCATGAATCGCAGCACGCCAGGCCTCCCTGTCCATCACCATCTCCCGGAGTTCACTGAGACTCACGTCCATCGAGTCAGCGATGCCATCCAGCCATCTCATCCTCTGTCGTCCCCTCCTTCTCCTGCCCCCAATCCCTCCCAGCATCAGAGTCTTTTCCAATGAGTCACCTCTTCGCATGAGGTGGCCAAAGTACTGGAGTTTCAGCTTTAGCGTCATTCCTTCCAAAGAAATCCCAGGGCTGATCTCCTTCAGAATGGACTGGTTGGATCTCATTAGGATAGGTACTCTCAAAAACAACAACAACAACAAAAAACCCCCCAAAGAACAGAAAATAGCAAGTGTTGGTGGGGATACGGAGAAGTTAGAACTTTTGTGCACTATTGATGGGATTATAAAACGGTTCAACCCCTGTGAAAAACAGTTTGGCAGTTCCTCAAAAAATTAAAAACAGAATTGGTATATGATATGCAGTAATTCCACTTGTAGGTATGTATCCCAAAGAACTGGAAACAGTACCTTGAAGAGATACTGCAAACCCATGTTCATAGCAGCACTATTCACAATAGCCAAGAGGTAGAAGCAACCCAATGTTCATCATGGATGAGCAGAAAAACAAAATGTGACACACACAGACAATAGAAGCCCCTCAAAATTCATACATTGCAATGCCAATGCCCAAAGGAGGCAATTAGGTCTGCAGAGCCCTCTTGGATGAGATTACAGCTCCATTAACCCCTTCACTACAAGAGGATACTACAGTAAGTTGGCAATCTGCAACCCAGAAGAGGGCCTTCACCAGAACCCAGCCCTGCTGCTGCTAAGTCACTTCAGTCGTGTCTGACTGTGCGACCCCAGAGACGGCAGCCCACCAGGCTCCCCCGTCCCTGGCATTCTCCAGGCAAGAACACTGGAGTGGGTTGAACCCAGCCCTAGTGTAACCCTGATCTTCCAACCTCCAAAACTCTGAGAAATAAATTTCTATTGTTTGTAAGCTACCCAGTCTGTTGTATTTTGTTACAGCAGTCTTAATGGATGAAGATATACATGATGGATGACATCATGTACGTTCTTTAACCTTAAGGACATTGTGCTATGTCCTCTGACATAGCACAAAGGACAAAGACTGTATGATTTCACTCCTAGGAGGTCTCTAAACTAGTTGAATTCAATAGATATAGAAAATAGAATGATGGTTATCAGGGGCTGGGGGAGAGGACAAACAGGTGTATTTAACGAGTATAAGAATCTCAGTTCTGCCAGATGAAAAATCCTGGGGAACCTGTTTTACAGCATTGTGAATATACGTAACATTACTCAACTGTGCACTTAAAAGTGGTTAAGACAGTAAATTTGGGGGCCTTCCTGATGGTCCAGAGGGGAAGGCTGTGCATCCACTGCAGGAGGCAAAGGCTCAGTCCCTGGTAGGGGAACTAAAATCCCACATGCTGAGTGGTGCAACCAAAAAAAAAAAAAAAAAAAGTAAATTTAATGATAAATATTTAAAAATATATATATATATATAAAGAAATCCAAATCTTTTTTTTTTCTTCCTTCTAAATAGGGAGGGAGAAAAGAAATGGGAGGAAATGTTTTCATTTTGTGCAGATGTGTGCATTTTCATTTCTGGTGCATTCCACACATGCCAGTTCCACAGACAGAGAACAGAGTTTAAACCTTCCTTGAACATGAGGATCCGAGCTTTCTAAAATGAAGAAAGCCTACATGTTGGGATGCTGACCTTTAGGTCTTCATTTCCAGAGGAGAATCTTGCTCATGGTAGGACATTTCAGGCAGACAGAAAGAACCACCAGTCCACGTTAATAAGTGTTCTTGCCCACAAACTAAAATAGACACTGGAAACTTGAAAGAAATATATAAAGGTATGGGGGGAACTCACAGAATCCATATTAGGGCTGGAGATCCAGTTTAGAAAACAAGAGGAATTTCCATGTCTGGGAAGCCAAGAACACATCCAGGCCAAACCCCAGGATCAGCTTCCTCAAGGCGCCAAACATACGGTGTCCAGCCACCAGGTTACACCTGGCCCCATCACTCCCTGATACTCACTGAGCCACCCCCAACTGATGCTATTTCTGCATCATTTCCTTGATGTCCAAATCTAGGGTGGGAAGAAGCCATGCCAGGATGCTTTCATTTGGTGGGAAATTTCAAATGCTAAAGGCAGGATTTTCAAGTGTTAAAGGAGAGAAAGGGCAATTGTCCACATTGGTTAGCAAATAGCTTCAGTTCAGTTCAGTTCAGTCGCTCGGTTGTGTCTGACTCTTTGCGAT
>NW_011494934.1:606945-617816 GCF_000754665.1 Bison bison bison
GAGTCAACTCTTTGCATGAGGTGGCCAAAGTACTGGAGTTTCAGCTTTCGCATCATTCCTTCCAAAGAAATCCAAGGGCTGATCTCCTTCAGAATGGACTGTGTCTCACATGCCTAGCTCATCCAGTTTAAAACAATGTAGTAAAATTTCCAGCCAATTTAGGAAACAGGAGAATCTTTGTGCTTACTGGATCCTGTCATTTGCAATACGGCAGGTTTCCACAGGTTATCCAACCAGATAAGCCCACTCATAAACTGTCACTGGGCAAAGAAAGGTGCACAGGAGCAGGTGGTTTGAATGAAGCCATGGTTCACTGCCCTCTAATTCTTCTGTTTTTCTCAAAGTCGAATTTATTGGACCTTGATAAAAGCAGACACTGTCTTCAAAACTGCTGCCAGAACAGACTATAACGACAGAATGCATATACAACACTGCTGTCACCACCACTGTGGGACTGACTCTGCTCTAGCAGAGAAGATGCCATTTATCTGGCACAGTTGATAAATATGGAAGCCTCTAGCCAGCTGCCAGTCTACCTGAAAAAAATTCCATAGACTCCATAGGGCAAAGATATACAGAGATTTAGAAAGTCATAAAGAAGTGAAAATTAAAAAAAAGGAATTAACTTTATTCCACATCACATTCTTTTTTATTCTTTAAATACATTCCTCTACTCAAAAGGGCCCTGAAGACTTTGGCTGTTATGGTGACAAAGCAAAGATGTCTCTACCTGCCTCTTAATAGGGCTATGAAACAATAAGAATTAAAAACAACTCCACTTTTAAAATAAAACTAGGAGACGCCGATGGTCCTGAACCACATAAGCAGCAAATGGGTAGAGAAATAGACAAGAGCAGAGGATGGTCACACTTCTGTGTCTGAAGAGGCAGCATCAACAAGAAATAAGCTGTATTATTATATAAGAATAAAGGTCACTATTTTTGTGGATTTTTTTGAGTCATGATCACATATTTTATCAAGGAAAATATATGGTAACCAAGGGTGTATCCCACTCATGATCACAGAGTCTAGAAAATGTATCAATACTTTCAAGCCTGCAGGCCAAAATGAGGTAACAGCTGAAAATTTGTGTAAACTGTACAATTCAAAATAAAGCTGCTAGGGACTTCCCTGGTAGTGCAGTGGCTAAGACTCAGACTCCGATGCAGGGGGCCCAGGTTTGATCCTCGGTCAGGGAACTAGAACCCACATACATGCCACAACTAAGAGAGTTTTCACATGCCACACACACCAACGGAGATGGAAGATCCCACATGCGGCAGCTAAGACCCAGTGCAGCCAAATGGGTAAGTAAATATTAAAAAATAAAAGAAAGCTATTAGTTAAACAGTGCAAGAAAACGTAAAAATCCAGTGGTTTTGTTGGATTCTCTTCCTCAGATTCTGCAGCTGTGAAAATGCCTTTATTCTGGTCTTGTAATTGAGTGGTAATTTGGCTGGGTATAGAATTTCAGGAGCACTTTAGAGACAGTCACAAATATCCTGGGAAGTAAGATAGATACTATCATCCTTTGTGTAAAGATGAGAAAATTGAGGTACAAAGAGATAAGTGACTTTCCAAAGGGGTCAAGCCAACGCAAAGCAGTACTGGAACTCAAATCAGGGTCTAGACCGGGTTCAATTTTCTCTTCATGACGTGCAAAGGTGCTGGGCACAATCTTTACGGCTTTATGTCTCAACATCTCATTCTCTCTCATGTTCACGGAGACCTGTTTCCTTTTGAGCCACCTAAAGCACTGTCACCCTGTTTCTCCATTCTAGCGGCAACCCAGTTCTTTATTTCACCTTAAGTACCTCCACACTGTAGCCCCTCCCTCTTTCCAGGCCATCCTTAGAGAACTGCAATGCAGGTCTCAAAATAAACACTCATATACTTAGAGCACTGGCAGAAAGCAAATCCTAACTACTCATTAGAGAAATTTCTCAATTTTTTTTTTAACCTAAGCAATAAGAAGGAAAATAGATAATTAGTCAAAAATGCCTTCATTTTCTCAATGCCACAAATAGTGAGAAGGCATTTGATATATTTTAGCTGTTCATAATGACCCAGAAGAGCCTGGCAGGCTCTTGGGGTGCAAGAGTCGGACATGACTTAGTGATTAAACCACCACCACCAATGATCCATCTGGTTCGTGACCATCAAAAAGCAAAACGCTGACTTATAATCAGGTATTAGCAGTTTTAGAGAAATAAATATTTAAGAACATAGCCTTTCCATTCTGTCCGCCAAAACGTATGAATCAAAAAGTATGCTTTAAAATGTAGAACACAATAAACACGCATATGCACAGCTTCTCTTCCCATCTTCTTGTCTCAAAGCAAACAGGAAGACATAGTCTATGACCTTGGACACACACGCCCACATAACTTCACTCTCTGTTAGATCTGTGGACCTGAATAGGTACTAGGTGAGGAGGTTACAGTCGGCACTGAAAAACCCCAACCGCACCCCAGGCAAAGAAATGATGTAGTAATAATCTAGCTACTTACTCCACAGTATTGGTCATCATTAAATATCTGAGGTGGCAGAGGGTTTCCCTGAGCAGGCTTCTTCTCCGGGGGGATGTTCTTATACATCCATTGCCTCTGCTCTTCTGACATTGTGATGTCCACCTCCTCAAACTCTATCTTGTTGGCTTCCAGAAATCTAACCACATCCTGCTGTTTCTTCTTTATCTGCAGAGAGAAGACAAATACAAAAGGAGAAATGCTCCTCTGAAACCGTATGTACAAGTTTCCCATGTGAACTAGATCTGATTGCTCATTGTCAAGGGCCACTGAGCCACCCCTCCCCCCAAAACAGGTGATTTTTGCAGACCCCACACACCACCCACTCCCTGGTTATCAAGCAGATGGCTAAGCAAGCCCTGACACAGTGATTTCTGCACAGAATTCTGGGGCACATCTCAGACGGTCTGGGAGGGACAGACTAGGTCTGAGGTGGGAGATTCACTTAGCTTTCTGGGAGCCATAACCACTCCCCCTCCCACCCTTCGAAGTTGACAGGTACAGTCACAAAGACCTCCTGTGCCCCCAACCATTTGAAAACCACATATAGCCCATCTGAAATGTTGACACTTCATTGATTCTTGGGAGTGGCCATATTTTTATTCCCCTCAGCAGCCTCTTTCAGATATTCCACAGCTGCAGCCACTGTCATGAAAGCGTCCTTTCATCAACTCACAAGAGGAAAATGTTCTCCACTTCTAAGGTGAGAGTGAACAACAAGCACCACCTTACTTTGAACTCCCTTTCTTAACCCTTCTTGTTTCTCTGATCTTTATATTTCCTTCCAGTCACTAGGGGTCAGGTGTGCTCTTGAAGAGCTGCAAACACCTGAGCAGGTTTTCCAACCGTTACAAATCTTTGTCTTTTAAGGTATGTATTAACAAACCAAGATGGGGTGACAATATTCAGTATCTTCAACACAGCATATAAAACATATGACTAAACAGGTGTACTTTTTCTAAATGATTCTGGGAAATATGCATAAAAGCCAAACAAGGGAATTCTCAAGTGGTCCAGTGGTTAGGATTTCATGTTCTCACTGCTGACAATGCAGGTTTGATCTCTGGTTGAGTAACTAATGACACAGACATTGAACATGACATTGAAGTCACTCAGTTGTGTCTGACTCTTTGTGACCCTGTGGACTGTAGCCTACCAGGCTCCTCCGTCCATGAAATTTCCCAAGCAAGAGTACTGGAGTGGGTTGCTATTTCCTTCTCCAGGAGATCTTCCCGAACCAGGGATCAAACCCGGGTCTCCTGCATTGTAGGCAGACGTTTTACCGTCTGAGCCACCAGGGAAGATCCTGCAAAGACGACATGCAGCCATTAAAAAAAAATCAAACAAAAAAACTTAAGAGGTGACGTTAATGTTATAATGGCCAAAGGAAAGAATCATTTTGAGAAATGAAGCAGCTAGAAAGACCTCCCGACACAGAAAATAAAATTCTGAAGAACCAACCTTCACATACCATTGCTGCTACTGCTGCTAAGTCGCTTCAGTCGTGTCCGACCCGTAGCCCCAAACAATCCGTCCCAGCCCCACCCCCCAATCCAACTCCTCCCCCAAAGCTTCGGTGACATGTTTCTCTGAGGTGGAAGTCTGTTAAATACCAGGAGGACAGAGGCATTGGGAAGCCCATACCTTATATACAGAAACCCAGATCACTGGGTTCAAGCCTATGAATGAATAAGGAGATGGCATAATAATACTGACAGAAATAAAACTCTGGCAAATATGACATCCTTAAGCTCAATATTATAGAAAGAGAGAATTGCCGTGTGGTTGTAAATCCAAGTTGAAATGCCATTATCTTAATTTCTTGAATTAAGCCATTTCTCATGTCTGAAAAAGTTAACTTTTTCTCCTCACTCATACTATTTCAGAATATATGTTATTTTGTAACTCCAATGTGCAAAACGTTATCAGCCATCCTACTTAATTTTCCCTTACAACCCTACCAGGTAGAGTTCATCATCCCTGAGGTTGAAAGCGTTCACCTATTTTGATCAAAGTCCTAGTGGGTGTTCTTCTCAAGACAATCATGTCATTGTCCTAAAATCCTTGTTCAGTGGGCCCCCACTGATCCTTGCAGAACAAACAAAAAGTTACCTACAATTCTACTATCCAACAGCCACTGCCAAAATCTAAACAGAGAGAAGGGTCTAGATTTAATGTCATGTTTGGAGCTCTACCTACCCAGCACATTTCAATCACTCATGAGTGTGATCAAAAATGAAACTTATCTTGGTTTTCTGTATATAAGGTACAGGCTTCCCTGGTGGCTCAGATGGTAAAGAAACTGCCTGCAATGCAGGAGACCAGGGTTTGATCCCTGGGTTGGGAGGGTCCCCCTGGAGAAGGGAATGGCTACTCACTCCAGTATTCTTGCCTGGAGAATTCTACGGACACAACTGAGTGACTAACACTTTCACTTGTCACGTGTAAGGTATAGACATATAATAACATCCACCACTACCCCCAAATGTGGGTAAAGGGTCAAACATTTTCAGTATGAGGATATATCAAGACATACACACAACTTCTTTACTCCCCAGCCTCCTGACCCTAAACATAGACACACACACACACACACATACAGACACAGTATTTACTGCTAGACTATACTCCCTACAGCCCACCTGGTCATTTCTTTCACAGGATCACACTCAGTAAAAATAGCTGCACCCACCCATTTCATTCAAA
This sequence comes from Bison bison bison, assembly GCF_000754665.1. Taxonomy (NCBI): domain Eukaryota; kingdom Metazoa; phylum Chordata; class Mammalia; order Artiodactyla; family Bovidae; genus Bison; species Bison bison. The sequence goes on from NW_011494934.1 coordinate 612,180, forward strand.
AATATATCATGAGCACTGCCCCCTGTCATTTCAAACTTTTTTCAAAAGCACAAATTTTAATATCTTCCTGGCAATTTCATCATGTAGATGTATAGTTAAAACTATTTCTCTATTGTTTAATACTCAGCACCCTTCTAAGTTTCACCACTAGAAACCATATCACGTGAACATCTTTATAAATCTTTTACAAGTATTTTATTTATTTATTTTTGGCTGTGTTAGGACTTAGTTGCAGCTCTCTAGTTGTGACTCATAAGCCTGGTTGCTCTGCAGCATGTGGGATTTTAGTTCCCCGACCAGGGCTTGAACCTGCATCCCTTGGATTGGAAGGATTCTTAACCACTGGACCACCAGGGAAGTCCATGTAAATCTTTGATGGTATCTCTCAATACTATTTTGCTTCCCTCATAGTTCAGTCGGTAAAGAATCTGCAGCAATGCAGGAGACCCAGGTTCAATTCCTGGGTTGGGAAAATCCTCTGGAGAAGGAAATGGCAACCCACTCCAGTATTCTCACCTGGAGAATCCCATGGACAAAGAGAGGAGCCTGGTGGGCTATAGTCCGTGGGATCACAAGAGTCAGACACGACTTAGCAACTTAGCCACCGCCACCTCAATACTATTTTAGGACAAAGCCCTATGAATGAAAGCCAGATAAAAGGGCAAAGACATTTTTCAGACTCCTGAAGGACTCAAGCTAAAAATGTCTTTCAACACGGCCACCTCAATTTACATTCCTCAAATTACATTCCTCAATTTACATTAGCAATGTCTAGGAGTGTCCATGTCTCAACATCCCTCTTCCTTAAAACCAGGATCTGCAAGCTGTATTGTAGAATATTAAAATTCAGATGGCACGGGGTGATGGATGTTAACTAAACTTATTGTGGTGAACAAATTACAGTGTATACATACATCAAACCATTATGCTATACACCTTAAGCTTATACAGCATTGTATGTCAATTATACCTTAATAAAACTGATGGAAAAATGGTCATTAAGAAGAAAATTCAGATGCATCATTATACCCTATCAACTTTCAGGAAGCAAAGGACAGGTCATCACTCACACTGGCAATGGCTGATGGGAGCACCAGGAGCTAAATGCAGTTCTATCTGTATTTTAAGAGAAAATCAGAAGAGGCATGACCAGGTTTATGTGCAAAGAGACCACTTTAATACTATGCACCTTAGAAAGAAATAAGGAGGGACTTCCCTGGCAGTCTAGCGGTTAAGACTCTCAATGCAGGGGGCATGCGTTCTATCCCTGGTTAGGGAACTAAGATCCTGCATGCCATATGGTGCCACCAAAAAATAAAATAAAACACCTGGATACTTTCTAAACAATTTTTTTTAATCAATAAAAAAATAAAAAAGGAGAAATTCTGTATGTACTGTTGACACTGCTATGAAAAGGTTCCTAAGGTTTATAAGTGAAAAAAAAATTTGTATACTAAGCCACTTTTTTTAAAAAATAGAAAAAAAATAGGAACATATCTATATTTACTTGTATTTTAATTTCTTAGAAAAATGGCTGAAGGTTATATAAGAAACTAACAAAAGTGGTGGCCCAGGGGCGGGGCATGGAGGAGGGGGACACAGTGGGAGCAAGAGTCAGCACTCTATGGCTGTACACTTTTTTGAAAAATGTGAATGCGTCTATATCCACAAGATTAAACACAAGAAATTAATTTGAGAGAGAAAGAACGTCCCATAGAAGACAACCTGGAGGGGGATGGTAGTCCACGTCCAGAGAGAACTGGGGCATTTTATATAAATCATGCTTCCTAACAGAGTGTGAAGCTGGACTCTGGGCATTTTGCTGCTCGCTGGCCTCCTTAACTCTCTATACATATAAGAGAAAGGGGGGAAAAAAAAAGAGCTCTAAATCCTGGTTTCTTCATTTATTTACTGGGTGAGTTTGAGCCAAGTTACCTCTCTATGCCTCGGTTTTTCCATCTTTAAAATGGGAACAATAGTATTACCTACCTCATTGGATCACTGTAAGGGTTACATTTAAATTATGTCTAGCTTACAATACTGCCTGGCACATAATGTCTAATGTTTCCAATTATTATTGTTGAGTTTGCAATTTGACAGCACATTAAAAAAAATCTTTTAGAATGCAGTATCAGTTTTAAAAAAGTTCACTTTTTTGAGACAAGGTGAATTGAAATCTATTTTGCTTTACTCTTGTTGAAATTTAGAGAGAGCAAAATTAAAAAAAAAAAAAAGATCTAAGGTCACAGAAAATTGATATGATAGCAAATCAACCAAATAAACAAAAGGGTGAGATTTACCCCAGAGAAGGAAGTTTCAAGGGGATGTTTGCTTACAACATTAGCCTCAGGAAGGAAGATGAGTCATGGCACTAGGGCTGATTTTGAGATTTATCAGGTGAATGTGGTTGGAACAGTGGGAGGCCAGGGATGAGTGGCAGGGACAGGCAGGACCCAAGAGAGGCTGGGGTACCAGGTAATACAAGGCAAGAGGAAGCCATCAAGGGCACTGCACATACTGGCATAAACCCAGGGTTCAGATAACAACACACACCATCACTTCCTTGACAAAGAGCTTTATTCTTTATTTCAACTGTCCTGGAACAAAACACACCTTACAATGAATATTAAAGGAAATCGGGGAGAGAAACTTGTGAAAGAGAACAAGGTGGGGCGTCTGTCGCTTCCTTCACCCTCATGTCAATTTAGCCTTGTAGCTGTTTTTGTTTTTCTTAACAAAAACACTTACAAGCCATGGCAGATGATGCTGGTTATTTACTCAGTAGCTAATCTCCCATTCTTTCTTAATAACCAAAGGCTGATTTTATTTAAGAAAGCAATGTGCTCAGCGACAAAAATTTGTTGACTCAAACTCCTCCGTAGCTAGGGGCGATCACAGAACACAGTGCTGCCCAGTGAGACGTGAGGCGGCTGCCTCCACTTAATGAATGCAAAGACAAAGCCCATTTTCCACCTATTCATTGGAAGCACTGTTGCTGAAGCAGAAGCTCCAATACTTTGGCCACCTGATGCAAACCAACTCACTGGAAAAGACCCTGATGCTGGGAAAGACTGAAGGCAAAAGGAGAGGGGATGGCAGAGGATGAGATGGTTACACAGCATCACTGACCCAGTGGACATGAATATGAGCAAGCCCCAGGAGATACTGGAGGACAGAGGAGCCTGTAGAGCTACGGTCCATAGGGTGGCAAAGAGTTGGACGATTTAGTGACTGAACAACAACAAATTCTTTCTCTCTTGCAGAAACGCACCTGTGGTGCCTGGAGGTACACAAACTATTTGGAAAATGTGAAAACCAATGCCTTATGCAAAAATGGTGGTGGTCAAGCAGAAGAACAGAAACCTGAGTCCCTGGTATTTTACAGCTGCCACACTTGGCTTACGCAGACCAAGCTAACCTTTCCCTATTAGACAAATAAATCCATAATTAGTTAAGCCACCCTGTAACAACTTTTCTACAGCTTGCATCCCAATGCAATGCTATTTAGTAAAACTCTTAATTGCTACATAAAACGTCTTCAGCAATACTGTGGTATGATAGGTTGAAAATAAAAGTTACTATTGCACAGCAGAGTCTAGAAATAACAGCTGTAAGGCATAAATTTCACATAAGTGAAATGAGTATTTGTCACTAGATGAACGGATGAATCTTCCTTTTCTTCGTGAAGCAACAACAAAGATGTTGGATCTCAAATAGCAAGGTATCTACAGAAGCATGAAAGTTGCATTTCACCTTATCATTAACCAAACACCATTACATGTCATCCAAAGCAATTAAAGGGAAGTTGTTGTTCTTGTTCAGCCACTCAGTCGTGTCCGACGCTTTGCAACCCCATGGACTGCAGTACACCAGGCTTCCCTGTCCATCACCAACTCCTGGAGCCTGCTCAAACGCATGTTCATTTAGTTGGTAATGCCATCCAACCATCTTATCCTCTGTTGTCCCCTTCTCCTCCTGCCTCAATCTTTCCCAGAATCAGGGTCTTTTCTAATGAGTTGGCTCTTCACATCAGGTGGGCAAAGTACACTGTTAAATCTCTCAGGCTCTAACACAGGGAGGCCCTCAGACCAATTCTAGCCCACAAAAACAGTCCTTATCTTTTAAGCAGTTGAAAAAAAGCCAAAAGAATAATAGTATTTCATGACATGTGAAAATTCTACGAGATAGCAATTTCAGTGTCTATAAATACAGTTGTAGGCAACTTCCTGGGGGTTCGGTGGCTAAAACTCCACATTTCCACATCAGGGGCCACAGGTTTGATCCCTGGTTGGGAGCTAAGATCCTACACGCCCTGCAGCGTGACCAAAAAAAAAAGTTGTATCGGAAGACAACTATATCCATTTATTTACATACTCTCCACAGCTGCTTCCACCCGAGAAAAATTAGCATCATTGAACCATTAAAACAGAGGTTGTGTGGTTCCCAGGTGGCTAGGTGGTAAAGAAACCACTGCCAATGCAGGAAATGGGAGTTCGATCCCTGGGTCAGAAAGATCCCCCGTGGAGAAGGAAATAACAATGCTCTCCAGTATTCTTGCCTGGAAAATTCCATGGACAGAAGCGCCTAGTGAGCTACGGTCCACTAGGGTCACAAAGAGTCAGACACGGCTGAGCACGCAGGCGCACTGCGTGGTTCCCAAAGCCTAAGGTATTTCCCAGCTGCCCTTTTCAGAAAAAGTTTGCCAGCTCTGCACTAGGTCACAGATCCTCATTTCCGGTTCAAAGCTCACTTTCTCGGGGAGGCCTTCCCTGACCACGTGATTTTGTATTTTCCCCAGCCACCACCTTGCCCCCACCAACCCCACAACCCCCCACTCTTCCTTCAATGCTTTATTTTTCACCATAGCGCTTAGCATCTGAGGTATAGGTCCGTTTTACACATGTTTGTCCACCTCTTCCCATCAAATACAAATTCCACTAGGGCAGGGTGTTTTGTCTGCTGTTGTGTTCACTGCTGTATCCCTGGGTCTAGAACGTTATCTGGCACAGAGGAGACACTCAGTAAGTGGTTAATGGACAGCCAGGACTTTCACGGATTCATTCATCATGAGGATGAGATACCTCAGGTACCACCCTTCTTGGACAGCCCTCTCTAGCTTCCTCAGCTGAAGTTTTATTAGTTACATTTATTACAGTTTTATTTATCTGTTTACTTGTTTTTATGCTCACGTCTCCCTCCACAGTGTCAGCTCTCTTTAAGCACAGGAGGCGCTCAGAAAATATTAACTGATGATTAAAGAGTTACCGCCCCAGTGCTGAACATCAAAGCTTTCCAGGTGACATTCAAGAGATCACACTGAATTGATAATTTAATTTAGGAACAAATGGAATTGAAGTTTAGCCAAACAGGAATGTAGATCAAACACCAATATTTTTCAATGAATGCTACAGCTGAATGACTTTAAAAAGGTCTACCATGCTACTTGGAACTGGAAACAGCCTAAATAATTCAGAAGAATCTCTGGACCCTGAATGTGAAAAAGGCATCCCTTCTAACGTTGCCACTGACCTTGAAGAAGGAAGTTGGATGTGATTCTATGTTTAAATAAATGCTACAGTCAGTTAATTTTAAAAACTGCAGGTGCATTATGTATCATAGTATTTTGTTTCGCCCAAA
>NW_011494934.1:617916-632518 GCF_000754665.1 Bison bison bison
TTGGTTTTTTTTTTCAATAAGATTGCTGATAGATTCTTCCCTGCTGGTCCAGTGGTTAAGAATACACCTGCCAATGCAGGGGATACAGGTCGGATCCCTGGGCCGGGAAGACTGCATATGCTGCTGAGCAGCTAAGTCCAGGCACCACAACTACTGAGCCCACGTGCCGCAACTGCTGAAGCCTGCATGCCTACAGCCTACACTACAGTGAGAAGCCTGCACGCTGAACCGAGACAGCAGCTCCCGCTTGACGCAACTAGAGAAAGTCCATGCACAGCAACGAAGACCCAGTGCAGCCAAAAATAAACACATTTCTTCTTAATATATACATATATATATATGTATTTTATTGAAGTATAGTTGACTTACAATGTTTCAGGTGCACAGCTAGGTGATTCAGTTATACAAATACACACATATTATTTTTGAAATTATTTTCCATCATCGGTTATTACAAGACATTGCCTATAGTTCCCTGTGCTATACAATAAACTTTTGCTGCTTGTCGCATATCTATATTTTTAATTAAAAATTCAGTATTCATATTAAGTCAAACAAGTGAATCAAAATGTCATAAATTTCTTAGGCAAAAATTCTAAGTTTTTAAAAATATACATACTATACATATTATTTATATATATGTATACAAAAGCTTTTCTACTATGGTTGATAAAGGCTTGAGAAAGAACATTAAAAAAAAAACTGAAGAGATGGAGAAATTGGAAAACATAAACTAAATGAAATGGGAGCCCTGAACATGAAATAGAACAAGTGAAACAAACTAGATGAAAGTAAAACATCATCATATAGTCCAATTGTTTTTAAACATGATGCGCATAAGAAACATATCTGGAGCTCAGGAGAACATTTTTTAAAAGGTTTGTTGATATATCTGCTAACTGATGGCAACTGAAAACTAAGCAAATATGCTGGTTATTTCCCTGACCCTGCTTCCAACTGCTACCATAGAATTCTATCAACACCACCTCTAACCCCCGCAACCCCTTTCCCCCACATGTCTCCCAGAACTCTGAAGCGAGCTCCTCACACGTGTATCAAAGCAGCCTTCTTGGCCACTGCATTGGAAAGTGCCGTGCCCTGAAGGTGTCACCCCCGAACTCCTATGTTGAAACCTCACCCCTAAGATGACAGCATTGGAAGATGAGGTTAATGGGAGGTAATCAAGTGATGAGGATGGAGTGCTCTTATCAAGGAGGCCCGGAGCTCTCCTGCCCCCGGCCAAATGTGAGAACCCAGCCAAGACGACAGTCTGCTCCCTGGAATTGGGATTTCCCCAGCACCCAGCCATGCTGACACCCTGTTCTTAGACTTCCAGCCTCCAGAACAGTGAGAAACTTCTGTCGCTGAGGAGCCACACAGTCTGTGGCATTTTCTTTCAGCAGCCTGGATGGACTAAGACAAGAAACCTTTTCCCCTTTCAACTCCGGGGAGCCCCACAGGACCCAGATCTCAAGCTCTCAAGTCCTCATGACCCACCCTTGGTGATAAGGTGTTTGGGCTGGGGCTGCTCGATCTGCTGATGTGGCGTGAACCCTCAATGACTCGCGGACACCCTAGTGAAGATGCTGGTAGCTTCCACTGGCAACCTCCTGACTCCAGGAACCCAGGCTAAATAAATGACACTGCACTTGACTTACACTTATCCCTATTCTGAGGCACTGGCTCATAAGTAAACTTGCACTCCTCCACCCTCTCTTTGTATAGGATTAGTTCTCTCCCAGAAGGCTGCCAGTTAACTTACATAATTAAGCAGTCCCTGCCAGATTCCTTCCAGACGTGTCTAGTCATGTTTGAATTCCAGGCTGAACACAGCCAAGGCTATATCCTGGGATCTTGGGAGTCTACTAGTAAATAAAAATATTATCATTTAGAACAAGAGAGGGCTTTTTTTTTTGCTTTTGCTTTTTAACTAAGATTTAATGTGAGCAATTGTGGGAAAGCAAGTTTACAGAAAAAGCACAGAAACACAAGAAGAATGAAATAATGCCATCTGCAGCAACATGGATGGATCTAGAGTGTCCTACTAAGTGAGGTAAGTCAGACAGAAACAAATATCTTATGATAACACTTACATGCAGAATCTAAAAAAAAAAAAAAAAAATACAAATGAGCTCGCTTATAAAACAGAAAGAGTCACAGGCATAGAAAACAAACATGATTACCAAAGGGGAAGAGGGAGGGAGATAAACTAGGAATTTGGAAGGAACACAGACACACTACTATACATAAAATACATAAACAACAAATACCTAGTTTATAGCCCAGGGAATACTCAATATTTTGTAATAATCTATATGGGAAAAGGGGCTTCTCTGGTGGCTCAGACAGTAAAGAATCTGCCTGCAATGCAGGAGGACCTGGGTTCGATCCCTGGGTCGGGAAGATCCCCCGGAAAAGGGAATGTCAACCCATTCCAGTACCCTTGCCTGGAGAATTCCATGGACGGAGGAGCCTATGGGCTACAATTCATGGGCTCACAAAGAGTTGGACACAACTGAGCAACTAACATACATATACACATACGGGAAAGGAATCCGAAAAAGAACATATGTATTTGTACACATCTGAAACACTTTGCAGTATGCTTGAAACTAACACAACACTGTAAATCAAATCTACTTCAATGAAGAAATTAAAAAAGAAAAAAGACAAAGCACAGATGGAAGACAAGGAAAAACTAGAGGAAAAATAAGTATTTTAGAGTTAGACTGTCCTGGTTTTAACCCTGCCCCTGTCAGTTGAGGAGCCTTCCTGATATTATTAAGCTTCTCTTTCAGCCCTAGTTTTCATATCTGTGAAATAGACTCAGTATCTTTTTTCATAGGTTTATTGGGAGGATTAAGTAAGAAAAGAGCTAAACAGTATTTTTGCCTGAGACATCCCATGGACAGGGGAGCCTGGTGGGTGATGGTCCACAGGGTCGCAAAGAGTGGGACAGGCCTGTAGCAACTTATCATGCGTGCAAACAGTAAGGGGCATTGTTCAATTATTTCATTCATTCAAGCATATTAACTTTTCCTCCTTTACCCTAGATACAGCCTTTGGCAAAAAATACAAAGTAACTTCTGAGAACTTTCAAAGGCTTTGGGAATTGGATGCCATAGTTCTTCATTTCACCTCCTTCTGCACTTCAAATACACAGATTTCTTTCTTTTGACTTGAGGCAGATGTAAGGCTGGTTAGGGCCTTTTATGTCTCTCACAAGGAAACAGTCAAAGGCAGAGCAAGGGCAGAGAAGACATATTTTCTTATAATTTGATGAGACCTACAGAGAAGGAGCTGGACTAAACTAGGAAGCGGAGGGGGCGTGAGGCCAACTCCTCCTTCCAATCAAAAAGGTAGGAATGGGCTCATGACCCTTCCCTGGTCAGAGACCCAGGAACTTTCCCGGGATTAAGTAGGGTGCCTCAAAGACCAATCATTCCGTGGCAAATTCTTTAACTAATACCACACTGGGGGACTCACTAGGCTTTATATTCTCGTAAAGAGGATGCAAATGGCAGATGCTAGTTAGCCCAAAGCTATTCTCTACTTCTCCCATGAAGCCTGGAAAGTCAAAGCCCCAAGTTCCCAGCCATCCTTACAGCTGGGCAGCCATAGGACCCAGAGGCCACAGCTGAGCAGGGGCTGAAGTCCACGGGGCAGGGCTTCTGAACAAGGCTCTGCTTCCCTGCTGTAGCTGCCCTTCCTTCCTCTTTTTGCTCAAAACCATGGCATGAGGGCTGGAAGTGCAGGGGCCACCTTTCCACTGCTGGGCAACAGGCGTCAGGAAAATGTCAAGAGAATCCCAGAAACACAGGTCTGAACAAATCAGTTTCCAGATTTACCAACAGAGACCAAAACACCTGCTCATTTAAGCTTGGGTTACTCAGGTTTTACCTTCAGAGAGACATACTCCTTCCTGAAACAGCCATTGGTATGTCTCCTTTATGGAGAGCAGGGCAGGGGTGCAGACTACACCCCAACAAGCCATCAACTCATTGGCAACATTCAAACGCTGTTTAACTCCACATGCGATTACACACAAATGGCTGTGTCTCCGGTGTCTATTTCAGTCTGTCTTACTAGAAAGCAAACACCAGGTCACCACGCCAGAGATAACAAGAGAGGCTGTCCTGCAAGAGATTGAAACTTGAGTTTCAGGGAATCAGAGTGTCAGAAAGGGGAATTGTGAACCACAGGGCAATGTTTGAAAGAATCACTATTATATGTTGTAAATTAAAGCAACACATTTTCAATGATGGAAAAGATCATGCTTTTTCATCTGTGTATCATTAGCAAACTCCTTGGTACTTAGGAGGCACTCCATATGTTTGCATTAAACAAATAAACATTACTGAGCTTGAATAAATACTATTAACATACTTTCTTTTTAACCAGTAAATATTTTGGATCCTGTTTCCTTGCATTGGCTTCTTTCCCCCATGTTTATAATGTTAAGTCATCTTTTTAATAAAAAAAAAAAAAACAAACCCATAGATCATCCTGAAGTAATTATTTTTCATGTTACTTTACAAGGATTCAACATTCATAAATAGATTTTATATGCTGCCACAATAACATATATACTTGGGATAGAATGTTTCAGATGTATTACAAAAATTTTGTGCTTTTATAATCTTCACAGTTATCTTACCATATGATGCATTCTCTTATTTACTCTAATATTTAGAACATTATCCTACCACTGGAAATTTAAGTATATACTAGAGATATTTTTCTTTTATATAAAAAAAATATTCTAAATGGGCTGACATTTTTCATGGTGACAAATGATATCAACAGTAAGCCACCTAACAGATATTAAAACACAAGAGTCACTCACATGTACATACAGACCCTATTCTTTCTTTATTTGTTCTTTCAAACTGAAGATGATACTTTTGTCAAGTGTCTCACAAAATGGATTTTAGGAAATGTTTGATATTTTTATTCGGTTACTGTAAACAGAGCTCGTCATCTATAAAAACTGTCACTATGAAAACCTAGAAACATAATTTTCTAATCTACTAAGTCTTTCAAATGAAAAGTTTCAGTGCCTTTTTTTAAGTGTAGAAATCTAACAACATCTTTCAATTAGTTTTCAGGAACAACTAAAAGATATCAGGGAAGACAGTATGATTTTAATGACAACATGTTTACCACTTTTGCACTATTGATGAATGGGATCAGAAAAAGGATTATCACTGCCCTTTAATTCTAATGATGCTTATCCTCCATTTGCATTGACATATTTTTAGGAGTTACAATGGCTGGACTTCCCTGGTGGTCCAGTGGTTAAGAATTCACTTGCCAATGCAGGGGACATGAGTTTGATCCCTGGTTAGGGGAGATTCCACATGTCTCGGGGCGACTAAGCCCACGAACCACAACTACCGAGCTGGCGCTCTAGAGCTTGCGTTCCGCAGCAAGAGAAACCGCTGCAAGGAGAGGCCCGTGCACCACAACCAGCAAAGCCCTTGCACGGGAATGAAGACTCAGCCAAAAATAAATTAGTTAATTAAAAAAAAATGACAAATGTTAAAAGCAGACTTTCAAATTGTAGTACTGATCTTTAGCTCTCATTGTTCTCATTAAGAAAAAAATTTTTGATGAAAGATTTTTATCATTAAAAATAAAATTAAGAATGCAGTTTAAACTGTATCCCATTATTCTATCATTGCTTTAACTGACATTTAAAAATGCATGCACTTTATTAGTATAGTAATGTATACATAAAATTCATTTAAAATATATACATATTGGGGAAATACACTCAAAGAATTTTTTATCATTAGGATATGTGATCAGAAAACTTCGCAGACCACTGTACTAGAGAACCATGGGGACCACGAGAAACGTAAGCGTGCAAATCAGAGGATTTTACATTATTTTCTTTTATAATATAAAATAACATGTCTAAACAGCTTCCAAGTGAGAAGGCAAATCTCTTTTTCAGACATTTGATAAAGATTAAATTCTATTATTCTTATTTTTTAGTGTCTTATTTCTTAGACTATATTTGAAGGTCAGCTTATAAATTCCTATCTTGCAAAACCAGCAAAAATGGAGGGAGGTGAATCCCAACATATTCTCTGAAAGTTCAGAAAACTAACCTGAGTTTCACTATAAGTATATAAATATACTATCCTGCTAATATATTTTCTGTTAACATAACTGAGGCATGGTAATAAATCTAGAGGCATGAAAGACAGGAATATAAGCACATACTAATATAGCTGAATCAGGCAATACATGCTTGAATCATCACATCTTACAATGTCCCTTATAATCTGCTTGCTCTTCACACTACTATTTTGAAGACACCAAACACTTCCACAACTTCAACTAGCCCCTCTGTGGAAACCACATCTAAAATCCGCATTTCAAAATCGGCCTCTTTCACAAATGGCCAACCCACAGTTCCAAAGCCTTTCTCAAAGTGTATGCTCACATGTACCACCATCATCTCAAACTTGACTGCTAAAACGAAACAACAGAAATGATAAAACCTTGTTGTCACAAGATTTACCTACCAATCTACCTCCTCCTAACTTGTCTCTTTCTGTTTAGGATACGACTCAGCACGACCACAGACCTGCCTATCAGTCCAACACTTAACGTTAACAATCTACCTAAATGACAGCCTTCACTTTCTCACACTCTCTCCCCTTTTTTAATTTTTATTGAAATATAGTTGCTTTACAACATTGTGTTATTTTCTGCTGTGCAGCAAAGTGAATCCGTTATATATATACATATAGCCCCGTTTTTAGATTTCCTTCCCATTTAGGTCACCATAGCGCACTGAGCAGAGTGCTCTGTGCTGCACAGTTGGTTCTCAACAGTTTTCTATTTTACATTAATACATAGCAGTGTATGTATGTCAAACCCAATCTCCCAATTCACCCCATCATCCCCCTTCTCCCCTTGGTATCCATAAGTTTGTTCTCAACATCTATGCCTCCATTTCTGTTTTGCAAATAGGTTCATATGTACTATTTTTCTAGATTCCACATACAAATGACATTACACAATATTTGTTTTTCTCTTTCTGGAAAGAGTGTCTCCAAGCTCAATGTGGCAGTAATAGAATAGGAATGGTGTAGAAAAGGTACTGGAAGAGTGCCTCTGAGGGGTCCTGGTTCATCTGTGACTTTTTCCTTGATGGTTAAAACATTTGATGATGATGTCAAGGGCAGTGGCCTGATCCTCACTTGGGCCACTTAACTTTGATTTATGTTCTAGTTCTGGATAACCAGCAAGGGATGGATCTGTGTCACCTCGAGCAAATCACTTCTTCTATCAAAGCCTCAGTTTCCTTATTGGTAAAATGCAGATCAAAACGTAGGGCAGACAGTGGCAATGAAATTTTAACTGACACAATCCATACTCACAGTTAAGCCATAGCAGGGACCCACTGAAAAAGCTCAGCACACTTCGTTACTATTACTGCTACTCTTTTTTTAAGGCTATTTTGCTGTATCTATTTATTTTGGCCATGCCCTGTGGCAGGTGCAGTCTTAGCTCCCTGACAGGGATTGAACCCATGCTCCCTGCATGGGCAGCACAGGCTCAGTCACTGAACTGCTAGGGCCAAGGCCACAAACCTCATTAGCTGTTCTGTTCTTCGGTCAGCGTCCGCTCTCACTAGTCACTGAGGACGCAATACCATTCATTCAGTGAGCTCCTCATCTGTTCTTACCAGAAGGGCATTCTGAAGGTTGAGCAGGTGCAGGGCACTGTACTAGGCTTAGGGGGGATGCACCTGCCTTCCTTCAGCTCGCCCCCCAAGAAAGCTGGGAGTTACAGGGAGTCACCAGTCAGAGCACCGACAGTGCCTGAACTATAAAACTAGACAATGCAGAAAGGACTGATGACAGGAATGTTTGTGTCTGAGAGACAGGAAAGTCACTGTGGCGTATCCACGAGTTAACTTGAATTTCATACTAACTGAAACAGCCTGTTTATGGTCTATCAAATATACATTGTACATCTGCTCTAATTATTAGAGAAAAGGACACACTGACCAAAAGTAAAGACTGCCCATGTTAAAAATAAAGATTAAATGCCTCTCTTCCCGGGACGCCAATGCTGGTCCTCCTTTGAGGAAAAGACTCCCTTCCCAGGGACCAAGGCCATGCTGACTTGCTGTGAACTTGTTGGACTGTTCTTTTTTTGAAGCCTTGAAGAAATATATCCCTGACTTGTTTAATGTTCTTTGTTCTAACAGGAAATAAAACTGCGCTAAAAACCCTGCTTCTCCAGAGCAGTATATCAGAATTGCCTGGGAAGCAGGCTTATAGGCTAGTCCTCAGTTTGGCTCAAATAAAGCTGCTTTCTATTCTTATAGCTGACAGTTATATTCATTATTTCTGTCAACAGGATCCACTCCCTGGGAATATGAAGTGAAGTGAAGTCGCTGAGTTGTGTTCGACTCTTTGCGACCCCACGGACTGTAGCCTACAAGGCTCCTCCGTCCGTGGGATTTTCCAGGCAAGAGTACTGGCGTGGGTTGCCATTTCCTTCTCCAGGGGATCTTCCCAACCCAGGGATCGAACCTGGGTCTCCTGCACTGAATATACCCATTGGTAAAAATAGGTTTCTCTTTAGATGCAAGCGTGACTGCTGTCACACTAGCATAGATTCTGTGAGGCTGCATTCTCATGCTAACACTGCCATGTTCCTATCCCGGGAAGCAGGCTAGGGCAGCGTGAAGGTGATGAGGGCAGGAAGGGGTCTCCTTTGGGCGTCCCTACACAGAGCTCGTCACAGCAGAATGCAGCTCAACTGCCCTGGCCAGACTCACCAAACCCGGAACAGGCAGGTGCTGTCCCTCGTTGTCTGTTCACAGGAATAACCTTTTAGACTTCCCTACTTCTGCTGCATACAGGGACTGAGAAAAAAGAATGCTAGAGTTAAAACTAGAAAGTGGGGGCGAGAGGAGAGGGAGGATTGGGAATTTGGGGTCAGGAGATGCAAACTATTATATAGAGAGTCGATTAACAACAAGGTCCTACTACGTAGCACTGGGAACCATATTCAATATCCTGTGGAATGAATGGAAAAGAATATAAAGAAGAATGTTTAAGTAGTATAACTGAATCAATTGGCTGTATAGCAGAAATTACCACAACACTGTAAATTAACTAGACTTCAAAAAAAAAAAAACAAAAAAAACTGGAAAGTGGAACTGAGAGAACCACAAATATCAGACAAGTAGAGTAATTAAGGGCTTCCCTTGTAGCTCAGTTAGTAAAGAATCTGCCTGCAGCAGGAGACCAGGGTTCAATCCCTGGGTCGAGAAGATCCCTTGTAGAAGGAAATGGCAACCCACTCCAGTATTCTTGCTTGGAGAATCCCATGGACAGAGGAGCCTGGAAAACTACAGTCCATGGGGTTGCAAGAGTCAGACATGACTTAGCAACTAAGGCACCAAAGAGTAATTAACAAATGTCTCCAGAGCTGTCCTCTAAGACTAAAAGTCCATCCTGGCATATTTTTAAACAGATAACCAAGATCAATTTAAACACATGCTTATCTGGAGTCAGACTCAGTTTTAGAAACGAAGATTAAGATCAAAAAGTTAAGATGTAATTAAATCCAATCACTTCATTTAGTTCCCTGACTGAAACTTTGGCAGGTGTTGGAGTTTATGGTCTACAGTTCTTGAGTTTAAAGAAATATTTCAAAGAGGTTCCTGCTGCCTTGAGGCTGGCAAAATGACTGTTCCCATGAACTTGAATCTAATCCGTCACTAATGGAAACTTATGTATTTTCTGAATGGGAACTGGTATTCTCAGAATAGCTTTGTTGTTGTTTAGTTGCTAAGCTGTGTCCAACTCTTTGTGACCCCGTGGACTGTAGCCCACCAGGCTCCTCTGTCCATGGGAT
This sequence comes from Bison bison bison, assembly GCF_000754665.1. Taxonomy (NCBI): domain Eukaryota; kingdom Metazoa; phylum Chordata; class Mammalia; order Artiodactyla; family Bovidae; genus Bison; species Bison bison. The sequence goes on from NW_011494934.1 coordinate 627,811, forward strand.
TTCCTAGGCAAGAATACTGGAGTGGGTTGGCATTTCATAATAGCTTGGGCAAGTCCTTTCACATTCTACATCATAGGTTACTCAAACAACATTTGCTTCTAATTCTTGGTATAATTTTAAAAGATAGGCTAGTAGGACCATATGAAAACCAAATTATAATGGAAAAAATAAAGGAGTCAATAAAATTTGCTACCTCAACTTCTAAAGATTTTATTTTTCAAAACCACACTTAAATTTATTTAATTCCATGTGAGCATTCACTCATGTTAAAAGACGATCACTGTCTGTCTCAGCCTTCCTAAGTCCTCCATCACAAGTTATGTCGAGCATAAGATCATTCAGCTTCCTAGAAACCATGAAGTCACATCCTTCTTCTCTTTGTTCCTTTGCTTTTTCCTACAGCTGCTGAAAATTCTACCACTCCCTTCATCTTGTTGATCTCCCCCCATTTCCACAGTGATTATGCTGCTCTCAGCCTTACCCCCAGGGGTTTTACTATCTTACCCACGCCCCTCCAAAAGCCCATGAGACTGTTCTTCTCAAGCACATATTACTACCTTTCCAGACCTTCACAATTCCTCACTGGCTCTTGACTTTGAAAAAAATTTTCAGACAGTTCTACTGTCTCCTGCCCCTAGATTCCCAGGCCTCTCAGCAGCCAGGCCCTGTCTCCATCTCACCTTCAGAATCCTGGATCACATCCCTAACAGCCAAGCACCTCACCTCACCCCGGAGGCCCTTCCAGAATTGACCAGAACATCAGATCTCTTCTCTCCACTCATCAAACACTCCCATCTCTTCTCTCTAAACTATGGAAATCCACCTCATGTGCTTGCAAAGACACACACCTGAGCCCAAACACCATGGTTACACCTGTATTTTCTAACTTCTCAGATTTTATTTTTATATGTACACAACAGTATTAATATTATGGTTCTAGATGTGTAGGTATGTCTCCGAGAGTATTTTCTGCATAGTATGTACTCAGATGTCATCTGATACACTGTCCCCAGGGGTTGCTTGAAAGAGTAGATTCCAGGGAGAGGAAAGGAGACTACGATTTACCCACATATTAGAAAACTAGAAAATTCAGAACATCTAGTGAGGGTACCAACACCCACACATCTGCCCAACCCAGAAACCTGGATTCTATCATTGACTCTACCCCAATGATACAATTAATCATCAAGTTTCTGCTTTCAAATTTTTTCTTGAATCCATCCATGTTTCTCCATTTTCACCCCAACTTGTCCACGCCAAGCTATCATCTCTGGTCGTCCTATATCTTCTTTTAGCCAGATTTCCCCCAAAGCTACTTTTTACACAGGAGCTAAAATGAGACTTTAAATTTTTTTATCTATTTAAAAAAATTTTTATTTTTATATAATTTAACAGGTTACTTTCCACTTATAGTTATTACAAAATATTGTCTACATTGCCCATTTTGTACAAACAGTGTATAGAGTTAGTTGCTCAGTTGTGTCCGACTCTGCAACTCCATGGACTACAACCTGCCAGGCTTCTCTGTCCATGCAACTCTCCACAAGAATGTTGCCAAACATCCTTTCTAAAATGAAATTTTTTTAAAAGCATAAACCTAACGGTTTTATACCTTTGTTTAAGAACCTTCCAGAAACCTCCCATTATCCTTGAGATGAAGGTAGAAATCCCTGCCCAGGCCCACAAAGCCCACCTCTCCAGCTCCCCCACCCCTCGGGAGCCCTGGCTCTCCACCCCTAAGTACACTTGAGTCCCCTGGAGGGCTTGTCCTGAAGGACTCCAAAGCTTCTGATTTGGTAAGACTTGGGTGGGGCTCAATAATTTGCATTTCAGAGACCTCCCTGATGATCCAGTGGCTAAGATTCTGTACTCCCAATGCAGGAAGCCAGGAGTTCCAAATCCTGGTTAGGGAATTCGATTCCACATGCTGCAACTAAGATCCCGCATACTGCAATTAAGACCCAGTAGAGCCAAAGAAATAAATATTTTTTTAGAAAAGAATTTGCACTTCATATCCATCAATGAACGAAGTATGGATACTCACCACAATATGGAAGAACCTTGAAAACATTACGCTAAAGTGAAAAAAAGCTAGTCCTAAAGGATCATCTATTGTATAATTCCATTTAAATAAAATGTCCAGAGAATAGATGAGTCTATGGACAGAAAGCAGATGAGTGGTTGTGCAGGGCTGAAGTGGGGAGGATGGCAGGTGTGGGTAAGGGGTGTGGGATTGGCATTCGCGGTCCCAATTTCTCCATGCAGTCGACCACCTCTTTTTTCCTACACTTAAGTCCTCACCACACTGATAACCTTTGTTTTCCATACCTGGAATGCCCTCTTGCCTTCTCAACAGTGAATTCCTACCCTCCACAAAGCTCTACTTTAAGCCTACCTCTGTCACACAGGACCACCCGAGTCCAGAATATTCTCCACTTACTTCCCCTGAACTTCCAGAGAACATGACCCACATTCATTGAATGTCTAAGAGTTACTGGGTCCTGTCGAGTCAAGGAACTTGCGATCCTGGAGGGCAGGGAACTTATGCTATGTCTCTTTGACTTTAAAGTACCTTGCACGCTGCCTCGGCAAATGATGAAGTTGCAGGAACAATGGACGTGAAATTACCAACACCTAAATGACTATGATCCTGAAATGAGTCATTTATTCTACATCTATTCAATGACCCGTCAACCTACACTTTTGACAAAATAATAAAACAGAAACACAAGTTAGTTAAGTAATTTACCCAGTAGACAGAGCTGGAATCCACTTCTCCTAATAAGCAGCCCCACATCCGCTTCTCCACTCTGCCAAGTGATTTTTGCTGTGTAGTTGCCAAGTCGTGTCTGACTCTTTTGCGGCCCCATGGACTGTAGCCTGCTGGACTCCTCTGTCCCTGGAATTCTCCAGGCAAGAATACTGGAGTGGGTTGCCATTTTTTTCTCCAGGGGATCTACCCAACCCATAGATCAAACCCCGTCTCCCACACTGCAGGTGGATTCGTCACCGCTGAGCCACCAGGGAAGTCCTGCCAAGTAATTTACGTTCAGGAATTGGGAAACTGAGAATTCTTGTCCCAGACCACTATCCCAAATGAAAATACAAAGCCTTGAGCTCTATGCATTATTTCAAGCAACTAGTTTCAAGCAAGGAAGCAGTTAATATTCAAAATTGAACCGTTCTAGAAACACAATGCGCCATGAGTCAGGGACGCAAAATAAAGAGAAGAAAAAAAACCCATGAACACTTTAGATCTTAAAATTATCAGATATGGAATATAAGTAAGTGCAATATGTTCAAAGAAAGAAATGAGGGATAATTTAAAAGTAAGTGGCAGAAGGGGGTGGGTTGGGGGAAGGAAGAATTGGGAGTTGGATTAGCAAATGCAAACTATATTATATATAGACTCTGGATAAACAACAAGGTACTACTGTATAGCACAGCAAACCATATTGAATATCCTATGATTAACCATAATGGAAAAGAATATGAAAAAGAATTTTTATATATATATATAAAACAATCACTTTGCTGTACAGCAGTAATTAACACATTGTAAATCAACTATACTTCAATAAAACTTAAGAAGAAAAAAAGTTCAAGCAGCAGGTGGAATTTCAAAGCACACTTTCAAAGTTCTTCAAAGCTTCTTGGGAAGACATAAGCAAAGGACCACAGCCTTAGGCTAAACAATCGGCCTTCACAACCCCACACCCACACCATCCACACGTCCAAACAGGAATCCAAATTACAAGTAGAGAGGCACATACCCACCAAGGCCACTACAAAAACAGCGCCAAGGGCACAGACCTTTCTCCACTCACAGAAAGTGCAAATTCACAAAACACATCCTCCTTTCTTTCCTTACGAAATGGCCTTAAGCACTGGCAAATAATCACAAAAATTACTTTCTGCCAAAGATACTAAATTGTTTACAAATCCCAAGAGGGAAAGACACACAAAAGGTGAACACCAAGTTTAAAATACATCAATGAAAGTTTCAAAATCATGGTCCCAGGGCAAGCAACTAGAAAAGGTTTCTAAGTGGGAATAATCAGATGACTGAAGACTAAACCCAGAGACGGACCAAATGACAAACACCCTCCTAAACATCACTCCTGTCTCAAAAATATCCACTGGGTCCCCCCACCAAGATCCACTGCGTTTGGAGTGGAGGCTTTCCAGGCATGCATTCGTTCAGTCATCCTGAAAATACTGAGTCATCAGGTCTAAGACGTGGCAAGCACCCAGTGAGGGCTCAGAATCCAGTCCAACTCCATGGTCCACACGGGCCAAACCTAGCCCATCTTAATTCACACTGTGCGTCCTAAGTCCAGTCTGGCCAGAGTCGCGATGCTTCTAGAGCGTCAGTGGTAAAGGACCACTCTGCTATTGTTCTTACTGTTTTACTGTTCTCATACTTCAACCTTCCAGTGGTCTTTAATGTTCTGAGAGACTGTCAGAAAATGAATTTCTAGAAAAATGAAATGATTAAAAACATACAAAACAAAGCCTAAAGTTTTCGTGATTGTAGTCAGAAAACCATAAAGTTAATTCTGTAAACCTGCCACAGATCAGATCAGATCAGTCACTCGGTCGTGTCCGACTCTTTGCAACCCCATGAATCGCAGCCTGCCAGGCCTCCCTGTCCATCACCAACTCCTGGACTTCACCCAGACTCACATCCATTGAGTCGGTGATGCCA
>NW_011494934.1:632867-636920 GCF_000754665.1 Bison bison bison
GGGGAAGAATAAATTAGGAGGAGTTTGGGATTAACATATACACAGTGTTACATACAGAATAGATTAAACAAGGACCTACTGTACAGCATGAGAAACTATCCTCAATATCTTGTAATAATCTATAATGGAAAAGAATCTAAAAAAAAGAATATATATATATATAACCAAATCATTTTGCTGTACACTTGAAACTAACACAATATTGTAAATTCACTATACTCAAATAAATAAATCAAAAATCAAAACAAAAACTTGACTGGGTCTTTACATAATGGCGCCTGGTAACTAAATCATCTCCAAATAGTCTACACTTCCTATCCAAGTTCTACTTATTCTTCAAGATTCAGCCCTAAACCCACACTGCGCTCAACTATGCCTACCCAGTGGTTCAAAGCCGGGGCAACTTTGTTCCCCCTAGGAAGCAGTGGTCAGTATCTGCAGACGTTTTTGACTGTCACAATTAAGGGATACAACTGGCATTTGGGAGGCAAAGCCAGGGGTGCTATTAAACATCCTCTGATGTACAGGACAGACCCCCAGAATATCAACTGTGATGACTCTGAGGAATCCTGACTTATGCCAACCACTGCCCTCCCAGATTGTCTCCTAACCAAACTCCCATTATACCCACGGTCACCAGCAACCTAGAATTTAATGATATACAGCCTGGCACTGTTTATTACCAGTCGTGTGTGTGTGTCTCTTTCCCCAATTTAACTGTAAATTCCTCTGGAGGATGACGACCATGTGTGTATCACTCTGAGTCCCCATAGGACGTGGGAGGGTTACTCTGAGGACTGTTTGTCACATACCTGTTAGCTGATCTGTCTCCTTTCCCACCTGCTTTACATAATATATACAGCTCTAACTAGTTTCTCTATCAACTCATTCATTAAACTACTTTTACTCTGCACTTCAGCAAAAAAAAAAAAAAAAACAAACCAAACTTGTGTTACTTAGCAATGTGAAGCCATAAAAAACATTAGCAAAAACCTGGAATGAAAGATGTGGGTGGTTTGATGCTATTGTTTTTACATTCTCTGTCAAGATTACATGTTTATTTCCTCAAAGGAAAAAGTCAGCCAAGTATAAAATACCAACTTAGAATGCCACTATTTTGCAAGACTATCTACAAAAATTATATACTACTGTTCTCACACACGTTTCCTGTTAATTAGAGGATACTTTGTAGAAAAAGCTGCTCCAGCAGAACTCGCTACAACAGTCCAAATCCTCTGCAGTAAGGAGGAAATCCTGCTGACGATGGGTATTTTCCACCAAATATGACAGGACTGCAGCCAAAAGCCAAGCCTTTACCAATGGCCAGGGTGCTACACTGCAACAGTGTTTTTGCAACACAGTCTTCCCATTTCTACGCCAGTCCATCCTCAGATGTGCACAAAGAGATCCTAAGAGGTACTCTAGAAATGATACCTATTCACATCTGACAAAAGAGTATGGGGACAGTAGACTGTTCTCACAATTACATTTCATGGGAGATCACACAATGAGTTCACATTTCCATAGTGGGCACACACTGATGCCCCAGAGACATTCTGGGCATTCTTACCCACATCCCATGGGCCAGGTCCCATCAGCTCTCTCCTCCCTCGGTGGGCTACAAAGCCAAGCCAAGGCGCCCTTTCTGCTGAAAATTCCAACTATCAAACTTCATTCACGGCTTCCTGGGTGGGTGGATCAATCAGTAAACAACTGGCTTGCAATGCAGGAGACCCGGGTTCGATCCCTGGATCGGGAAGATCCTCTGGAGAAGGAAATGACAACCCACTCCACTATTCTTGCCTGGAGAATCCCAAGGACAGTGGAGCCTGGCAGGCTACAGTCCATGGGGTCGAAAGAGTTGGACGTGACTTAGCGATTAAACCACCACCAACTTCATTCAGTTGGACACTCTGCTCTGTTTAGATCCCAAAAAAACCACCATGAGGAGCTTTCAAAGTGTAGTCGTATCTCCAGAAGCACTCGCCCTTCCCACTGATGACCCTGATTCCTGCAGCCCAGATGAGATAAAGTCTGTTTGGAAGAATGTCTCAAAATTCTTGAAGAATGTCCTCAAATTTCTATCTTCAACCACATCATTTCTGAATTCCGTTTGACTCCAAAGAGTCAGTGGAAGAAATTAACAAAGAACTAGAAGTTAATACAACCCTGTAAATCAACTAGGAAAGTGAAAAGTCAAAGTGTTAGTTGCTTAGTGATGTCCGACTCTTTGCAACCCCAAGGACTTTACCCCTCCAGTCTCCTCTGTCCATGGAATTTCCCAGGCAAGAACACTGGGGTGGGTTGCCATTCCTTTCTCCAGGGGATCTTCCTGACTCAGGGATCGAATCCAGATCTCCTGCATTACGGGCAGATTCTTTCCATCTGAGCCATCAGGGAAGCTCAAGTAAAAAAAAATATTATAACTGGAAAAAAAAAAATTTAGTGAGAAGGGGGTGGCAGCACAAAGGAAAACCAAATTCTTTAAAAGGTCAAGGAGCCATGGTTCACTGGACAGGCTTTACAAGACCTCGTGTGGACCGTGAAAGGTTGGAAACATTGCCATGGGAACTAGGAGAGCACAGGCGACAAAACAATGCCTCCAATTTGAGGTGGTGCACAGTCACTAGGGCGAGAGGACAGTCAGGGCTTGTCAACAAGCAACTTCCTTACGAAACTGGCAGTAACACGGGAGTGCCCACAGGCTCAGGACAGCCCAAAGGCAGGTGCTCTGGGGGGAAGGTACTGGGGATGAACTATCACACTACAGCTAATGTGTGCAAGGGAACAGAAGCACAGCATGAGAGCTACAGAAAGAAGGAATATAAAACACATGGCTCTGAGGATGATAAGGAAAAAGAGTCAACATCTATAATATTGAAAGACAGAAAGAAAAGTGGGAAGTGAAGAGCAGGTGCCATGTGGGTACAGAGTTAAGAGTAAGCAAGTTACTTTCTTTTGGGATTGGAGAGTGAGGTTTTCTGTATAAGTGAAACTCAGCCCCTTAAGCACAAATTTATTACTATCTTTTTCCAAGTGTGCAAGTGTTAAGTTGCTTCAGTAGTGTCCGACTCTTTGAGACCCCATGGACTATAGCCCTCCAGGCTCCACTGTCCATGGGATTCTCCAGGCAAGAATACTGGAGTGGGTAGCCATTTCCTTCTTCACGGGATCTTCCTGACCCAGGGATCAATCCTGGGTCTCCTGCATTGCAGGCGGATTCTTTACCATCTGAGCTACAAGGGAAGCTAGTAAAGAATCCATCTACGATGCAGGAAATGCAAGTTCAATTCCTGGGCAGGAAGATCCCCTGGAAAAGGAAATAGCAATCCACTCCAGGATTCTTACCTGGTAATAACCATGGACAGAGGAGCCTGCCAGGCTATACAGTCCATTGGGTCGCAAAGAGTCAGACAGGACTTAGCAACTAACAACAACCAAAGTTACTTTCTCCTGGGATTGGAGCCTGAGGGTTTCTGCATAACTGAAACTCGGCTCTTTAAGCACAAATTTATTACCATCTTATTTTAAGCCACTTTTATTTTAGACACCTTTCTGAAATGCACCACATGTGTTCCTGCCTTGTTCAGCAGGGTACATGAAGCCAAAATACCTCAACTCCGATTTGATCTCTCCTGGACTGAGCGTTATCCTGCTGACCCATTTTTGTCCTTTGATGTGGTATGCTGACATTCTCAGAGCCCACTTACATGTCAGAGCCTGCTGGCTTATTTTATACCAAACAGACCAAAGCTGTGCTTCTGGAATGCTCCATGTCTGCCTTCAGAAGGCGACTCCCCTTCTCAGAGCTTCCCCTGGTGACCCCGATCCCCACCCCATGGGGCCAGGACTGCAGGACCCCACTGCATTCCCAGTTGTCTGGAAGAGGGCAGCCCCCCGACTGGCTGAATGGAGACCAGCCAACTGCCTCTCAGAGGTCTCCCTGCTTCCTTCCAAATGAAGATTCTAGAATTCTGGTATCAGGATAAGAGAAGTAATACTGTAACAAAATTATCCCTATGACGTGGATTCTTCACGCCATCTGTTTAAGAA
>NW_011494934.1:637020-656026 GCF_000754665.1 Bison bison bison
GCCCCTCACAGCCTTTCTGTTTTCCAACCAAACTTCAATCTACCTACTCCATGCCAGGCCCCCCCTGGCAAGGTCACAAACTCTTATTAGCTTTCCTTTCTGATGTGGAAGCTACAGAAACAATATTTCTTTTCCATGTTGTTCAATAAATACAACATGCCAAGTTCTCTGACAGGAAACGTGTGCGTGCACACTCAGTCACGTCCAACACTGCGACCCCATGGTCTGTAAGACAAGAATGCTGGAGCGGGTAGCCATGCCCTCCTCCAGGGAATCTTCCTGATCCCTGGATTGAACCTGAGTCTCTTAAGTCTCCTGCATTGGCAGGTGAGTTCTTTACCACTAGCGCTACCTGGGAAGCTATGACAGGAAGCGTGGGGGGAATAAAAGGATGACTAGAAAACTGCATATGAGAAGGAAGGAGACATATGGGAAATCTCTACTTCCTATTCACTTTTGCTGCAAATCTAAAATTGCTCTTAAGAAAATAACGCTATAAAAGCACTTGTAAAACATAAATATTTTCCTTAAAAAAAAAAAAAAGAACAGAACCTGACCTCAGCGAATTTAGAACTTGAGAGTTCAAATCACCTGGGTACAAGATCACTGTAACCAAGTGTGAAATGGGCTTCCCGGGTGGCGCAGCAGTAAAGGATATGCCTGCCAATACAGGAGATGCAAGAGTCTCGGGTTCGATCCCTGGGTTGGGAAGATCCCCTGGAGTAGGAAATGGCTACTAGCATTGGCTCTAGTATTCGTGCCCAGAAAATCCCATAGACAGAGGAGCCTGGCGGGCCACAGTCCTTGGAGTCACAAAGAGTCGGCCAAGACTGAGCACACACGCACAAGGCTTACACATGTTGAGGCCGCAGGAGAGCAGTTCCCCAGGTTGGACTTTGCGGGGCTGGGGAAACAGAGTCCTCCTGATTTCGAAGGTGAAAGAGGGAGACAGGTTGGGTCGTGAGGCGGATGTACTGGGAAATGTTACTGGCACAGGCTTCAAAGAAGGAAGAGGCCTAGTCCCAGTGCAAGGTCAGCACAATCAAGGGAAAGAAAGCGGCATGAGAAAAGGCCCAGAGGGAAAGGATTAAAAAAGCCTGGTGTGGGGACTTTCCTGGTGGTCCAGTGGCTAAGATTCCTATTCCTAACGCAGGGGGCCTAGGTTTGATCCCTGGCCAGGGAACTAGATCTCACATGCCACAACTAAGAGCCCATGTAGCCTCTAATAAAGAGAAAAGCCTGGTATGTGTATATAGTTGGAGAAGGATATGGCAATCCACTCCAGTATTCTTGCCTGGAGGATCCCTTGGACAGAGGAGCCTTTAGGGCTACAGTTTACAGGGTTGCAAAGAGTCAGACATGACTGAAGCTACTTAGCACATACGTATGCCAACAAAGGTCCATCTAGTCAAAAGTTATGGTTTTTCCAGTAGTCATGTCTGAATGTGAGAGTTGGACTATACAGAAAGCTGCTGCTGCTACTAAGTCACTTCAGTCGTGTCCAACTCTGTGCGAGCCCATAGACGGCAGCCCACCAGGCTCCCCTGTCCCTGGGATTTTCCAGGCAAGAACGCTGGAGTGGGTTGCCATTTCCTTCTCCAATGTACGAAAGTGAAAAGTGAAAGTGAAGTTGCTCAGTAGAGTCCGACTCTTAGCAACCCCATGGACTGCAGCCCACCAGGCTCCTCCATCCATGGAATCCTCCAGGCAAGAGTACTGGAGTGGGTTGCAATTGCCTTCTCCGAAAGAAAGCTGAGTGCCGAAGAATTGATGCTTTTGAACTGTGGTGTTGGAGAAGACTCTTAAGAGTCCCTTGGACAGCAAGATCCAACTAGTCCATCCTAAAGGAAATTAGTCCTGAATATTCATTGGAAGGACTGATTCTGAAGCTGAAACTCCAAAATTTTGGCCACCTGATGCGAAGAACTGACTCATTTGAAAAGACCCTGATGCTGGGAAAGATTGAAGGCAGGAGGAGAAGGAGATGACAAAGGATGAGATGGCTGGATGGCATCGCTGACTGGCTGGACATGAGCTTGAGCAAACTCTGGGAGTAGGTGATGGACAGGGAAGCCTGGCATGCTGCAGTCCATGGGGTTGCAAAGAGTCAGACATGACTAGCGACTGAACTGAACTGAACTGATACATACAGTAGAGAAAACGCCGCAGAGGTAGGTCAGGATTGGATCAGAGGGCCCAAGGTGCCAGCCCAAGAAGTGAGGCCCTGAAGGGAGCAGGTGTCAGCAGACAATGAGATTTTCCTACATTCTCTGAACTGAACACTGACTTCATCTTGTTAGAAGGAAGATGTTTAGTTTCCCGTTTTTAATGGAAAAGGAATTTAAAAAGGTGAAGTACTAATCTCATCTCTCATAATCATCATTTAGAACCAAGCTCACCACTTAAATATTACTGTGGAACTCACAACAGCATATGTGTGTGTCATGCTCTCACTCTACAAGTGAGAAATGCATGCCAGTGGAAAAGGAATCATCTAGGCTAAGACACCAGGCAGCATGGCACACAATCCAATCCATCTCTTTGACAAAAAGAGAATAGGAAAGGCGATATCTGTTCCAGTTCACAAGCTCGTACAAAATATTTTGGAAAAAAAAAAGTCTCTCAATTTTTCTCTAAAGCTTTTTATTTAAGTAACACTTTCTAGAATCTTAAAAATAGTCATCTTCCCAGTTGAAGAGACGCTATGTTTCTGGCTAGTTCAGAATATGGCTTTCTTTGCCCTCATCCAGATAAATCTACCTGCCCTGGAGGCTTACTAACAGGACAGATCATTCTAGCATTATATTCCCTAGGACTCTGTTTTCTGTGCTCATCTTTTCTGCTCAGTCAGATGACTAGCTATCTGGAGGAAAGGATCATGCCATGTATTCATGTGTCCTGAACATGGGTGAACACTTGGCAGCAAAAAGTACTCATGAACATATGGGAAAGGATTAACTCAATTAATTTTAGATCTATACCTTCCTTACCCATGGATCAGAAGCACATCTCTGGTGTCTCCTACATTGGCAGGTGGGTTCTTTATCACTAGCGTCACCAGGAAGCCTAATATATATATAAGTAGAGAGAGAGAGAGATCCCTTAATGACTCAATTCTGTCATATTGGTCTAAGCGTGGAATAAAAGAAAAAAAAAAGTGAAAATGTTACTTGCTTAGTCACGTTCGATTCTCTGCAACCCCATGGACAGAGGGCAGACTAGCCAGGCTCCTCTGTCCACAGAATTCTCTAGGCAACAATACTGGAGTAGGTAGCCATTCCCATCCCCAGGGGATCTTTTCAATCCAGGGATTGATCCCGGGTCTCCAGCATTGCAGGCAGATTCTTTAACATCTGAATTAAAAAGTTAGAGTTAGCTCTGGGGAAAAAAAAAGATCTGAACCAGTTCTTAAGAAATAATAGCAACAGTATTGGTCGCAAGGGACATGCAAATCAAAACCATAGTGAGACTCCATCACATAGTGAGACTCACATCCACCGCCTGCAAACACCTAATAACCATTTAGGACTATTATGTCCTTCCTTCCACAAAAAGACTTTCACTAGCTCCATTCTTCATGAAACATATCTAACCTTCTCACAGACTCTCAGCTTTACCTACTTTGATAGTCATGGATGCCAAGAAATAGGTTCTAGTGTAAGAAAAAGAGATGGTTGGACGGCATCACCAATTCAATGAACATGAACTTGGGCAAAATCCAGGAGATGCTGAGGGACAGGGAGTCCTGGCGTGCTGCAGTCCTTGGGGTTTGCAGACAGTTGGACATGACTTGGGGACTGAACAACAATAAATATAAAAAAGAACAGCATGAGCTCAAGAACAAATGGCTCAGAGTTGGAAAGATGGCAGGAATGATGGGGAGCTTTGGAGACCCCAGGGGTATATGCCCTGATGAAGAAGGGGCCACCACTAGCCATCTTCAGTGGATCTTTGCCTTGGTGGAGGCCAAAAAATCTTCTGATGTCTCAAGAATGGGAAAACCAGATCATGTGTCGGGGTGAGAAAGACATCCCCCAGGATTTAAAATCTTTGCTCAAAAAAATTTAAACTGTTAAGATAAAAACAAAGGGGTTCTTTTTATGGCTGAGTAATACTACTGTATATACACACCACAACTTTTTATCCATTCATCTATTGATGGATATCTAGGTTGCTTCCATGTCCCAGCTATTGTAAATAGTGTTGCAATGAATACTGGGGTACATGTATCTCTTTCAATTATGGTTTTCTCAGGGTACATGTCCAGTAGTGGGATTGTTGAGTCATGTGGTATTTCACTTCTAGTAGAGGTAATGGAATGCCATCTGAGCTATCTCAAATCCTAAAAGATGATGCTGTGAAAGTGCTGCACTCAGTATGTCAGCAAATTTGGAAAACTCAGCAGTGGCCACAGGACTGGAAAAGGTCAGTTTTCATTCCAATCCCAAAGAAAGGCAATGCCAAAGAATGTTCAGACTACCAATCGCACTCATTTCAAACACTAGCAAAGTAATGCTCAAAATTCTCAAAGCCAGGCTTCAACAGTATGTAAACAAAGAACTTCCAGATGTTCAAGCTGGATGTCGAAAAGGCAGAGGAACCAGAGATCAAATTGCCAACATCCACTGGATCATGGAAAAAGCAAGAGAGTTCCAGAAAAACATCTACTTCTGCTTTATTGACTATGCCAAGGCCTTTTGACTGTGTGCATCACAACAAGCTGTGAAAAATTCGGAAAGATATGGGAATACCAGACCACCTGACCTGCCTCCTGAGAAACCGGTATGCAGGTCGAGAAGCAATAATTAGAACTGGACATGGAACAAAGGACAGCTTCAAAATTTGGAAAGGAGTACGTCAAAGCTGTATATTGTCACCCTGCTTATTTAACTTATACGTTAAGTACATAAACGAAATGCCCAGTTGGATGAGCACAAGCTGGAATCAAGATTGCTGGGAGAAATATCAAGAGCCTCAGATATGCAGATGACACTACCCTTATGGCAGAAAGCAAAGAGGAACTAAAGAGCCTCTTGATGAAGGTGAAAGATTGAAGAACTGAAGGTGAAAGAGGAGAGTGAAAAAGTTGGCTTAAAACTCAACATTCAGAAAACTAAGATCATGGCATCCAGTCCCATCACTTCCCAGATGGGGAAACAATGCAAACAGTGACAGACTTTATTTTCTTGGGCTCCAAAATCCACTGCAGATGGTGACTGCAGTCATGAAATTAAAAGACACTTGCTCCTTGGAAGAAAAGTTAGGACAAACCTAAACAGCATATTAAAAAGCAGAGACATTACTTTCCCAACAAAGGTCCGCACAGTCAAAGCTATGGTTTTTTCAGTAGTCACGTATAGATGTGAGAGTTGGACCATAAAGAAGGCTAAAGGCCGAAGAACTGATGCTTTTGAACTGTGATATTGGAGAAGACTCTTGAGAGCCCCGTGGACTGTAAGGAGATTAAACCAGTCAATCCTAAAGGAAATCAATCCTGAATATTCATTAGAAGGACTAATGGTGAAGCTGAGGCTCCAATCCTTTGGCCACCTGATGCGAAGAGCTGACTTACTGGAAAAGACCCTGATGCTGGGAAAGATTGAAGGCGGGAGGAGAAGGGGACGACAGAGGAGGAGATGGTTGGATGGCATCACCGACTCAATGGACATGAGTTTGAGCAAGCTCCGGGAGACGGTGAAGGACAGGGAAGACTGGCGTGCTGCAGTCCATGAAGTCAACAAAGAGTTAGACACAACTGAGCGACTGAGCAACAGCAACAACGTGGTGGTTCTATTCCTAGTTTTCAGAGCCTGTTATATAGAGTGAAGTAAGTCAGAAAATGAAAAGCATATATTGTATATTAACGCGTATATACATGGAATCTATAAAGACGGTACTGATGGACCTGTTTGCAGGGCAGCGATGAAGACACAGACATGTGGACAGAGGACAGACTTGGGGACACACTGGGGAAGCAGAGAGTGGGATAAATCCAGACCGTAGCACAGCCATCTACAAATTACCGTATTCAAAATACATAGCCAGTGGCAATTTGCTTTTTGATGCAGGGAGCTCAAATCGGGTACTCTGTGACAACCTAGAGGTGTGGTAGGTGGGAGGAAGGTTTAAGAGGGAGGGGACATGTGTATACTTATGGCTGATTCATGTTGATGTGTGACAGAAACCAACACAATATTGTAAAGCAATTATCCTCCAATTAAAATTTTTTTTTAAAAGGGGGTTCCAGCCTCTGCAAACAGGCCATGAGGTAGCACATGTTAACCCCAATAAGCAATGTCAAATTCAGGTCCTCCTAGGAATGTGTTCCATGGAATACAGGACTTACTGTTTGGTTATAAGAACAATTCCTTTTCTTTAGTTAAATCTTACTAGTTTCACTTGAAGTCGAAAATTTACCAAAGACCAGAGAATTACTGTTAATTTAAATTTAAATGAACTCATAATATTATTGACAGCTGCCATTTCTTGAGACTCCCAACAACTTTACAAATGGGAACGCTGAGGTCCAGAGGAATAAAAAGACTTGATAAACTATCCTGCTAAACTCTACTGCCAGTTGGGGAACCAGAAGCATAATCTGAACCCAGGTCTTTCTCCGCTGAAAATCCATCCTCTCCACTTCCAATGGCTACCAGGCCAAGTTCCTTTAAGCAATACAAATAACAAACACAAAGCCCTGAGTACTTCCTGTACATGCTGTGAATGACAGTTATTATTATGAAAGATTAGCTTCCCATGTCAACAATACTTTAAACATTTTTTTTATTTTAAAAATTTACTTATTTTTATTTTGGCTGCGCTGGGCCTTCATTGTGGTGCAAGGGCTGCGTTGCCCTGTGGCATGTGGGATCTTAGTCCCCTGACCAGGGATCGAACCCGCGTCTCCTAAATTAGAAGGCAGATTTTTTACCACTGGACCATCAGGGAGGTCCCTCAATCTACAGCATTCCTGATAGCTTTCATCAGTCTCTAAAGAAGCAAAGCCATTGTTTAAACAAGCCCTGAGGACACTGTGCCTAAAATAACCTGCTCCACAGCTGAGTGGAGGCCCCTGGAATGGCTCTGTGGAGTCTTGCCCCCCTCCCCACCCCCCGGCTTTGTTAGCTTGGGCTCACACACTGTTATCCTAGCAAGTTTTCTGGGGCAGCATGGCCAGGTTCTTACTGGCCTCCAATCAGGGGCTTTTCTGGTGGGCAACATGGGGTAACAAAAAATGGACTAGACACAAAACCAGAAGACATGGGTTTCACTGAGCTAAATGATGCTTGGCATGTGACTTAACCACTCTTGTGTCCCCAATATTCTTATCTGCAAAATGGGTATAATAGCCTGCAGTCTGTAGGGTGACTATAAGGACTGAATTACCTGCAGAAAAAAATTGTCCAAGACTGCCGGGCATGGGTAAACACTCACCATTCACCCGATCTTTCAATGTTCAAGACTCAGCAGGATGCACAGGCTGATCCTCATTTATTCCAGTGCTTTTCTCCCTCTCCTGTCTCCACCATCTTGCTCCACAAAGCCCCTCTGACCACCGTCCCTGTGCCCATCTGCCAGATGTGAAAGAACCCTGCCTACCTTTCACCACATCAAGGTTCGGTGTTCAGTTTCACAGTCAGAAGAATCATGATGGTCTTTTCTGGAAAGTATCACTCATCTTCATTAAACACGGAGATCCTGACCTTTCTCTGCTGCCACCCCCTTATTTAAGGGTAGATGTTTGCAAAGGATACAATCCATCAATTCAATCCACTGTCGAATATTTCTATTCCCTCTTACTCACAGACTGGAAACATTCTACATTCAATTACATGAATCTGAAATGTGCACAGAGTCAGAGACGGGGCTGCCAAGTACGGGGACGAGCCCCGGCCTGGGCCACCTTCTCTGGTGCCAGAGCAGACATCAACAATCAATCACTGGTGCCAGAGCAGACATCAACAATCAATCACACTGTGTGGTTCCCAGCTCATCCCAGACAAGGCTCCCAAACCCCTCTCCCAGCTCTCCAGGCAGCCACCATCCATCGGACAGGGCTTCCATTTGGGATGAAACCTACTTGCCAAGTTTAGGAAGCCTTAAATCAGATGAGGACTCTAAAATCACATACCATGTACAGCAAAGGACAGTGCCCATTTGCATCACAGTAAGCACTTCGTAGGCTGTGAATAAACATGGCTTAATGACTCGCACACAGCCTGCTGTGTCCCTATATGGTGCTCACACATTACAGAATAACTCTAATTAAGTGATTTGCTTGGGGAATGACCTCAAATAATAATGCTCTTAATTTAAATTTCAGTCAAAAACTGAACTTAAATTTACTAAAAGCTCTCTAAAAATTATACCAGTGTGTACCCTTGGTTTAGTAAAGTATTATGTACTGAACACAATATTTTTATGATTAAAGATCTTGTACGATTCAGGGTTATAATTTTTCATGTTTTTATTACTGCTGTTATTACTACTGCTGCTATTAATGATGATACAATGAAAATAATAGATAACAGGCATTGAATACTTTCTGTGTACCTGGCACTCTATATGGAATACTTCATTGAAGAAATCTTTGATGCTCACAGCAATCCTATACAGAAGGTACCACTCCAGTCCCATTTTTACAAATGAAGAGGCTGAGACTCCTTGCCCAATGCCACATCCCTCACCAATGGCAGACTAGGATTTGGACCAAGCCCCGCCTTAACCATGAGGCTATACCAAGGTAGCCAATGTGCTTGCACTGGTGATATCTACCCAAGGGTAAATAATCCAAAGACGAGGCAGAAGTAGGCTCTTGAGTTGAATGTAAACTGACTCCAAAATTAATAAATCAGCAGATATTCAATGCAAAGATCTACTTTGGCAAACATATTCTTTTGTCATAAAGGGATAGTGCAACCCAAACCTCCTGTCAAGGGGGGAATCCAGGCTTATGGAAATGGCCAATTCTTAGGCAAAGGATCTGTCCTAAGGAACATGATTACTAAAGCAGAGAAGCTGGAAGCATCAATCCACTTGGGAATGTCATGAATGGAGACATACTCCCATTCCTCGGGCAACCCACAGAAGGAAAACAAACTGATTCAAAAGTTATGTTGGTTGCGTTGCTTTGAGGGTTTTTGTTTTGCTTTGTTGTCTTGTTTTCCATTTGAACGTGTTCTATTTGAAATCAGACGGTATTCATAAACCGATTTAAATCAGATATAGCTATAAATTGTTCCCCAACTTAACATGCACAACAGGTGGTGTATTTTTTTACTTTACTTTTTTCTCTTTTAATTGAAGTATAGTTGATTTACAATGTTGCGTTAGTTTCAGATGTAAAGCAAAGTGATTCAGTTACACATACATACATATATCTCTATTCTTTTTCAGACTCTCTTCCCTTATAGGTTATCACAAGACACTGATACAGCTCCCTGTGCTATAAGGGAGCTATACAAGCTATACACAGTGCTATGCAAGCAACCTTGTTGGTTGCTGTGTTTTTAATACTAGATCGGTGTGCAGCAACAGCTACTGACTTTAACTCCATGCATTTCCATTTACTAAACACCACTGAACTGACCTGTCAGGCAAGTCACCTCTCACGCTTAGCCTTCCACTCCCAAAGGCACCAGAGCCAAGGTGATAACAAGCCATCTCCAGATATGGGCTACTCATGACCACTGCTGCTGCTGCTGCTGCTAAGTCACTTTAGTCATGTCCAACTCTGTGCAACCCCAGAGACGGCAGCCCTCCAGGCTCCCCGTCCCTGGGATTCCCCAGGCAAGAACACTGGAGTGGGTTGCCATGTTCTTCTCCAATGCATGAAAGTGAAAAGTGAAAGTGAAGTCGCTCAGTTGTGTCCGACTCCTAGCAACCCCCTGGACTACTACTAGGAAGTGGAAAATGCATCCTGAAGCAGTAGAACTCTCTGCCCATGGTCAGAGCCAAGCTCCATTTCCGGTTTCAAGAGCCAGGCTGTAATGCTGGCATGGAGCCCACAAAGGTCCCACAACAAGGCAGACACACCCCGACGTACACCACTCCTATCCTTCCACTGTCAGGGGTCAGTTCCAGGAAACTCCCTTTGGGGTTTTGCCAGTTACAAAGGAGTCAGGTCCTCTCAGGAATAAATAAGTTGTCAAAGCTAACACAAGGGATCAGATGTAGGAGACCAATCAAACTGCTCCAGCACCTCCCAGGGGCCATACCAGCCTAAAGGGCCCTGGGGTTATAGGTGGGGGGCCCCCTCTGCCAGCATCTAGTTCAGCTGTCAGTTTACAGCAAAGCTGTCATGAGTCTGGAACGGAAACATTCAATGAAGTACTTTTCCTGGGTTGATTTCTCTTTTAGCATTTGCGGGAAAAAAAAAAAATCAAACGTAAAAGAAATAACAGCACTAACTTTAAATTGCTATAGTCTTGGGACTTCTCTGAGGGTCCAGTGGTTAAGACTGTGTTTCCACTGTAGGGGTAGTGGGTTTGACACCCCTCCCCCAGTTGGGGAACTAATATCCCACGTGCTGCATAGCCAAAAAAAAGAAAATATTTGCCACAATCCCGGTCCTGAGGGACTAGCCTGTACTGGCAGGAAAACCCAGATAAGCCTCTGAAGAGGACAGAAGGGAAACCAGTGCTTTAACCTAGCCTCTTAGCTGCAGCAGGTGTCAATTTCCAATCTCTGACTCCCCCTACCCTTGCCCCCACCCCAGCCATCCCAACCACCAATCAGAAACTTGGCAATGGTAAGAACTGATCCCTATTGGTTTAAAAACACCAAACAGAAGAGTTCAATGACTTTGTTACAAGAGGACCCCAAAAGCCAAATGTACATCATCAGAAGCAGAGGATTTCCCTCACAGGTTAACAAGCATTCACCATTTTACAGAAAGAATAAATTTTCAATAAATTTCTAATTTGGAAAGCTAAGCTCCTTCCCTGCAAAATGGATAAACAAAATAATATAAAGTTGACCACAGAAAAATAACGAACACAGGAATGTGATTTAAATGATAACTTAAGTTTCTGGCTAACCCTGCAGCTAAACTAACACCTATTAAAGCAGTCTGTACTGAAAAACAGATGAAACCTAAAAGGGTCTCCTTCTGAGTTTAGAGTTTGGGGGACAAATTTTTAAAAAATTAACATTTGGCAGCTAAACTAATAATTTCTTGATCCCATTTTTTTCCAAATCCACATTTCAAAAAAGTGTTTCAAACTTTCACATATAATCATTAAATCATAATAAAGTTTTATGTTAAAAGGGGCACAGTGGATAGGAATTAGAAACCCACCCACCTCAATGAAGAGTAGCTCCCGCTTACTGCAACTAAAGAGAGCTGTGCAAAAGCAACAAAGACCCAGTGCAGCAAAAAATAATTTTTTTCTTAAAATGACACATTCACTAAGAATCTTGTTGTTCAGTCACTCAGTTATGTCTGGCTCTTTGCGACCCCATGGATTGCAGCATGCCAGGCTTCCCTGTCCTTCACTATCTCCCAAAGCTTGTTCACACTCATGTCCATTGACTTGATGATGCCATCCAACCATCTCATCCTCTGTCAAACCCTTCTCTTTCTGCCATCAGTCTTTCCCAGCATCAGGGTCTTTTCCAATGAGACGGCTTTTTACATCAAGTGGCCAAAACACTGGAACTTCTACTTCAGCATCACTCCTTCCAATGAACATATTCAGGGTTGATTTCCTTTAGGATTGAGTGGTTTCAGCTCCTTGCTGTTCAAAGGACTCTCAAGACCCTTCTCTAGCACCACAGTTCAAATGCATTAATTCTTCGGTACTCAGCCTTCTTTATGGTCCAACTCACATCTGTATATGACTGCTGGAAAAACCATAGCTTTGACTATACAGACCTTTGTTGGCAAAGTGACATCTCTGCTTTTTAATATGCTCTCTAGGTTTGTCACAGCTAATCTAGATTTTTTCTACTCTGTTACCCATTTATAACTTTACTGACAAAAAAAAGCATGCAATTCATTTCGCAACTTTTTAAACATGAAAAAAAATCTGAGGAAGAAATGTTCTTTAGTGGTAGTATCTCACTGCTTCCTGCAGAACTGTTGGGGTTAGTTTCACAACAGTTATTCTCTGCTGCTGCTGCTAAGTCTCTTCAGACATGTCTGACTCTGCGACCCCATAGACGGCAGCCCACCAGGCTCCTCCGTCCCTGGGATTCTCCAGGCAAGAACATTGGAGTGGGTTGCCATTTCCTTCTCTGAAGAATGAAAGTGAAAAGTGAAAGTGAAGTCGCTCAGTCGTGTCCAACTCTTCGTGACCCCATGGACTGCAGCCTACCAGGCTCCTCCATCCATGGGATTTTCCAGGCAAGAGTACTGCAGTGGGTTGTCACTGCCTTCTTCATTATTCTCTGGTTTTGATCAAAAAATTGAAAAACACAGAAAAAAACAAGACAACTAGACTTACATTCCTTCGATGTGGAAACCACCTCATACTTTTATAAACAGCTGTCAAAATTTAGTTTCCTCAAATAGAAATGGAATATTTATTTAAAGTGTCCTAATGCAAACAGATTTTTAAAAGTCCCTAATTTCGTAAAGGGGTCCATGCCCTGCATTATATTTATAAATTTAAAATATCACAGAACGGAAAAAAGATGTCAAATTTGGGAAAAATTAGAATGAACTAGAAAAACTGAGGTCAGGTCTTCACTTGGGATGATGAAGAATCTCCCTCGCTAGTGATGGACCTTAGTGTAAACAATGACTAAAATTTCATACCCTGATGCTGACTTTAGGATTCAGGAAATTTGTCCGTAGTCTTTCCAATTAAAGGCTGGAAGTGCCATCAATTAGTACTTCTAGTTCAACCCTCAACTTGCATGCTGTTATGGGAACTGGATTGTGTCCCCCCCACCAAAAGATGCTGAAGTCCTAGCCCATAGTACCTGTGATGTGACCTTATTTGGAAATAGGACCTCTGCAAATGATCAAGTCAAAATTAGGTAAAAGGGTAGGCTGAAGCTCAATATAAAAAGAGGAAAGGTAGACAAAGACATACACACAAGGGGAATGCCATGCGGATATGAAGACAGATATAAGGGATAATCTACACACCGAAGAACACCAAAGACTTCCAGCAAACCGTCAGAAGGTAGGCGAGAACCATGGCGCAGTCTCCTTCACAGCCCTTGGAAGGAAGCAATCAGACCAACACCCTGATCTTGACTTTCAGGTTCCAGCACTTTGAGACAAATGTCTGTTGCCTAAGCCCCACAGTTTTGGTACTTTGGTAATGGCAGCCATAGAAAAACAACACACAAGTCTTCCCAGCCTGACATTCTCTTTCAACTTTGTCCCCGTGTTAGTCTGTTAGTCGCTCAGTCACGCCCGACTCTTTGCAACCCCACGGACTGCAGCCCACCAGGCTCCTCTGTCCATGGGATTTTCCAGGCAAGGATACTGGAGTGGGTTACCATTTCCTTCTCCAGGGGATCTTCCTCACTCAGGGATCAAACCCAGGTTTCCTGCACTGCAGGTAGATTCTTTACCATCTGAGCTATGAGGGAAGCCTTATTCTTTTATCTTCTGGTATTCTTATATGCTCCCACCAATTCCCTAAAGTCATTCCACACTTCCTGCCACCAAAAGCCTTCAGCAGTATTTCTTGTTGGGTACCACTGGCATTTTGCATGGAGCAGCTCTTTTGGGCAACTGTCCAGGACACTGCAGGATGTCGAGCATCCCTGGCACTTCCATTCCATCAAGGACATGACAGTGCCCACAGTGCAGAAACTCGGCTCCAGAAGCTTTAGAGCCACCTGCCAGCCAGACTCTGACTCAAGGTCTCACCATCAACTGCAAATGATCTCAATCAGGTCAGTTACCTTCAGCCTCTCCACTTGTAAGATGGCAATCAACCCTGCCATGTGGCTCAGGATTGAATTAAAGATCCTAGCAAGTCCAGGCTTACCCTCACCAGCTTTTTCTGGGATTAGAGTCACTTAAGAATTAATGCTCAGTCTGTTTTACATGGTCACACCCTGACTTACATTGGGATTCCTTTAGAAGGTTGCCTTACACAAATAAAGCTTCACGATAAATTCTGTGGAGACGGAACAGATCTTTGCATGTTTCAAATAGTTATAAATCAGGCAAAATAAAACGCCTTTCTAAGCTCAAAAGAGCAAGACAACTCTGAGCACAGTTCCGTTTCCTCTCCACTCCCAACCTCACTTGAAAACAGCGTTGCAGCTGTGGGCAAAGGACCACGTCTTCCAACTCTGCTTCCCATTTCTCTGTATCTTTTCCTCCCAGTGACTGTCTCCTCCAACATCCAGCGATATACTACTGCTGTCTGGCTCATTTCACCTTGTCCCATGGAAACGTCACCCAGGCCAGCATCAGCTCTGTATTCTCTTTGGTGAAATGGTTTACAGTCCAAGTCTGAGCTGTGGGGCTTCAGCACTGATTTATGCCATGAAGGCAGTCTGTGTCTGTTCTCCTGACCATGGTATATACCCAGTACATAATAGCACCTCACAGAGTCTGGTTGTTGTTCAGTCGCTCAGTCATGTCTGACTCTGCGACCCCATGGACTGCAGCACGCCAGGCTTTCCTGTCCTTCACCATCTCCCAGAGTTTGCTCAAACTCATGTCCATCGAGTTGGTCATGCCATCCAACCATCTCATCCTCTGTCGTCCCCTTCTCCTCCTGCCTTCAATCTTTCCCAGCATCAGGGTCTTTTCCAATGAGTTGGCTCTTTGCATCAGGTGGCCAAAGTATTGGAGCTTCAGCATCAGTCCTTCCAATGACTATTCAGGGTTGATTTCCTTTAAAACTGACTGATTTGATCTCCTTGCAGTCCAAGGGACTCTCAAGAGTCTTTTCCAACACCACAGTTGGAAAGCATCGATTCTTTAGCACTCAGCCTTCTTCATGGTACAACTCTCACATCCATACATGACTACTGGAAAAACTATACAGACCTTTGTCAGACAGAGCCTGGTACTCAGTTGGTTTGCGGTGATTAATTAATGTATGAATGAGTCCATCAAGGCACGAAAACATGCGGGGCCAAATGAACACAGGAATGAACACATTCAGGAGTCAGGTGACCGGGACTCCATTTAATCCTCAGCTCAGCACTGACTGACATAAATGACCTCAGAACAGGTCACTTATCCTCTCAGCCATATTTCCTTCTCTGTGACATGAGGCGGTTGGACTTCACGAGAAAAATCTCTCTCGGTATTCTGCCAGCCCCAACACTGGAGCCCAAGGACTTTAACAAAGAGTGAAAAGCTTTCCTTCCTTTTGGAGAAATTTCAGTCAAGACAGGCAGGAAGGTAAAGAATCTTCTGAAATCACATCCCAGTGGTCCCTCCCCATCAGACCACACCTTCCTCCCTGGGGACAAAGGTCCAGACAGCACATCAGCTGCAGATTTTGAAGACATTTCTGAGACGCTAAGCACTCTGGATGTTGTCATCATGGGCTTCCCTGGTGGCTTAGGCATAAAGAATCTGCCTGCAATGCACCCAGGTTCAATCCCAGGGTAGGAAGACCCCCTGGAGAAAGGAATGGCTACCCACTCCAGTATTCTTGCCTGGAGAATCCCATGGACAGAGGAGGCTGGTGGGCCACAGTCCTTGCGGTCACAGAGTCAGACACGATTGAGCAGCTAACACTTCACGGACTCAGAGTCTGCCGTGTCCTCAAGAGAGGTCCACAGGGAACCCTGCAGCCTGCCCCCTCCCATCTAAGGCGCCCCACTTCCAGCCTGAACAAGGTGGGCTTGGGCACTCTCCCCTCGTTTCCAAATCCAAGTCAGTCCCTCTCTCCGCCATCTGCCTGAGGCTCCCACATGCATATTTTATGACTTCTGGCACATCTCCTCTTTATCTGACATCCTGCAACGCATCCCTCTGCCGCCTATATTATTTCTATCTCTGTTAAGAATGTTCCCGAAAGAGGCAAGTGTCCTTGGGTTGTACTTTATTACTGGTGGTTTCACCTTTCCTATCTTATCTCCCGGCGTGATCCCCACCTGAATTCTTTGAGGACACAGAAACCACACCCTCTGCTCTCCTCCAATTCCCACAAGAATTGCCTTGCCCAGGCAGTTCTTGTCCTTACAGAGCTGGGCAAGCAGCAGACACTTAGATGAATGAATAAAATGCTTGCTGAATGAATAAAATAATGACTATGAAATAACGGGCTGATTTCAATGTTTTTCAAATGAAGACACATGTATATGTATGGCTGAGTCCCTTTGCCATCCACCTGAAACTATCACAGCACTGTTAACTGTCTATACTCCAAAACAAAATAGTTTTTTAAAAAGTCATGTTAATAATACATTTCCTGGATAAAGTTACCAAGATCACCCCTGCTGGGTATACAACCAAAATAAATCAAGACGTCTTAAAACAGCACTTCTATGACTACAGTATTTTCTTAGGACTGAAATAAAATGCCCTTCGCTATGAGATGAATGACAGCTGGATAAGAAATCTTATTTTCAGGTAGCCACAGCATAATAATGTGGCATTGCTTTTATTTCTTATAAAAGCAGATTTTACATAGAGCTGAGGAAGAGAAAAGGGCAATCACCTTTTGGTGTTAATTATTACAATTACCACTGTTAGGTGTTGAAGCTGGAGAGTTCAGGGAAATCAGAACAAGATATGAGGGTTTTCCCTAAACAGTTTATTTAAATCTATTGTGGATTGGGGCAGAGCATCTTTTTTGAAATTTCTGGGACTTACTTAGCCAAGTCTACTTCCAGTCACATTACTTCCGTGTGGTTTAACCAACTTCAGCTAAAACCAAACTGACTTAGGAATATTCTTTCTCCCTTGCACTTGCTGGTCATGGTTGGCCACTGGATAAAACAGAGCCAATGGTCAGTACAACACTGCTGGAGGGAAAACCCTGCTATGCCCTCACAGTTCAATACAACATAATGCCATAAGCTAGAGGGAGCCTCTACTGCTCAGTAGCTGACCTAAACAACTTCATTATCTCTTAGAAATCACTATTCTTGCATACAAGCAGAAACTTATCATTACCAAAAGTATCAATGATATATTAATTACAGAAAAACTGTGCAGGGATACAGGAGATATTACAAGTGGAGAGATTCAGTGACTGAGGATTGTCTGAGACCCAAAAAGATCAGGTACATTAAAATAGATAATTAGTGTTCATGGGCTGTACATATGGTACATGATAACAGAGTATGTCTTCCAGCTCAAACCTTATCTTGTTAGAACACAAACTGGGTGGGGCAGGGAGGGAATCCCAGTAAAACACCAAAGGGAAAAAAAATTCACTTTGATACTAGCATGTATATTGTCAATGTGAAAGAAGCTGTTACGAGGATTTATCTGCATTTATCCAACTAATTAAGCCAAAGTACTTTAAAGCTAGAGTGGAATGCTGACTTTTTTCATCACAACTCTTCATTCTATCAATGAGAAACTTAGGCAGAGATGAGGTACTTCAACCAAGCTCATTCCGCTCATCAGAGCCTGCCTGGGTTCTCTCAGGTCTAGCTTCATGTGCAAAACACCCATCATTAAA
This sequence comes from Bison bison bison, assembly GCF_000754665.1. NCBI lineage: Eukaryota > Metazoa > Chordata > Mammalia > Artiodactyla > Bovidae > Bison > Bison bison. The sequence continues at coordinate 654,588 of NW_011494934.1, forward strand.
TTTAAAAATTAAAAAGGCACATAGCAGACAGGCAATAATATTTGTTAATGGAAATAAGTAAACAGAGATGCAGGGTTCCAGAACTCTCTTGATATACTACCTACTGAAGGATAAGCCACCTGATGACCTCAGAATTTTGACTCTGACTTGTCCAACATAGATAACATAGGTTCCTTAATATCAATACTATAAAGCATCCCTTCCCAGTCAATGAAATACTATTGCAATAATTATGGAAGTTGACAGTGAAACCAAAAGCTTTGTAGAACTTATGAAGGAGTGACTGTGAAAAAAATCTATCCACAAGCTCTATGGGTTCCCAAACACATTAAGTGTAGCTTCGGTGGAGCGGTGGAGGGATCTATAAAAGGCAGGTATGACTAAGCAGCCCGAGAGAGCAAGCAACACTAAAGCTATCAGGAGTCTGGGGACCAGGAACATCCCTGCATATAAAGATAAACTGGAGTTTCCCACCTCCTGTTACTAATACAAAAGGGGGACTTTTTTCTACCACAAGTTAATTCTTTTTAAAATAAAAAACTTCAGAGTTATGTTGCAAACGACATTTTCTTCGATTCTCCATCGAACCTGCCTTCTGAAACCAATTTGGGGAAAACCTAGTTGAGTCTCCGGGCAGGCAACCAACTGGCCGGACTAAATTTGAAACTATCAATACCATAGTTTTTGATGTATTTAACTCTATATCTCACTAGAGAGCCCCTGAAATCTACAGTTTAAATCAGCTAAAGGTAACCAAATCTTAATAATCATGTAAAACATACTGCTACATGTCTTACTCAGTGAGCTATTATTACTGAATTTTTCCTTAAAGTCTGACATCTAGCTATGTAACTTCTCCCTAAAAAAAAAATAAATTCGAGAACATCGGACCAAACAAAATAGCTTAAAATAATTAAAGAGACCACAATTTACATACCCCCAAGATGAAATTGAGCACATAGAGGAAGATGAACCAAACACACCATATTTACATATAGATGTAAACATATTTATAGCACCTTAGGCAAAAAAGAAAAAAACAAAAAACCCTGGCACAACAGGACAAACCTGGTTTACGAATCTCTCTGCGCAGGTATAAAACTGAAGTAACGTGCTTGGCGGCGGGGCACAGAGGGTGGAGAACAAGTTCCACTTAAACTTGTTCCATTCAGGAGCTAGGTGAGCAAACCAAGCAGCTTAACAAGTTCCCGTACCAAATGGAACCAGGCTGAATGTCCCAAATCGGTCAAGCTCATCAAGGAAAGTGGGACCCCCCGCCCCCCGACCGAAGCTTTCTGACCACCCCTCTCCAAATCCCCGAGCCTCGCAACTAGAGCCGGGGGCTTCCCGCCGAATCAATTTTCCGGTCTCTCTCTCGGACCGTGCAGGGTGGACATGTAGGGTGAGTGCGGGGTCCCCCCCTCAACACACACACACCC
>NW_011494934.1:656350-668104 GCF_000754665.1 Bison bison bison
GGGCTGGCGGGGACGCGGAGGCACAACTCGGCTGGGAGTCGCCGCCGCCGCCGCTGCTGCCCGGCACAGCGCTCGCGTCTGGGGGGCAGTCGGCAGGGACCCGGAGTCAGCCCGGCCGCCCGGTCTGCAGATAAAACCTCGGCGCTGCCCGACCGCCGGCCGAGGTAGGGAGGCGGGGCCGGGCCGGGGAGGGAGCCGGCTGCGGGGCGTGATGGGAGTTGTAGTCCGGGCCGCTCCTGGAGTGGCCGCCGCCGGGCTCCTTCCCGCCGCCTCGTCCCTGAGACTGCGTCCTGGGCGCGCGCAGGTGCCGCGAGGGCCACCCGAGGCCGCGGGGAGACGCTATGCCGGGGTGGCGAGGATCCTGGCGAGACGAGGCCGGGGAGAAAAGAAAGCTAGGCAAGGATAGCTTGGTTCGGTGTCCGAGCTGGGATTCTGTGTGTAGTGGTTTACTGTTTTGAAGCATTCCCCACACCCAGAAACGTCAACAGACAACAGTGATGCCTCGGAGACCCACCGTCTCCGGTTGACTCGAGGGGTGGGCTGGGCGGCTGGGAGGTGGCCGCGGTGGGAACGGGGTCGGGGGGCGCGGTGGGGCTGTGCGCTCCTGTTTTCCCAGCGGCTCAGCAGATTGCAGAAGGGTGATTCTTGGGGAATAAATACGAGGTGTTTTTTTTTTTTTTTCGGTAGACGCTGAAAATTAGAAACCCAGGTGAGAGCACAACCGATATTTTATTTTTATAGAGAAACTGTAATAATTGTAGGGAAAAAAAATTCCTAAACGAAATTAGAATTCTACTAATCAACATCGAGAATCAGGACCCCGCCCGCTCCACCCCGATTCCCTACACAATGGCTTCGGCTCTGTGCATCTAATATTTGCAGATTTGAGCCAAATCTGTGCTGTTTTCAGATCTGCTGCACATTCCGGCGCAGTCTCCCAGGAGGATGCTGTTACAATAAAAAAGCTTTTAGGTAGTTTCTAACAGTTTAGGAATAGTTCTTCAGCAAGTGTTTTCTGTTTCGCAAAAGCGCAAGCCTCTTACAGTTCCTGTAGAATGAACCAGTTTTCTCTGCAGTACTGTATTTACTTTCTTCCTTTCAGCAGGGGAGTTTTAGCAGAGTTCTGGGAGCAATGTTAATTAATAGTTCTAGGAAGAAAGAGTTTAGATGATGAGGTCTCTGGCTCTTTGGTAAAAATCTTGCATAATCATTGGAGCATTTTGGTTTTGGAGCATTTGTTTTTTAGAGAGATTTTGATTACTTCACGTGTATAACCCTCCCTATTATTTATCAGACGTCATGTCTGTAGTATTCCATTTTTTAATTTATTACGGTAACAGAAAAGACAATCCTAATGGGACTTTATTTCTTATTATTAGCCATTTTTAAATATATATTTTGCTGGCTGTAAATAATCTCTCTCTCCACATGTACTTTAATTTGGCTACCCTAAATGTAGAAATTAATGTTTATATCTTGAAAAATATTTTCTTAAACGTCGATACCATATTTCCTGTAGTGATGCAATTTTATAAAATCTAAATTTCTTCCATTTGGAATTATTCAGCTTTGAGGATATAGTTAAACTCAACAAATGAGAACTCCAAGCCTGTGCTCTGACAGGTACCAGAGTGCATGAAATGCTGAGTAAGTCCTTTCCTCAGTCAGCAGAGCATCTATTGACTGCAAAACAAAAAAGTCTGATACAGAAATAGCAATGAGACAAGACACACTGTACCAATAGAGTTGTGTGGATATAAAGAGGAAAGAGAGGGCAAAGATGGCCTTCTAGAAGAGACTTTAAAGATGAGTAGAATTTCTGCTAGCAAATGGAAGGATGCTAGCAGGATGGAATATTGGAGAAGGAAATGGCAACTCCCTCTAGTATTCTTGCTTGGAAAATCCAATGGACTGGGGAGCCTGGCCAACTGCAGTCTATGGGGTCACAAAGAGTAGGAGGCGACTGAGTTCACATATCCAGGATGGAATATGCAGGGTCCATAGGAACAGCAAGGGGTTCGTTTTATTTCAAGAAAAAATATCAGGGTTCTAATAAGGGACAATGCTGAAAATACAGCTTTGAATGAATGCAGACAGGGACTCTCAGTGACTTGTCTGCCCAACTCCTTGCCCTTTTCTGGAATCTGTTCTTCTGCTTTGATCTTAGAGATTTTGGGGGTGGGGGTGCCAACACCCTCCTGGTTCATAAAGCAAGACCCAAACTCCTGGCCACAGCTGATTAGTCTCAGAGTAAGTATCTGACTCAAGAAAGGCCTAGCCACATCTCTGCCCGAAGAATTTAAAATGAGGACTAAGAAAGAGAATGAGAACACTTGAACTTTAGCTTGTGACCTGAAAGGTCAGTGGTTTCAGAAGCCATTTTCCAACATGAGCACCAGAGATGCTAAGGATGGTAGTTGGCAGGAAGAGAACAACAAAGCAGGTGTGTGGAGGATGACAGAGATGTCTCAGTGAGCTCTGATAATGCTTAAGCCCAGGGACCCTAAAACTCTGGCCTGTGTGTCAAATCCAGCTGGGTGTCTATTTTGTAAATTAAGTTTTATTAGAGCACATTACTTTCCTATTGTCTCTGGCAGAGTGCCAGGAACCAGATAACTTGCAAAGTCTAGTACGTTTACTCTGTAGTCCTTTACAGAGAAAGTTTGCCAGTCTCTCTATGGTTCAGCCTGTTCCTGATCTTTGCTCTGGAGGCCTGTGTAATATTCCTGTATCCATGTCATAAATCTGACCTCAGTCACCCCAAGTAGGGTTCTGTTTTTTTTACAATCCTAGCTGCCTTAACTGAGAAGTTTATACTTAATTTGCAATCATTCTGAGGCAGAGAAGGATACGATCAGAACTATACTTTGAGAAGATTATTCTGGTCCCGGCTCGCTCTGTTTTTAAATACCCTCGGTGAAGAAGATTGTCTCCAGAGCTTGTATGCAGGACAAAGTGTCAGCAGTCCAGCAACCCACAGTAGCCAGGATGGAGCTGAGGCCCAGAGAGTGACAGAGAGAGTAAAAAGCAATCTGGGATATAATTTAAGTGTCCAAGATCAGCCCCAGGGTATCATAGCACAGAGAGGATACACTGCTGATCTGACAAGGCAGGTCTGCAAATAGAGCAGGTGGCTGAAACTTAAAGACAGCTCAGAAAATGGAGTAGGCCACTGGACATCACAGAAGGTGCTCATGCATTGTCTAGGACATGATAGACTAGGTCTATCATGTCATGATAGACCATCTGGCGAATGTGGGTTTTTCCTTAGTTTTATTGACATGATTGACATATAACATTCTGTAAGTTTAAGGTGTATAATATCTCTTTTCCTGGCAGCTACACAGTCCCGACCAGAATATCCATGCAAAGCACTGAGAGTAAATACTACTCGTATAGGGAGTCAGGCAGGTGACATAAATGAGAGAGGTTGGATAGATCCACATGTATGTATATTCACCGTGAGGACCATAGCAAACTGGGCAGCACCACTCAAAATACAGACTTTTGTCTAAGATATTCTGATCTTTTAATACTGACTTGATTTTTAAAAATCGAGCCAACCAAGCCAAAACCATCTGCAAATCCAGTATAACCCTAAGGTTCTCCTGGTTTTTCCAGTGTAAAGAAAGCTCCAACCGTGGGGTTTGGAGCCCAGTAAATCCACGGGAACCACTGGGTATTATTATAATGGTGGTCTGTTATCATTGCTGACCTTTGGGAGAGCACTTCCAGCAGAAGGGTGGAAGCAGAAATCAAATGGCAGAGCCCGGAGCCCTGATGGTTAATGAGGCAGTAGAGGCAGCGATCTAGTCTATCCTAATTGGAGGATGAAGAGTAATAGGGGATGAGTGAGGACAGAAGCTTGCAGGGGAGCCAGGGAGCAGAAACACTCTTCATTAAGGTTTCCTTACAGATTAAATGAAGAGCTCTTTGAAACAGTCTGGAGTCCCAACTGTCCAGATTTTATTTTTAGAGTAGAATTGCGTCTGATTGATAATTCTGTGTTGTCAGGGCTGCCCTGTTCTTTTCTTTTTTTTTTTTTTTGGCACACCATGTGGCAGGCATGTGGGATCTTAGTTCCCTGACCAAGGATCAAATCCACGTCCTCTGCATTAGAAGCACAGAATTTTAACCACTGGATCGCCAGGGAAGTCGAGGATTGCCCTATTTTTAACAGCACTTAATCCAATACTATCTGGCTACCCAAGAATTTCACTTTTCAAGGAATGTCGGTCACCACACCACGCCTACCACAATCTGTGCCCCCGCTGCAGGCAGCAGCTGCCGTGAATGCTGAGTGAGCGTATTTGGCTGTTAGTAGGCAATAGATTTGTGAAGAGGAGGTTATAAGCCAAAGGGCAGGAGCAGGTCAGAGTGGTTAAAGAACCGGCCTGGCCTCTGAGTCCTACCTGGATTGGTGTCACAGCTAAATGACCTTCCTAAGGACCTTCCTAATGCAGGAGACCTGGGTTGGATCCTTGCCTGGAGAATTCCATGGACAGGGAAGCCTGGGGGCTACAGTCCATAGGGTTGCAAAGAGTCAGACATGACCGAGTGACTAATAACTAACTGAGGAAGGTTTATGTAACTTGCCAGTGTCTCCCCTTCTTCATTGTTTTTAGGGGACTTCATGGAGAAGATTAAGGAAAGTGCTTTTCACACAATGCCTGGGACATAGTTAGGACTCAGGAAGTATTAGCTGTTATGAATCATGCGAAGTAAATCAAGGAATGGCCTGTATTTGCATAAAGCGTGTGAGTCCTATAAATATTTCTGTCTTAAGTCTGTGATTTGAACTTGCTAAATAACAAGAATCTGGTTCTTATAAGACTCTTTGTACAGTGCCATGTTCCATTAAAGTGCTTAACAAAATCTTTTTGATGTTAATGAAGTTTAGAGGCCATGCTTAAGATAAAAGGAATATTAGAGAAATGAAGCAGGCATAAAGTCAAATCAGGCAGCTTGGATTTCGTGAGAGAATTCATCCGGTGCTTTTATGTGGCTTCATCAGGCCCATTCTGCCTATTCTTAATAAAATAAAATCTTAATTAACAGAGTCATACTGAGCAATCCCTGAATTGGATGAAAGTTTCAGCCCTCATGTTTAGGAACTGGAGGTAAATCACAAAGCAAGGAATTAGGCTTGAAACCAACATTTAGGACATATTCTTTTTTTTTTAATTAAAGTACAGTTGATTTACAATGTGCTAGTTTCAGGTGTACAGCACAGTGATTCTGTTATTTTTATATATATATATATATATAACTTTTATACCTGTATATATATACACATATGTACATATATTCTTTTTCAGATTCTCTTCTGATAGAGGCTATTACAAGATATTGAGTATAGTTCCCTGTGCTATACAGTAGGTCCTTGTAGGTTTATCTGTTTTATATATATATGTAATAGTGGGTATATGTTGATCCCAACCTCCTAATTTATCCCTCCCCCACCTCTTTCCCCTTTGGTAACCATAAGTTTGTTTACTATGTCTATGAGTTTCTTTCTGTTTTGTGAATAAGTTTGTTTGTATGTTTTGGTGTTTTTTTTTAGATTCCACATATAAATGATATCATATGATATTTGTCTGTCTCTCTGGCTTACTTCACTTAGTATGATAATCTCTGGGTCCATCCATGTTGCTGCAAATGGCATTATTTCATTCTTTTTTATGACTGAGTAATATTCCATCCCATATATATATTTATATGTGTGTGTGTGTGTGCGTATGTGCACCGTATCTTCTTTATCCACTCATCTATCAATGGACATTTAGTTTGCTTCCATGTCTTGGCTGTTATAAGTAGTGCTGCTATAAAAATTAGGGTGCATGTATCTTTTTGAATCATAGTTTTCTCCAGGTATATACCCAGGAGCTGTAGTGCTAGGTCATATAGTAATTCTAGTTTTAGTTTTTTAAGGAACCTCCATACTGTTCTTCATGGTGGCTATTCTAATTCACTTTCCCACCAACAGTATTAGAGTATTCCCTTTCCTCCACACCAGGACTTATTCTTGAATCAGTTAATATTCAACCAAATCAAAAGGGTTCCCCAGCCTCTCTAACAGGAGAAAACACTTTCATTTCCCCAATACCTTATTCCCACTAGAATCTGAAAAAAGTTAGAAGAGAGGTGAATGGCACAAGCGAGCATCTTGGAGCACTGTTGAAACTATACCAAGGAAGTTTTAGGTCTGCTGGTAACCACAGGAAGATGAAAAGTGAACGAGAGTATGCTAGGTACTTGATGAAAAGAATCTTTTCATTGTGTTGTTTTGTTTTATAATCTTATAAGACTCTCCTAATCAACTTTTTAAAATGATATGCCTTCCTTGGTGGCTCAGATGGGAAAAAATCTGCCAGCAATGCAGGAGACTTGGGTTAGATTCCTGGGCTGGGAAGATCCCCTGGAGAAGGGAATGGCTACTCACTCCAGTATTCTTGCCTGGAGAATTCCATGGATAGAGGAGTCTGGCAGGCTATAGTCCGTGGAGTCACAAAGAGTCGGACACCACTGTGTGATTAACACTTTCACTTTCATATAGATAGATATACACACACCCCAACCCCACCCCACCCCTCAAGATTACATTCCAGATCAGGAGACAATATCACCATAACAAAATAAAGGTTAAAGTTGATATTGCTTGAGTAATTCTAGGTAGCACTATTAGAGGAACTCCCAATACACTAATGTTTTGGTTATTAGCTCGATACTTTATAAATGAATACCATATGGTAATAAACAAAAATTTACATGTAGGTTGTTGTTGAATTCTGAAATTATTTTGATTCCTTATGAATACATTGCTAATGAGTTTTCAGTTCATTATAATTTCTCATTATGCTAGGCATAAAGGCCATTTAGAGTAATTGCAACGGAGCAAGTATAAGAAAATGTTTATATATAGCTATAATTAGAGAAAATGAAAAAGTCAGCTTAAACAAATATAAAGTGGTATTGTAGCAATTGTTATTTTTTATTATTACTTTCCCTAGGATTCTGAAGGGTCTACTGAATGGAAATGATTAACATTTGTTTATAGTACTTTTAAATACCTTGAGCCATAATGATTTTAAAAAGAATGATGAGGTCTTTACCTTTAAATTTTGCAACTCTTTCCTGAAAGTAAAATTAAAGAGCAACAAAAAATATAGAGTACTTTATTAGGTTACCATTTCTTTTCCTCAGTTCTTTGCATCCTTCTCAAGTTAGTTTATTTAGAAGCAATTTAAGTTGCAGGCATCACTCTACCTTGGTCTCCACTGCAATGAGAGCCGTTGGATTTAAATAGCATCTTTGAGAGGGAAGGCATTTTTTTGCATTAAGTGGAGTTCCATTTAACAACGAGGTCAGGGAACTAGACTTCCCTGTGAATGCACTCACTGTACTGGGGAGCTGTGATCTGGTCCAGGTATCACTAACTTTATGACAAAATGAAGCACTTAATAATGTAATGAAGCTGTAGTCTTTGTAGTGTTAATTGCTTTCTGGTTATAAGCCAAACTTATTTGAAAAATCCATTAAATTCTTCTTGCCCTGAGAACAATGTGGTAGAAATGCCTGATTTTACTTGAACCAAATTTACACTTCCCAGAGCATGTAGCTTTTTATTTTTTTATTAAAAAAAATTTTATTGGGGTATAATTGATTTACAATGTTGTGTTAGTTTCAGGTATACAGCAAAGTGATTCAGTTATACATATACATATATTCATTTTTTTCAAGATTTCTTTTCCATATAGGTTATTAAAGAATATTGAGTAGAGGCCCTTGTCATATACAGTAGGTCCTTATTATCTATTTTATATATAATAGTGTGTATATGTCAATCTCAAGCTCCTGATTTATCCCCCCCCCCCACTTTATTCCCCTTTGGTAAGTTTGTTTTTGATATCTGTGAGTCTGTTTCTGTTTTGTAAATAATTTCATTTGCATCATTTTAAAAAAATTAGATTCCACATGTGAGTGATATATTTATCTTTCTCTGTCTGACTTGCTTTACTTACAGTTTGATAATCTCTAGGTCTATCTGTGTTGCTGCAAATGGCATTATTTTGTTCTTTTATATGGCCAAGCAATCCATCGTATGTATGTACTATTCTTCTTTATTCATTTCTCTGCTGGTGGACATTTCATGTCTTGGTTATTGTAAATAGTGTTGCAATGAACATTGGGGTGCCTGTATCTTTTTGAATTATAGTTTTCTCCAGATATATGTCCAGGAATAAGATTGCTGGATCATATGGTTAACATGTAGCTTTTTAAAAGCCAATCTGTTTAGTTTGTTGAGCACTTAAGCATTGGCTGTCTGTTAGCAACTTATCAAACTTCCTCTCCTCAGCAATTTGCATTTCTTTAAATGTTTCATAATTAAAGAAATCATCTCTCAGGATCTGGAAAATATTAATATATTTGTAATTCCTGAGATGCATGTGACTTTGATAACTGTTTAATAGAGAGGATATAATGCAATTTTACTTCCATACCACTAGTATTTATCAAAGTCCTGGTCGACATCAGGCACTCTACTAGATGCTGGGAATATGAAGAGTCCTAAAACAAAGCATGTGTGTTGGGGACAGAAAGAAACAGTTTTAGCACAAACTAAAGTCCTCAGTGATGGCTCAGTGGTAAAGAATCCACTTGCTAGTGCAGGTACTCAGGTTTGATCCCTGGGTCATGAAAATCCACTGAAGAAGGAAATGGCAACCCACTCCAGTATTCTTGCCTGGCAAATCTCATGGACAGAGGAGCGGAGAGGCCTACAGTTCACAGGGTTGTGAAAGAGTTGGATACAAGTTAGCGACTAAACAACAAAGTCCTAGATAGAAGCACAACTGTGAGCATGGGTAAGCATGTGGCTCTGTGTGAACAATGCAGGGACAAAGACTGGGTCCTTGGGAAGAATGTCTGTAGTATGAACTGATGTTTACTTGCAATATGTATCATTATTGTTTTGGCTTTATTAGAATAAACTTTCAGTAGTAAAAATCTCATCAGTATGTAGTTTCCTACAATTTGCTACATTTTGCCTTTGTTCCTCACTTAGGAATAACAACTGTGTATGTGAGGTCAAGGTTGAGGGTAGGAAGTTCTGTTGGAGACGGAATTCTGGGATACTGAATAGCAATCTATCAGCCTAAAATAGAAACAGGCTTCCTATGTCCAAAATCCACTTCTGTTCCCATAACTATAGTTGACATACATGCAGCTGTAGGTTTGGCTAAATGTAACAAATTTCCAGCAGCAGTAGTTTACATTTGATGTGAAATATCACATAAGAAGAAGAGGATAGGGAGGTGAATCCAGGTTTATCATAACATCTAGCAGTATCCTCAAAATGCACGACACATTCCACTTTTCAATCTACCATCCTCAGTGTAGCGAGGCCTGTCCTTGGGCTTGTTGCCTCATCGTTGCAGGGTGGCTGCCTGAGCCAAAAGGATGACATTGTCGTTGATTATCATCCTAAGGAGGAAGAAGGCAGGCAGAAAAAGTGCTTTCTTTTATCACAGAGGAGGGCTTCCCAGATGGCTCTAGGGGTATAGAACCTGCCTGCCAAAGTAGGAGACCTAAGTGTCGCGGGCTCAACCCCTGGGTTGGGAAGATCCCCTGGAGGAGGATATGCAACCCACTCCAGTATTTTTGCCTGGAGAATCCCAGGTCCAGAGGAGCCTAGTGGCCTACAGTCCATAGGGTCACAAGGAGTTGGACACAACTGAAGTGACTTAGCATGCACGCACATCACAGAGGAAAAGCTTTCTCAGAAGCCCTCCAGTGGACTTCTGTCTAAACCTATTTGATCAGAACTGGGTCATATGGCGAACTACAAGGGAGACTGGGAAAGTGTGTATCAGGAAGGAGCATGCCAGAGGCAAGGTGGGTGTAGGTCTTTTTCTCCAGGGACTGGGGTGGAGTGTGGGCCTATAGTCAACCTAAACTACTGGGGTTCTGCTAGCAAAGAAGACAGTGGACGTGGGAGGGGTCGTGACAGCAGTGACCATCACTTGCTCAGTGTGACCTCGGGTAAGTTCATTAGCATCCTTGCCTCCGTTTCCTCAGTAGTAAAATTGAAGTAATTATAAAGCCTAATTCCTAGGCTTGAGGTAAGGATTAAATGTCCTAACCCATGCTAAGTGCTTGAATAAGTACGTGGTTCAGTTCAGTTCAGTTGCTCAGTCGTGTCCGACTCTTTGCAACCCCATGAATTGCAGCATGCCAGGCCTCCCTGTCCATCACCAACTCACTCGTAAATATTAGCTACTAAAAAAAAGAGATGCTGTATTTCCCCAAATGCTCTGTGTACAAGCCAGTTCCTCAGATTCTTTGGATAGCACCATGTGCAGAAGATACCGAACTGGAAAACATGGTTTCCAACCCTCAAAGAATTCTTTACACCAGAAATATGTCTGTTGGCCAAAAAGTTGGCCGTGTTAGGTTGGCCCAGAAATTCGTTTATGTTTTTCGGTACATTGTTTCAGAAAATCTCAAACTTTTTAGCCAGCCCAATAATTTAGAGCTTTGTGCTCTTGCCTGCAGTAACCCCCATTTCTCTTCTTTTCTCCCTTCCCTCCTTCTTTCTTCCTTCCTTGCTCTCACATCTACTCTTCCATCTTTTCCCACTCACACCCTTTTCTCCCTTCTCTTCCTTTCAGGCCAGGAAGTAATCATTGCTTTGCCCCTGCTCCTGACTGCAAGGCTGAAAATGATGTTGACCCTCAGCCAGGGCTTCAGATTCCTATGAGACAGTTATCCTTCAAGGACTAATAGGTGATCTCTTCAGAGCTTGATTAATTTATTCTGTGTGTGCTAGAGTAATTCACAAACCAGGCGACAGTCATGCATCTAGCATGGGTGGATTAGATGATAAGCACGCTGTATTGCATTAGTTTCTTTTTGCCATATTACTCAAAGGTCAGAAGAAAATCATTGCAGGGAAAGGCAAAAAGCTTTTAATTTCACCAAAATGGTCTTTCCATCTTTTTTTTTTTAAATGAGTGGGGGCAGAAATGAAACAAATGACTTAAGAAATGAATATTGAAAGAATATACCTGCAAAAGAATTACCCAGCAAAAAGAAAATAAGAGAATGTGTGTGTTACAAGCTTTGAAGATGAGCACAGAAAAAAGTCTGCATTAAGAGAACTCACATACTGAATATTTAAAGTTATTCTGAGAAATCCAAGACATGAATTTTGAAGATGAAAACTCCAACTCCAGTGTGCAGTAAAATCTTTCTTCAATCTAATGATGTGTCTTTGAATGTTAGTAAAATCTTGTGTTCTGTTTTCTTTCTTTTTTTAATTGCCTGTAAGTTAGCACAAGAGGAAAATGATTCCAATTTGTACATAGCAGAGAAGGGAAAGGGAAGGGGGAAAAAAAAAAAAAAGAAACCATGGAAGTTAATTCCAAGCTGTATTAAATCAGCACCCTCCCCTTGGTCATTAACCCCCAGCTCTCCATGGAAACAGAAAAAAGCCCAGGGTGCTTGGGCCAGTTTCTGAGGGAAAACAGCCAGGTTAGGTTCCGCATTACCCTTATCTCCACCAAAGGCAATTAATGGGATAAATCTGGGAATTGACTGGACTTGTGTTCCCTGCTTCTGTCCCGCTGGAAAGCTTTAGCAGAGTCAAGACCTCAGATGCCTCTGAGGACCAGAAGAACATGAACAAAGGCAAAAAGAGCCACTAAGTAACAATAAAGCAAAACTGCTTGAGACCAAATAGCAACAAAAGTGTAG
>NW_011494934.1:668204-681881 GCF_000754665.1 Bison bison bison
TAGGACCACAATAAAGGATGCAGTAACAAAAAAGCAATGAGGAAGGTATGTAGGAACTAGATGGATTCTCAGCATGCATTGTTAATATTGTTAGGAAGAAAACAAGGCACAGAGCAGTAAATGTAGATTGCTTTCCTTTGTGTAAAGGGGAGAGGAAATCACACATACACATACAAAGTATCAAACCAACAGAAATGAAAGTGTTAGTTACCTGGAGGTAGGGAGGAAGAGGAGGGGCAGGTGGAGGGGGATATGGATGAAAAAAGTTGATTTCTTTAACTATATTTTTATGTAATTTTGAATTTGAGCCACAGAAAGGCTCAAATGCGTTTTACCTGTTCAAAACTAAAACTTACAAAGAAAACAAAAGCAAACCAAATTTGAAATCAAACCAAAACAAGTTACTCTAACTATTTACTAAGTCCAAGCTCCTTCTGCTCCCTGCACAATAGGCCAATAAATCTAGGAGACAGGTGTTGAGGCAAGGAATACAACTTTGTTTAGAAAGCTGGCTGACTGAGAAGATGGCGGACTAATGTCTCAAAATAACCATCATGTTGGGGCATGGATGCCAGGTTCTTTTATGAATCAGAGATGGAGGAAGGTAAGGAAATAAGGTAAAAAGACCATTTAATTGTTGCAAATAACTCCTAGAATGGCAAGTTCAGGCAGCTGCTGCTGTTGCTGCTAAGGCGCTTCAGTCGTGTCCGACTCGCTGTGACCCCATAGATGGCAGCCCACCAGGCTCCCCCGTCCCTGGGATTCTCCAGGCAGGAGTACTGGAGTGGGGTGCCATTTCCTTCTCCAGTGCATGAAAGTGAAAAGTGAAAGTGAAGTCGCTCAGTCAGGCAAGGGGATGCGTTAATTTTTTCTTCCTGCCATCTGCAGGTGGACAAGGTTATGAACAAAGGCACTTTAGTTTAACAGGCAGAGGAGGGCAAGGTTCCCTAAGGCAAGCCATTATATTTGCTTATAATAACAAAAGCAGCAAAAGTAAAGCAAGAGGAACAGATTTGTCATGGAGTCATAATTAACCCTTCCCAGTTACATATGGATAACATAGTAAATATAGAAAATAGTTCTTTCAAGTGATTTTGGAATACAATACTCTTACTGTTCATCTTTTTTCTTTTTTTGCTATGCTGGTCTTCATTGTTGCGGGCAAGCTTTCTCTAGTTTCAGCGAGCAGGGACTGCTCTTCTTGAGGACACAGCCTTCTCATTGTGGTGGCTTCTCTTGGTTTGGAGCCCAGGCTATAGGGTGAGTGGGCTTCAGTAGTTGCTGCACGTGGGCTCAGTAGTTGTGGCTTTTGGAATGTGGAATCTTACTGGACCAGGGATTGAACCCGTGTCCCCTGCTTTGCCAGGTGGATTCTTAACCACTGGACTGCTAGGGAAACCCTTACTATTCATCTTTAATTGAGTATATTCTAAGGACAAAAAGAAACATGCTCTTAAAAAATCTAAACTTCTGCCATTCTATATATCTTTTATAAACTAAAGGAAATTGGTAAATATTTTAATGTCATTAGAAACTGCATACACACACACAGAAACTGATATGAGGGAGGAGGTATGATATAAAATTTTGAAAGTTGAACTCATGATTTAAATACATGTCTTAGCTTTAACCACGAAGAGAGCTTACAGGCAATAACACTCCAATGACAATGAACTCTCTGAGTTCAGAGATTTGGGATTTTAGATACTATTCTCTAATAAAAGATCTCAAGGCTCCTTATTTTGGACCTGGGATGTGGAAAATGCAAGCACATTTTCTTGTGCTAAAAAGCAAGGAAGTGCTCAAAGAATCATGGGGACATCTCAAAGGACACAGGATCCAGCTTAATTGAAGGAGCTCCCTCTGGCCAAATTTGGGGCAGTTTGAACCAAAAATGATTGCAATTGACTATAAAAACTGAATCAATAAAAAGCCACAAGTCCATATCACTGTTAAAGAGAGACAGAAAAAAACCCAATTTACCAGCATTGAAAGTAACTATGGCTATTTCTTATTCTGAAAGTTAGCAAAGAAAAGGGGGCATTTACCCTGCCTTTTAAAAAGAAACTGTAATTCATTCCCAGTAGGTAAGGAAAAGCTCTTTTTTTTTTCCCTTTTACAAAGATATGCCTGCAAATAAAGGAAGAAGAAATGAAAATTTAGAAAATCACCATTTTGTAACCATCAGTTAAACAATATATACAATAACAAAGGGTGCGTTTACATCAAGTACAGAATGGATAATCCACACTCTGCCATAGAGATTTTCAAGAGAATCCCACCTTTACAATGGAAAGACCAAGTGGTCATATTTAACTTCATTTAACATCCCAGCATTTTATCTCCTGACTGAGGTGATGTGAAGTACAATCACCTTTGAAGTATCCCCATCTAACGTGTTTAACATAATCCCAATCCAGTCTTTAGACCTAACCTCCAGTTTATAGGAAAAATCAGAAGGAAAAGTTAAGTAACACCACAAGGAAACAATCAGAGAAATCCAGAATAGGGGTTATTCTACCAAACTTTGACCTGTGCTCTTCTAAAAGTCAACATCATAAAACAAAACAAACCGCAGAGTTTAAGGAGCTGTTCTTGTTTACCTTGTTTAGCCAAATACTGTGAGTAGAGCTTGATTGAATATTGGTTCAAAAACGCAAGTAAAATCTACAAATGCAGTTGGGCACAAGGAAATTTTAATCTGGACTGTCTGTTAAACTTGGGTATAAATAGGAAACTATTGTTAATTTTCTGAGGTGTGATAACGGTGCTTTATGCTTACGTAAGAAAATATCCCTATTCTTAAGGAGATACAGAATGAAATATTTAGGGGCAAAATCTTGAGATGTTCACCTGTTACTTTGTTTCAAAAATTCTTATAGATGATAGATTATAGATGTAGTGTAAGGGAGTTAGAGGAGGCGAGGTTCGGAAAAAGAACAAGATTGGCAATTTACGGGAACAGATCACCTCTCATGAGGCGAGAAGGGGCAGCAGTCAGATTAGTGAGCTGCTGCACTAACCCAAGAAAAGAGTAAGTATATATAGGCATATATGTAGAAAGCTAATGTCTTAAGGGGGCCTGTTCTTCTCCAAGATTGTTTCGGATTAGTTATCTCTTAAAAGGCTGGGGCGCTGCTGCTAAGTCACTTCAGTCCTGTCCCATCTGTGTGATCCCATAGACAGCAGCCAGCAGCAAAAGGCTGGGGCAAGGAATTCTGGAGATCGGCCAGAGGCTGGACCGGCT
Source organism: Bison bison bison (assembly GCF_000754665.1). Lineage (NCBI taxonomy): Eukaryota > Metazoa > Chordata > Mammalia > Artiodactyla > Bovidae > Bison > Bison bison. The sequence continues at coordinate 671,452 of NW_011494934.1, forward strand.
GGGAGCTGAAAGTAATCACCCTAGTGTCCTTTTTTTTCCCCACCTTTGGGTGAGAGAGTTCTTTGTTTTGCATAGAATGGTAGGGAGGACCTGGAGGGGAGTTTTAACTCCAGGCTATTTTGAGCCAAGTAACTTTCCTTCAATAGACGGTAGATAGATAGGTATGGAAGAACCAAAAGTGGCAAAATTTTAATAACTGCTGAATCAAGGTTTTGATATTTTTTAAATATTTATTTTTCTGTTTAACTGCATTGGGCCTTAGTCGCAGTATATGAGATCTTCTCTGCAGTCCACGGACTCACTATGGAGCATGGGCTCCGGAGTGCTCAGGCTCAGTGGTTGTGGCTTGTGAGCTTTATTGCCCTGCAGCATGTGTGATCTTAGTTCCCTGACCAAGGCTCGAACGCCTGTCCCCTGCATTGCAAGGCAGATTTTTAACTATAGGACCACCAAGGAAGTCCCAAGATTTTGATAGTTTTCATAATTTATATACAAATTAAACAGAGAGACAATATCTGGCACTTAATAAATAGATACTCCGTGCATTTTCTCTTTGCTTCCCTGGATCACTGAGCAGAGCTTCCCAAAGTGACAGGGGCAGCATGTGAGAGGTGGAAAGGACTATGGAGGTCACCTGTCCAACCCCTTAATGTGACTACCAGGAGTCCCTGAGCTCAGAGATCGGTGCTCCTTTAGGACTAGCCTCCCTGAGGCTTTGTTGTTCTTCCAGTGAGAGAATGAGCCCTGGAATCAGGAAGACATGATGCAAAGCCCCTGTGTGATCTCAGGCAGGGATCACTTGATGTCCTTGAGATTTATCTGCCTCCCACATCCTCCTAACAGGATAATCATCTCATCTCACATAGTCATTAGAGGATGAAGTGAGAAAAATATGCACAGAGCCTCAGGCAGAACTGCCACGGAGCCAAGAATCCCAGGAAGCGCTGGTTCTTATTACTCCTGCCCCCAACTCCTCAGCACCCTCTCTGTTTCTCCTTCCCTTGGCCTTTCCTACAGTCAGCCCCTTCAGCACCCATCTCTTTGGGCTCTTACAAACAAAGCCAGGTGCAGGGTCACGGTACGGGTGGGCTTCTGTGTTTTGCTTTGGCTGTGCGTGCCCCCATCTGTGTTGAGGAACTGTCTTGAACAGCCCTTAGGGCCTCCTGCCCACAAACCTGGCCAAACAAGGTGGCTCCAGCCCACTTTCTTATAAAATAAAACTGTGATGAAATCAAGGGTGGCTTTAAACAGATTTTATACAAAGAAATATAAAATATGAATAAAAGTATAAATCAGAAACCCTTTGATGAGGACAATTTGTTGTGTGCCTCAACTCATAGACAGGAGGAGACAGTGGCTTTTGAAAAAAATTATCTTGACTCTTCATGATTGATTTTTGGGTATGTTTTTTAAAACGCTACTCTTTCCCTTCAGTCATTCATAATTCTTCTAAAGAGTAGAACACAGAGCAGAGAGCATTCAGTTTTCTATTTATTGTAAAAAAATGTACATATGTGTACAGTCAGAAATAGCATTGACATATCTATTTTTAAATTTATAAAAAATTTATAATGCCAAAGCATGCCAGACTTTTCAAAATGCTCATGGTATTGACTTATGATATCTTATGATATTTACTTTCATGTCATTCTCAAGAAATGCTTTGCAAATGCACATCCCGGTAAGTATGTACTTTGAAGAAATGTGAATGGAACCCTCCTGTCTCTTATTTAGCAAGATAACTACCATGTTTGGAAGCATCCCCAGTTAAATCCACATAACAGAAAGGCTATTATCATTGAAGCAAAATTGTCCTGCCACCCAAGACAAGAACAAAACAACAAACTTTTTGCTGACAAAGTTAAGTTACCTGCCACCTGATTACAATCACCCAACCCAGATGTTTTTTTTTTAAAGACAATGAGTCTTGAAGTAAAAATAACCATTCCATTCCTTTTAGTGGCCAAGTAATATTCCATTGTTTATATTAATACGTACCACATTTTCTTTATCCAGCCAGTTGTCATTGAAAATTTAGCTTGTTTCAATGCTCTGGCTATTGTAAATAGTACTGCAGTGAGTGAAATACAGTCATTTGTCGAGATGTGGATGGACCTAGAGGCTGTTGTACAGAGGGAAGTAAATCAGAAAGAGAAAAACAAATATCGTATATTAACGCATATATGTGGAATCTGGAAAAGTGGTGCAGATGAAGCTCTTTGCAGGGCAGGAATAGAGACACAGATGTAGAGAATGGGCATGTGGACACAGTGGGTGAGGGGGAAGGTGGGACAAATCAGGAGATTAGGATTGACATATATACACTATCATGTATAAAACAGATAGCTAATGGGAAGCTGCTGTATAGCACAGGGAGCTCAGCTCGGTGCTCTGTGATGACCTAGAAGGGTGGATGAGGCTCAAGAGGGAGGGGACAGATGTGTACATATGACTGATTCACTTTGTTGTACAGCAGAAATTAACACAACGTTTAAGGCAATTATACTCCAAAAAATAATAATAATAACCACAACTTATGCACTGGAGAAGGAAATGGCAACCCACTCCAGTATTCTTGCTTGGAGAATCCCAGGGACAGAGGAGCCTGTTGGGCTGCTGTCTATGGGGTCTCACAGAGTCAGACACGACTAAAGTGACTTAGCAGCATGGAATTTTTAATAAGTATCAGTTACTGCACTTGACATTTTATAAGTATGCTCACACTTAATCCTCGTGGCAACTCTTTAAGAGAGATGTTCTTCTCCTTTTACAGACGAGGACATGGAGTCTCAGACAGGTTAAGTGCTTTGTCTCATAAGCTGCAGAGCCTCATTTGCATCCGGGCCCCACTCCAAAGCCGGTACTTTTATTCACCAATAAACTACACCAGCTGCACAGTTATCCTGCCCCGAAGTAGCCTCATGGAGGTCACTGTCGTGATAAGGTCCATTTGACTGGACTCTTAACTGCTGTTTTTTTCTAACTACATCAGTCAGGCAGTATAATCCGGGAGTCAACTCATCACTTAATTGGTCCACTCCTGTTGGCTTGTTGTCTGAAACTGCAGCTATGCTTGATCCCCTCTCTCTCACGCCAGGAGCATGTGATCCCCACTGTGAGGCTCCTAAACCTATGGCATCCGTGGGCCTCATGGCCTCCCAAGCAGAGGCTGCGCCCAGCCAACCCAAGAATGTCTGAGCACTGGTGCTGAGCCCACCGTCCCCTGGTGATGTTACTGCCCCTGCCAGTCCCTGTCCAGGCAGTCTTTAGGCTGAGCCCTGAGAGGGGACCAGGAGTGGCTTTCTTGGACTGAAACCAAGGGAGGAATAAACTTCCAGGTCATCTTGGGTCACTTCTGTGGCTCTTTCTGTTTCTGCTCCTAGAGTTCCACCACATCAGGAAGTGACTTTAGCCTGCTCTGCTCCATGGACTGGCCTGCTATCTGTCACAGATTATAGCCTAGCCCTTCCTAAAACCCCCTTTCCCTCTCCTGTGACCACTGACCTCCAAGAAACCCATACTTCGTCTCCATCACCAGACCTGAGTCAGGCTTTGTCTCAGTTTGAATCAGAGGCGTTTTTGTGTGTGTCAAATAGGTGCTTGAAAGCTCCCCTGAATCCTTCCTGGAACTAGCTGGATGAGGAAGTAAGTATCTACTACATGCAGAGTTCTGTTACTTAAGAGCCCGCAGAGGGCAAGACAAGGCAGATGCCGAGACGGTGTGAGGCCCAATGCAGATGCTGTAGGAACAAGCATAGACAAACAGTTTGAGAAAGAAAACCTCTGGGCCTCAGGCAGAAAGAAAGATTTCAAAGAGGCCATACCATCTTCCAAAATTTTGGAGCCCCAAACATTGTGTGCCAGGGAACAGAAAGAAATGAAACTTGTATCTCACCTACCTTATCTCTTGCCGTCCCCACACATGCATCCTACATTCCAGCCAAGCTAAACTGATTGCTTTACCCATAATGTTGTCCATCATTTTTCACCTCCAATTCATTACTTTTTCTACATGGATCGCCTCCTTCCAATCCACAACCTCCAACTGGCTAAATCTAATCACCTTTCAAGACTCATGTCGGGGGTCGCCTTCTCTGGGATATGCTCCATGAGGTCCTCCCAGTAGACTCCCACAGCAGCATGTGTCTCTCTTCATCATTGATGGTTTTTAGCAAGGCTTCTAGAACTAGACTATCTGACTGTGAATCCTGGCTCTGACACCTGCCAGCCAAATTACCTTTACTTATTTAAGACAACTGAGTTTGTATCCCCATAGCACTTAGAATAATGCCTGGTCATAAGAAGCACCAAACAAGTGTTAGTTGGGATTGTTAACTACTACCATTATTGCCACCACCAGCAGCATGGAGTATACCCACCCTGGATTGTAAGTCTGTCTTTCTATCCCCAGGTTAGGGTCTTCCTGAGCACAGGATTGTGTACTATGTGCCTTGGTATTTTCCACCCTTCATGAATTTCGTGGAACATTAGTAGCATTAAATACATACTTGCTGGAATTGAAGGTGGGTGGATGGAGATGAATCTGGGCAGTTCCATAGGATAAGATCTGAGAACAGTGTCCAGGGACAGTATGGTTTAAGGTGAAGTCTTGTTTCAAATGATGAAGGTAGAATGGCGTCATCAGAGTCAAGGACGCATAGAACTATGAATCCTGATGTTAGAGGCATCTGGGTGTGTTTTGAAATCACCAGGGCTGGTATCAGGAAGTGAAGACAGGAATCCCAGGGTTGAGATCCTTGCAGCAGATGGGAATGTGCCCAAGGGTTGGAAAGATGCTTTTGCAAAGGACAAGAGAAGGTATGGCATAAGGAGAAGGATTGCCTCACCCCCAATACATCCTGAGTGCCCTGGCCACCAGAAGTTTAAAAGCATGGCCCTGGTTGGCAGGCTGCCTGTTCAGAATCCTGCCCAAGCCCCCATAGCTTGTGGAGTTTGTACGTGTGAGGACGTATTTGTGAGCACACACAAAGCTTCATGCTGACTCACTGGCTTACTGACCTCTACCTACTCCTTTATCTCGCCAATCTCCCCTACATCCTATTTCAGCCATCTTTGCCTCAGAACTTGTTATTCTCTGTATCTATTGGCTCTTTGACCTAGGACGAGTCACTTCATTTTTCTGGGCCTTTGATTTTTTTTTCTCCACACAACATGGAGAAGTTGAACTGTGATCTCTACCGCAGTATTTTTAAAACTTCACATCGTCACCCATTAATGGGTCAAGACACCAATTTAATAGGTCAACGAGATGTTAAAATATGAAATAGAATGCGTATGTGTGTGTGTGTGTCCTGAGTCACGTGTAAATGTGTTTCTTACTATGTGTTACGGTCAAAAAAGATTGCAAGCATGATTCTTTACATCCCTTTCCACTTTGAAATTCGAAACATGTATTTCCAACCTTCCTATGCAACTTTGAGGGTGGAAATGAGAAGAAGAATTTCATTTTTTAAGGAAGAGGTGCTCATGACAAAGGTCAGCAGCTTCCGGTTGTGCTGGATGACAAGGCAGTTATCCTCTGATTCTTCAGTTCAAGAAACTGCTGGTGACAATGGGACGGCAGGCACCAGATTGCTAGGGTAACATCGTATCTAGCTCAGAATGTCACCCTGAGGGGTAAGGAGGAAGCCCTCTGCTTCCCCTTAGGCCACAGTTCTGCGTTGAACACAGAGTATCTGCCAAAGGATGAAAGGCAGGAGAGGCAGGAAGAGGAGGAGAAACGGGAGGAGGGGTTCATACTTCCTTCTCCCATATCATGCTACATTTAAGTAAGACTTCAAAGGAAATGGCAACCCACTCCGGTATTCTTGCCTGGAAAATTCCATGGATGGAGGAGCCTGGTAGGCTCTAGTCCATGGGGTTGCAAAGAGTCGGACACGACTGAGCAACTTCACTGGTTCACTGGTTCGCTCCGTGGTGCATAAAATTCCACCATTACCAATCTAGTGCTGTGTGGTCACCACTCCTCCTCCTAGAGATCCCTCCCGAGAGGGTTACGGAACTCATAACATGACACGTGAGTGTGAGCTCCGCAGAGCCTGGAGTCTTGTTAAGGTCTTGAGTTTGACTCTCACAGGAAAGACAAATTCAGATCCCAGCACTGACGTTCAAGGTCTGGTCTCCCTTCTGTATCTTCTGAGCATCTATTAACTGCATAAATCTGTTTTTTCTTTCCTAATATAAAGAGGCTTAATTAGAACTTCTCTGAGGTTCCTTCTGTATACACCACCTTCCGGCACTGAGATCCCACTGTGCTAGGGGCTTTATACACTTTCTACTGGTTTTTTCCACATGATAACCCCATGACAGACATATTTTCTTAATTTTTGAAAACTTTTACGTATTTATTTTTTATTTTTTTGGCTGTGCCGTATCTTGTTGTTGCCCAGGCTTTCCTCTAGTTGTGGCAAGTAGAGGCTACTCTCAGATCTCGGCGGGCGCACGGGCTCCTCGTCGTGGTAGCCCCTCTTGTTGGGAAGGACGGGCTCTAGGCCATGTGGGCTCAGTAGTTGTGGTTTGAGGGCGCTAGAGCACAGGTTCAGCAGCTGTGGCCCTGGTGCTGAGTTGCTCTGCGGCATGTGGGATCTGCCTGAACCAGGGATCAAACCCACGTCCCCTGAATTGGCAGGTGGATTCTTTACCACTAAGCTATCAGGAAAGCCCGGCAGAGGTGTTTTTATGCCGAGTTTTTGGATGTGGTGTGAAGTGTTGAGTGATAGGTCCCAGGTCACATGACTTGAAACCCACTCTGGTCTCTGCCTCCAAAGCCTTTGCTCTTCCCGTTACACTTGTGGTGTCTGAACACCAGTCCCCTCAGGCCTGCTTGGAGGTCAGCATCCTGGCCCCATCCAGGCTCGTTGACTCAGAACCCAGCAAGGTGGTTAGCTTCCGGGGCTGTTCTGGTTTAGTCTCCATGTTTGAGGACCATCAGTTCAGTTCAGTCACTCAGTCATGTCCGAGTCTTGCAATTCCGTGGACTTCAGCATGCCAGGCCTCCTTGTCCATCACCAGCTTCTGGAGCTTACTCAAACTCATATCCATCATGTCAGTGATGCCACCCAACCATCTCATCCTCTGTCATCCAGTCTCCTCCCGTCTTCCATCTTTCCCAGCATCAGGGTCTTTACAACTGAGTCAGTTCTTCTCATCAGGTGGCCAAAGTATTGGAGCTTCAGCTTCAGCATCAGTCCTTCCAATGAATATTCAGGACTGAGTTCCTTTAGGATGGACTGGTTGGATCTCCTTGCAGTCCAAAGGAATCCCAGGAGTCTTCTCCAACACCTCAGTTCGTAAGCATGAATTTTTCAGCGCTCAGCTTTCTTTATAGTCCAACTCTCACATCCATACATGACCACTGGAAAAACCATAGCTTTGACTAGATGGACCTTTGTTGGCAAAATAATGTCTCTGCTTTTTAGTATGCTGTCTAGGTTGGTCATAGCTTTTCTTCAGGATCATATCATTAAACAAAAATGGACAGAAGCCTACAACAACAACAGAAAGTCTGATACACTTTAGTCCAGATGAGCTGATGAAAGGGCTTTCCTGAGAGACCACAGCACCTGACACATAAGCACACTTTCTAACGGCCAGGTGCTATGCTAGGTTCTTTATGTGGGCCTGTTTCATTGCAGTCAGGTTACAAAGTGAATGACTCCACGTCTCCATGTTATAAAAGTGACAAGTCTGAGGTTGAGGAACTTTCTGAGGTCATGCAGCCGGTAAGCAGCAAAGCCTTGAACCAGGCAGTGTGATTCCACTGTCCCCACCAGCAACAACCTGTTCCTCGGGCAAGAAAAGAAGCCAAGTAGCACAAGAGACGGAGAAGGCGATGGCACCCCACTCCAGTACTCTCGCCTGGAAAATCCCATGGACGGAGGAGCCTGGTGGGCTGCAGTCCATGGGGTCGTGAAGAGTCAGACATGACTGAGAGACTTCACTTTCACTTTTCACTTTCATGCATTAGAGAAGGAAATGGCAACCCACTCCAGTGTTCTTGCTTGGAGAATCCCAGGGATGAGGGAGCCTGGTGGGCTGCCGTCTATGGGGTGGCACAGAGTTGGACACGACTGAAGTGACTTAGCAGTAGCAGTAGCAGTAGCACAAGAGAACAAGGAAGGAGGAAGATAGGACAAAGAGCAAGAAATGAGTCTGAGAAGGAAGCCCGGGGCTACTGACTACAAATATCCTTTTATCTTAGTGTTTTCTATCAAGAGCCTTCTTGAAAGAGTTCGAAGAACCAGACACATTTATGTAATATTTATTGTGAAGCAAAATGAGGAACACAACATTTCCATTTCCAATTTCTGGTTAAAAGAAGTGCCTCTGTCATCAAGGAAGAATTCAGAACTCATAGAGTATGAAGATGGGCCCTGAAACAAGCTCTGCATCACTGTGGAAACAACCCAGACTTTTATGGAACTTCTGCAAGATGACAGGCAATGATCTGGGCCCTTCACCATGCCCTCTTGCTCTAGCTCTCTGCTTTGGTTTTTCTTTTGTCTGCACTGGGTCTTCGTTGCAGCGTGTGGACTTCCTCCAGGTGAGAGACATGGGCTTAGTTGCTCCGTGGCATGTAGGATCTTAGTTCCCGGACCAAGGATTGTACTCACATCCCATGCATTGGAAGATGGATTCTTAACCACTGGACTACCAGGAAAGTCCTGCAGTTCTTTTTCTGTAAGAAGTGTCACCAAACCCAGTCTGTATATACAGTGAGGCCAAACAAACTGAAATGTCAGAGTCTGGAGCAGAGGAAGGTTTGTTACAGGTCCATGAAAGGAGATGGGTGACTCATGCCTCCTGAATCCCGAACTTTCCAAAGGGTTTCAGCACAGCACTTTTGAAGGCAAGGTGAGGGAAGGGCATGGTTTGTTGATGTCCAACTCCTTTGTTGTTGCAGCTGTCCATGTAGGTCAGTTCAGAGTGTTTCTGTATATTTCCAACAAAAGAAATGTTTTTCTCCATTCTGTAACTTTGTATCTCTATGTGACTGGAAAAATGTTATCTTCTTAAAGGTCAGCGCCTTGAGAATAGGCTATCCTGTATGTTTCAGGCTATAGGTAACATTCTTTTAGGAAAGGTACAGAGTCAGCAAGACTAAGCACAGGTAACAGAGCACAAAGGTTAGAGTAAAAAACTCTGTTATGGAGTCAGGTTTGTTCTTCCCTATGCCAGAAGCACATAGCAATACCTACTTCATAGAATTGCTTAAAGTATCAAACCCCTTGAATATCTGGACCTGCCTGGTGAACCATGAAACACTTGACACGTGTTCAAGGACATGATTATCAGGAAGGAGTTTCTTTATCACACTTTATTTGCCAAGTACCCAGCGTTCACTCAGCGTTGACTAAACATGGGTAAAGAAACTAATTTATGGTGGCAAAGCCATGGAGACCAGGTGTGAAATGGCCAGAGATGGGAGATCAGCACCTCACTTTGTACATGGTTCTTTGTCAGTTCAATCAGTGTCTTCTCAGTATTGCAGATCAAGACACATATAGGGTTCATATAGACATATATGAAGACCCCTGGAGGGTTGCTGCTGCTGCTGCTAAGTCGCTTCAGTCCTTTCTGACTCTGTGCGACCCCATAGACGGCAGCCCACCAGGCTCCGCTGTCCCTGGAATTATCCAGGCAAGAACACTGGAGTGGGTTGCCATTTCCTTCTCCAATGCATGAAAGGGAAAAGTGAAAGTGAAGTCGCTCAGTCGTGTCCGACTCTTAGCAACCCCATGGATTGCAGTCTACCAGGCTCCTCCGTCCAGGTTAAATAAACTGCTAGACCTTGTATGTCTTTTAAAAGGCAAAAACAAAAAGCAGTAAAGTGCTGGAGCACTGGCTCCAGGTGAATGTGACTTTTTTTTCAGTAAAATACAAAAGATAGGGTAGAATCCCATTTATTATTACTTCTGGTAAGTGAAAATCATAGGACTCTCAAAATTAAAATTCAGGATGGTTTGAAAATAGAAAGTCACTTAGTCTGTTTGTACTGCTGTAACAAATTCCCATAGTCTGGGTAGCTTATAAACAACAGAAATTTCTTTATCACAGTGCTAGAGGCTGTTAGTCTGAGATCAGGTGCCAGCAAGGTCAGGTGAGGACCCTCTTCTGGGTCACAGACGTCCCACTGTGTCCACACGTGGTGGAAGGGGCTAGGGAGCTCTGGGATGGGGATGGGGGCGACTCTTTTATGGGAGCACTGGTCCTGTCTATGGCCTCTCTTCCTGTTCTTAAAAGGGCATTAGTCCCATTAGGAGAGCCCCAACTCACCACCCGCATGTTTGGTAAGTCACTTCAATCATGTCTGACTCTTTGCAACTCTATAGACTGTAACCCACCAGGCTCCTCTGTCCATGGGATTCTCCAGGCAAGAATACTGGAGAGGGTGGCCATGTCCTCCTCCA
>NW_011494934.1:681981-685248 GCF_000754665.1 Bison bison bison
AGATCTTCCCAACCCAGGGATCGAAACCGCGTCTCTTATGCCTCCTGCATTGGCAGGTGGGTTCTTTACCACTAGTGCCACCTGGGAAGCCTAATTACCTCCCTCTGATGTCCTCCAGGGCTCTGCCTCTCCCTCAAACCTTGTCTCCTGTGTGTTTGGCTTTTGAAAAACAAACCCTGGACTTTGTGTTTCCCATCTTGCCCAGTGTCAGAGAAATGTGGGCAGAAGGAGAGAACAGAGAATGTTAGTGAAGAAAAAAAAAAACAAAAACCTGAGTGAACAGCACAGACTGTCACCCACCACAGTGGCTTGAGAATCATGCATGGAGTGTCTTCTGGACCCTGAGGTGGCACACGTGGCTTCTCCTTTCTCACTGCCCTGGCTTGGGACTGAGGTCAGATGCCCAGGTTCCAGCTTCCCTGTCTCACATCAGGTAAAGCTTCAAACCCATCTTCCTGAGGGAAGGTGCAATAACATCATGAAACGAATCAGGTCAAAATAACTTGCTTTCCAGGAGTCACTGAAGTAGAATGATCTACAGCTGGTGACGCCAAGGTTCATGCAAATATTGTTTCTGAAGTTTACACGAAAGCTTCATCTCTAAAATAGGGCTTCCCTGATAGCTCAGTTGGCAAAGAATCCGCCTGCAATGCGGGAGACCTGGGTTTGATCCCTGGGTTGGGAAGATCCCCTGGAGAAGGGAAAAACTACCTGCTCCAGTATTCTGGCCTGTATAGTCCATGGGGTCGCAAAGTGTCGGATACGACTGAGCGCCTTTCACTTTTACTTTATCTCTAGAATACAAATACTGTCAGGTGGTAAAAAAAAGAAAAAAATAGTATAACTCCTTCTCTACGTTATTTCCCTCCAATATCCCCAGAAATCATGGATTATAATTTAATATACTATAAACTAAAACTTTATTTTTTAAAAACATACTTTTTATTTTTTTTAATTTTATTTTATTTTTAAACTTTACAACATTGTATTGGTTTTGCCATATATCAAAATGAATCCGCCACAGGTATACATGTGTTCCCCATCCTGAACCCTCCTCCCTTCTCCCTCCCCATACCCTCCCTCTGGGTCATCCCATTGCACCAGCCCCAAGCATCCAGTATCGTCCCATTGCACCAGCCCCAAGCATCCAGTATCGTGCATCGAACCTGGACTGGCGACTCGTTTCATATATGATATTATACATGTTTCAACTCCATTCTCCCAAATCTTCCCACCCTCTCCCTCTCCCATAGAGTCCAAAAGACTGTTCTGTACATTTTATTTTTTAGCTTTACAATACTGTATTGGTTTTGCCATATATCAAAATGAATCTGCCACAGGTATACACGTGTTCCCCATCATGAACCCTCCTCCCTCCTCCCTCCCCGTACTCTTTTTAAAAGAATCAGTTTCACTCACTGCAGGCAATGTGGCTCTTTCTTTCTCTAGGCTCTTTCTTTCTCTAGGCTCTTTCTTTCTTTTTCTACCTAGTTCAGGCACTTTTGGGACTGAAGACCTTCCTCTGGCACTTGAACCGCTGGGTTTTAATATGGGTTTTGATGCTGGAATAAGAATGGAGAGAGATGTCCTCGATTCTTTCTATTTCTGATTCTAAAAGAAGACAGTCTGGTTGATCTTTTATTAGCTGTGGGCTAAACAGCGCTCTGCTTGGCTTTGCGTTAACAGCCCTGCAGAGGTGTCCCCACACCTGCCTCTCAGATAAAGAAAGTGAAAGTGTTAGTCGCTCAGTCGTGTCCAACTCTTTGGGACCCCATGGACTGTGGCCTGCCAGACTCCACTGTCCATGGGATTTTCCAGGCCAGAATACTAGAGTAGGTAACCATTTCCTTCTCCAGGGGATCTTCCTGACGTGGGAATCGAACCTCAGTCTCCTATAGATTCTTTACCAACTGAGCCACTAAAGAAAGTCCCAGTAAGTCTGGCCTATGACAGCAGAGTGCCTTAGATATCCTGGGTAACGCCACTAACAGCAAGGGCTGCAGTCAGATGTCCCGGAGGGCTGGCCCAGGCCCCTAGATGGCCAGGAAGAACACATGCACGTTAGTGGGACTGGCCAGTGCTGGAGGAACTCATAGAGTCAATTCTCCATGCATTTCCCACTTTGATGAATAGACAGTTTTTGGTTCTATGCATTTTTGTGGATTGCTGGAGGATTTCTGTAGCAAATATTTAACATGGAACAAGCTGGGCTTCTCTGAAACCAAGTAAGTTTTTGAACTGCTTGTTTCAGTTGCTGTGAACTCAGGAAATGGCTGTTGATTTTATCCCCAGCAGAACTTAATGAGAGAGGAAGTTTGTTGCCATAACATCCAAGCTTCATGTCAAGGTCAAATCAAGATTATATTTTGTATTACTCACTGTTTGGGTTACTTATGTTTTCTGGGCTGGTATTTTAGTAGCCCTGTAACAGGGAGTAGGTGGCACTAACTATCCTTATTGTTGGAACTGGTTAAATTTTGTCACCTACTTATTATCAGATCCTTGACAATAATCTGGAAGTTTCCAGATAAGGTGGGGTGAGAGGACTAAAACCACCATGGGGAATGCCGGCAGAAATCATTGCAGGCTGCAGCAGGAAGAATGGAATTTAACAGACTACACTTATTTTCTCCCATGGATGATAAAGTTAATAAAAAAAAAAAACCCAGCCCTGTCTCGCCTAATACCATAGACTTGTAATTATAGCTGGTATTTTTGAGCCACTCCTATGCCAGATTTTTTACATACAGTTAATCCTCACAGAAAACCTTCAAAAGAAGCCTAATGATCCATATTTTACAGATGAGGAGACTGAGGTTCTGAGTGGTTAAGTGACCTGTTTAAGGTTACAGAGCTAATAAGTGGCTAATTCTAGTAAGAATCTGGATTTGCTCAACACTGGAGTCCATGACTGACTATTAAAAAAAAAACAAACAAACAACATTATTTGGCTGCTTTAGATCTTAGTTGCAACATGTAGAATCTAGTTTCATGACCAAGAATCGAACCCAGGCCTCCTGCATTGAGAGTGTGGAGTCTTAGCCACTGAACCACTAGGGAAGTCCCCATGGCAGACTATTTTAAGGTAGAGACTAGAGCTACATACGGGAGAAGGCAATAGCACCCTACTCCAGTACTCTTGCCTGGAAAATCCCATGGATGGAGGAGCCTGTAGTCCATGGGGTCACATAAAGTCGGACACGACTGAAGTGACTTAGCAGCAGCAGAGCTACATACCCTAGTTAATTTAAGGCCAGTTAATTTAGC
>NW_011494934.1:685348-723508 GCF_000754665.1 Bison bison bison
TAGCAAGGGCTTCCCAAGTGATTCTAGTGGTAAAGAATCCACCTGGCAATGCAGGAGACATAAGAAACATGGGGTTTGATCCCTGGGTTGGGAAGATCCCCCGGAGGAGGGCATGGCAACCCACTCCAGTATTCTTGCCTGGAGAATCCCACAGACAGAGGAACCACAGGGTCGAAAAGATCTGGACATGACTTGAATGACTGAACACATACACACACGCACACACACACACACACAATTTAGCAAAGCTCTATGAACTAAAAGAGGAAAAGTTGTTATTTAATGATGAAAATAGCAACAACTATCGTTTTTGGGGCATGTGTCATTAATATTTCTAGGAACTTCATTCCTTTCTTTCATTCAAATCACAAAACAGCCCTAGGATTATTGTCTGCCTTTGTAGATAACAGCAATGATACTCAAAGAGGTTCCCCAGCACCCTTTCATGGATCAGTTTACTAACAATCAGGCCTCATACAGGAAGATCAAGCTCTGGGTAGATAGGATATAAAATAATAAAATGATAGAATCTGAGAACCAAAAGGTATAGTCATGGTGACCTTGTCTAACTCCTCTATTTCACATATGGGGAAACTTAGGTTTAGATCCTTACTCCCACCACTTGATCTAGTTAGTTACAAATTCAAGACAAGAATGCAGGCTCCATTCAGTGAATTCATTTTGTTGTGCATGCCTACTATGTGCTATGCATGGCCAGGTCTCCCATCTCTCAGATCCAGGACCTTTCTGTCAGACCTTGTGTGGAAGCAGGACATGGGGCCCAACATCGTGACGCTCACCCCTCCTTCTGCAGGGGAGGATCCTGTGACCTGCAGAGGAAAGAAACAAGTGATGACAGGGGTTGAAGCAGGAACTGTGTCCATTCATTGGAACTGTGTCCATTCATTCATTCATCCACTCCTTCATCCTATCCACCTCTGTTGGGGACCTACTTGTATACTGGGGACCAGTCCTTTCTTGAACTATGAAGTATGACAGACGTGCACATAACTCCTGGACGCTGTCAGACCTTGTGTAGAAGATAGGATGTGTCAGAATTGTATAAGAAGGTTGTGTGTGGCCAAGACATGAACTCCAAGTCATGGGACTGAGACATAATTGGTGAGGAAATTTTTCAACCTGCTGTGAAGCCAGAGAGAAGCTACAGCATCAAGTATCACTTGATCCTAAGACTGAATGTCAAAAATACCATTCCCAGTGACATTTTTAGAGTGACTTGTCCTCCACAAACTGAAGTCCAAGCATTTTGACTGGAAGTTCATTGGATGATGTATTTCAATGCAGTTAATAAAGAAAAGCATCTTTTTTTTTTTTTAAATAACAGCAGGCCATAGTCATCAAGTTCATGACTTGTGAACTGCTGGGAACATTTTTGAAGGTAGGAGTGGCCCCATCAAGGGCTTTCCTGGTGGCTCAGACAGTAAAGAATCTGACAGCAATGCAGGAGACCTGGGTTCAGTCTCTGAGTCAGAAAGATCCCCTGGAGAAGGGAATGGAAACCCACTCCAGTATCCTTGCCTGGAGAATTCCATGGACAGAGGAGCCTGGTGGGCTACAGTCCATGGAGTTGCAGAGTCAGACATGACTGAACGACTAACAGTTTCACTTTCACCAGGCACAAGGCAGGCCAAGGGTGCAGTCTCCTCATTGACCTCAAGTGCATGAGATCCTCTGTGTCTTTTCAAGCTGAAAGTGTGAACCTTTGAACCACTTTATTTATGAGATCCTTTGGCTCTAAATATTTGCACATAATTTAAGAAATCTGTATTGAATGAAAACAATGCATGACTGAGAAAGTCAGGAGTCAATGAATCAAGTAACTATCCAAAGTTAAATAACTAGTTAGCAGCAAACTTGTATAATAGGGAAGAACCTTTGTATTCTACTACAAGTTAATCACTAAAGGAATGTTGCCTGTAAGCTTAGATTATACTTAATGGCCCATCAGTGTAAACCCTGCCTCCCAGGTAACCCTGCCTCCCAGGTAATGAGTATGAGGCTAATATACCCTTGTTTAGCTCATAGGAAACATCATGACCAGGCTCACCTGTGAATACCTGCAGGAAGGAAGAAATTAACATATCCCTTCTAGAAACTTACCAGAACCAGGAAATGTTTGACTTTACTCCCTCCCTTTTAGTATAAAACAAGTCTGAATTCTAACTCAGGCAGAATGGTTCTTTGGGACACTAGTCCATCGTCTTTTCAGTGTATCCACTTTGCAAATAAAGTTGCTATCCCTTGACCTGACACACTGATTTATTGGCCTGTCATACTGTAAGCAGTATGAGCTTGGACTTGGTAACACTTGGACCGGAGGCTTCCATCCAATTTCTCTTTCATTCTACCAGTTAGCTTCTTTGGACTCTTTCAACACTATAAAAAAAGAGTAGTGATATTGTGCCCTCCTTTGCTCCAGAGTAAGAACGTCAGCAGAACATCTTGCAATCCTTGAGGAAGCAGATGTAAAATTAGGGTTTAGAAAGGCAGGCATTAGCTCAGGCAGCATATCTCAAATTATAACAGGTTGCATAATGACATTTCTAAATTTCTCCAATTTGACATTGGAAATGTGCCTTCCTGTGCAGAAATGCAATTCCACTTGCTGGGCCACAGGAGAAATGAGACATGATTGGCCTGCCTTTTTTGGTTGGATAAATGGATAATAAGATTCTCCCTAGACTTTTCTAACTGTGTGTTCACAAGCATATTTGCTGCGTTAGTGGAAAATAAGATTGTCTTTATAATAAAGGCTACCAGGCTGAGGCAAAATTGATTCAGTGTTTGAGAATCCTAACTGCTAATAGAAATAGAGCTATATGACTGCTTAGATCAATATATTGGATCAACTGCGAATGAATGAATGGTTAATAATCACCATAGAAAATGCATTGCCCCAACTCTGATGGCTCTGTTGACTTAACCACGCTATGGGGCTGGGGATGGACAGAAACATGAGGAAGGAAAGAAAGACAGGCATCTCCTCTAACTGGGAGAGATACCTGTCAGCAGGGAGAGAGCAGAGCTGCGGGTCAGGACTGCGGGCCTGGACCTGCAGGCATATTGTGAAAACAAAGGCAGTACGGGGTACGGCCATTCTTTGTCTCCTAGTCAAATTTATCTGGATGTGCCTAAGCAATGACCTTGGGCAAACAAAGACTTTTCAAATAGTACATGCTTCCTGCCCTTTATATACATTTTCTCCTCATAGAACTTTTATTTTGCTGCCAACACGACGTCATTCCTTTGACTCTCAGCACAGCAGCTTCAAATATATCCTAATGTCCAACGTCATGAACTCGAAAGGTGCCTGTTACACAAGAGACAATTCTGTTGCTTACCAGTGAGGAGGCACCTCGAGGGCCAACAGTAAATGTGTATTTAGTGTAAATGATCAACCTAAATCTCCACTGCTGCATCTTCCAGCCCTGATAAGAAGCTAATGGTTAAGAGTGCTACACCCCAGCCTGCCCAGCAATTTTGCAGGGTGTGGAAAGTTTAATACAAGACTTGCAAGCGTTCTCTGGGAGGAGTGGACCAAAACCTTGCCAGGCGTGAGACAGTTACCTGGGCAACTTAAAATAAATGCATGTTTTCCAAATGCATTCCACGTCTAAAGCCTCAAAATTGGTGGTGAGGGGAGTAGGGTTGAAACAGGGCAGCTGTAGGGTCAGGGGGCACTCCAGGTGGTTCTGATCTACAGCCAGGGTGGGAAGACAGATTCCGAGGTTGAATTCTAGGGGAAAAAATAAAAAGAAAGATACATAAAATAGATAACCAACAAGGGCCTGCTGTGTAGCACAAGAAACTGTAGTCAGTATTTTGTGATAACCTATAATGGAAAAGAATGTAAAAAAGAATATATATAACACTGAATCACTTTGCTATACACCTGAAATTTATACAGCACTGTAAATCGACTATACTTCAATTTTTTTAAAAAAAAAGGACCAAAAAAAAGTAAAATAAAAAGATTTGGGGGACTTCCTTGGCAGTCCTGTGGTTAAAACTCTACATGCCCGGTGCAAGGAGTACAAGTTTGATCCCTGGTGGTGGAACTAAGATCCCCGCATGCTGCACAGTACAGCCAAGAGAAAAAAAAAGGAGAAATATTGTAAGTCATAAGATTTTCCCCCCTGAATAATAACTGCTGAGACACTTTAGGACTCTTTATAAAATCTATTGTTATGATGCCCTGTTCAATTATAGTCCTGCCCTCAATTTATACTGTGATCTTTTTGGAGGAGGCTTTGGATCCTGTTAAGTCAAACATTTTGAACAGTTACCACGTGCCAAGCCCTTTGGGCAACTCAGTGGGTCAGACCTATTTACTGTTCACAGGAAGCTGACACTGAATCTAGATTGGAAGATGAGACTCTTATACATGACTCATCAGATGATAAGCTGCAGATCAAAAGAGCCAGAGGTGCTGAGGAGCTGGTCCTGGCTCACTTTGATCTGGTGATGTTGCTCACCGTCTTCCTAGGAGGCCAATGAGCTGTGCCTCCTTAGTCGTGTATGACTTTGTGACCCCACGGACTATAGCCCGCCAGGCTCCTCTGTCCATGGGATTTTTCCAGGCAAGAATACTGGAGTGAGTTGCCCTTTCCTTCTCCTTCACCAGGGGATCATCCCGATCCAGGGATTGAACCCATGTCTCCTGCATCTCCTGCATTGCAAGCAAATTCTTTACCCACTGAGCCATAGGGGAAGCTCAGAGGCCAGGGAGGACCCTTTTCCAGTCGCCTGCTGCTTTTCTTTCTCATAATGGATGGAATGCTCGAGGATGCAGTGTCTGCGTGCTGAGTACAGCTGTCCCAAAAGGGTTAGGACTGAGCTGAATGGAAGCATCTCCCAGCCTCTAAGGGAAGAATTGAAGAAAGGCTGGAATAGCCGGTCTGTCCATAGATCCATGGGAGAAGTGCTCAATGGGACTATGGGTTTAAAAAAAGAGAGATGATGCTAATAAAGAGAGAAAGGAATCAGAAGAGCCAGGAATTCTGCCTTCTGCCAGGTACATTGGGAACCCAGCACGTGCTGTTTGCCCAGCTGTGAGTTCTGAGCCTAAGGATCCAACCCTCAGCTTTCCGTCCTGGGGTCTTTCCATCAGGTTGCTGGTTTTCTTGTTTATGCATGGTCTGTTGCAAGGCTAGAGGTCTACTGCTGTGGTTTTGAAACTGCATGGAATCATCTGGGGGGTGGGCGGGGTGGGGCGGGAGGGCAGCCCCAAACTGCAGAAAATTTTAAGACCAACAGAACCAAACTGGATCATTGGAGACCACAGTGAGTCTGGGAGTAACCCAGGCGTCTATGCAGAAGGGTGTGTTTGTGAAACAAGATTATTTACATTCTTGTTTTCTTTTCTTTTTTATTTACTTATTTTTAACCATGTTTTCAAAATTGAAGTATAGTTAGTTTACAATGTTGTGTTAATTTTAGGTGTACATCAGAGTGATTCAGTTGTGTGTGTGTGTGTGTGTGTGTATATATATATATATATGTATGTATTCTTTCTCAGACTTTGTTTTAGAGATTATTGTAAGATATTGAGTATAGTTCCCTGTGCTGTACAGTAGGCCCCTGTTTTATTTACATTCTTGTAAAATGAGTGCTGGGGAAACGTGGATGGGATTCTGCAGTAAGTTCAGTAGCTAAGTCTCTTAAAGATTTGAAGAATTCTAGAGATGTACTATGGAGTGGTGCTGGTTATTTCAATAAAGAAGCAATGTGTGTTTTCCTTTTAAACAACTAGAAAAAAAATATTTATGTTTATCTCAAAACTGGAGCCCAAAGTTTGATTCTGAAAATAATGAATGTCCAAAACAGAAATAGTTTTTCATTTTTTAAAAAGAATGTGTTAGTAGGTAATGCCACTAAGTTCATAGTAGGTAATGGCATTTCTTATACAATGCTCACTGTTAGCAGAACTAACTTTATTTTCGGCTGCACTGGGTCTTTGCTGCTGCACATGGGCTTTCTCTAGGTGTGGAGAGCGGGGGCTACTCTCTAGCTGGGATGTGAGGGCTGCTCATTGTGGTGGCTTCTCTTGCTGCAGCTCAGTAGTTGTGGCACATGAAGTTAGTTGTGGAATCTTCCCGGATCAGGAATGGAATCCGTGTCCCTGCATTGGCGTGTGAATTCTGAACCGGCAGGGAGAATTCTAACCCAAACCCTAACCCTAACCCTAGCAGAACTTTCCATCCAGGTTTTAGTGTGTAAGTCAATGACAAGAGACGTTCATTTATGTACACTGATCTGAAAAAGGGACTTTTCCGGAGCTTGAATGGCCCCAAAATATGGCATTTAGTTAAAAAAAAAAAAAAAAGAAGAAGAAGGGAGAAAATGGGTTTCTGATTTCTAAAAAGTCAAAGATCAAATATCCTTGACACAGTAACTTGTGATGTTTTAACCAGAAAGCACATGACCTCTAAAGGGTCTGCCAGCCAGACACCTAGTGTCAGACGGTTTTTCTGATGCACTGATGTCCGTCTCAGTTATAACTACTCAGCAGCGCTCATCATGGCAAGGAAATGCAGTGTAAGCCTTAGCGTGATAGCAGCAAGTCTGAGTTCTTCCAGCAAGGGTGTCTAATGCTCAACATGAAGAAAATAAGTTTTCAGAGACCTGAGAATAGGAAAGAAGGTAGCTATACGTGTGATTATGGGCTTCCCTGGTGGCTCAGCAGGAAAGAATCTATCTGCCTGCAAGGCAGGAGATGTGAGTTTGATCCATGGGTGGGGAAGATCCCCTGGAAGAGGAAGTGGCAACCCACTTCAGTATTCTTGCCTGAAAAATCTCATGGACAAAGAAGTCTGGCAGGCTACAGTCCATGGGGCGAAAGAAGTCAGACACGACTGAGCAACTGAGCACACACGTAGGTGAGTATATGGCTAAGAAGAGTTAGGAAAACAAAATATATGGCCCACCAGCTAAAACCTGAAAACGCTGGGACTTCCCTGGGGGTCCAGTGGTTAAGAATCTGCCTTCCAATGCAGGGGACGTGGGTTTGATCCCTGGTCAGGTAACTAAGATCTCACATGCTAGAGCCCCTGCTCTGCAACTAGAGAAAACCTGCACGCTGCAGTGAAGACCTAGCACAGCCAAAAAACACACAAGCAAAACAAACTAAAAATCTTGTGTGAAGGTTGTCCTAAGGCTTCTGGGATGGATCCCTGGAGAGCTAAGCAGGGCAGACTTGCCCTTTCCAAAGGCAAAAAGGACACTTTGCAATCCCCACCCAGGATCCACAGGATGCCCCGGGGATTTGTGAGCAGTTCCTCAGCCAGTCTGCCTGCCCGCTCAGCTCACACCTCTGGAAAGGCCCTGCAGCATCAATTTCTCCCCTTGGAAAGACAGCTTCAGAAGACCAATTGAATAGTACTCTACAATTTCATGACCTTATTATTTATTTTAAAGGAGAAGCCTCTGGTTTCTTTCCACTGGGGATGAACATGATTAAGTCAGCAATTTGATGTCCAGGAGAAGAAATAACCAAAATAAAATTTTCCACCAAGATCATATCTCAAGGTGAAATTTGCTTCCTTGTCACCAACTCTGTCATCACGCTTTCAGACGCTTGTTTTCATTTCGTGATTGGCTCAGCAGGAATCATCTCTCTTTTGAGTGTGTTTAATCAAACTGACTGTAATCAACCACACGTGTTCAGAGTTTTCTTTACGCAACTTGCATTTTGACTCTCCTGGGTGCCAGCAGTCAATGGATGAGAACTCTGCTTGTTCAGCTGCTTGCATTCCCACACCACAGATTTCATCACGGCACTTGATATTTGAATCTGGGTACTCATTGATTCAATTCCCCAGATTTAAAAATTCACTCTGAATATTACAGCTTTACCAAAACATGGAGAATTCAAGGTGGCTTTGGATAATACTCTGTAAAGACACTTATGATCTTAATATTTGTCTAAGTATCAATAATTCCTCATGCCGTGTCAAGGGCAGGGAATAGGAAATTAACCTGTAAGAAGAGGGGAACAAAATTATGGAGGTATTCATTCACATGATTAATAGTTCAACAGCTTATTTTTTGTCTCGCGATTCCATGGGTTGCCTGGGTGATTCCACTCATCTCTCCCAGCATCATTCATAGGACTGCATCTATGTGACAGATTGGCTGGGGCCTGGGCTCAGCGGGAGCTGTCGGCCAAGGCACATTGATCTTAACCGCAGGTAGCCTCTCCATGTTGCTGCCATCGTGAGGGGCTCTAGGCAACATTCTCAGAAGAAAGTTGCTAAGAGTGGGAAAAGAGCTATAAAATCTTTTTTTTTTTTTTTTGCTTATACTTTTTTTTTTAAGATTTTTTTTTTTTAATGTGGACCATTTTTAGTCTTTTTGGAGTTTGTTCCAATATCACTTCTCTTCTATGTTTTGGTTTTTTGGAGAGGCATGGGGGATTTTAGCTCCCTGACCAGCAATCGAACCTGCACCCCCTGCACTGGAAGGCAAAGTCTTCAGCACTGGAGAGCCAGGGAAGTCCCTGTTACATCTTTTAAATGAAGCTATAAGACCTGTGTCACTGCTATCACATTTTACTGGTCAAAGCAAGTCATGAAGCCAGCTCAGCTTCAAGAGGAGAGAAAGGAGGCTCTGCCTCTTGGGGAGAGAAGTGGCAGAGTCACCTTGAAGAAAGCTTGTGCGATGGGAGACACTGATGCTGGCATTTTGGGAAACTGTCTACTCCACCTCCTAACACAGCTCACATTCTGACCACACACCAAATACACTCATCGCCACCTTTCTCCATGGCTCATCACTCAGCCATAAAAAGACTGAATGCCTTTTGCAGCAACACAGACGGACCTAGAGATGATCATGCAGGTGAAGTCAGAGAAAGACAAATATCATACGATAGCACTTACATGTGAAATCTAAAAAAAGATACAAATGAACTTACTTACAAAACAGAAAGAGACTCACAGGCATAAAAAAAACAAACTTCTGGTTACCAACGGGCAGGGAGGGATCAATTAAAAGAAGAAGGGGAGGGAAGCTTCAGAGGGGGTCTAGGAGACCCCAGCCTGGGTCTCCCCGGGCTGTGTGCCCAGTGGCCTCAGCCTGACTTGACTCCGGTGAACAGGACCTGGGTGAGCAGCTTTCTTCAAGGTGACTCTGCCCCTTCTCTCCCCAAGAGGCAGAGCCTCTTTTCTCTCCTCTGCAACAGCCCAGGGACACCACCACAATGACTTTTTAGGAAATCACAGCGAATTAGGGAAAAATATCTCCCACAGTCCATTCCATGAGCAATAACCGCTTTACATTTGACATATATCCTTTCAGATTTCCTGTATGCATAAGTATGTTTATTTGCAAACTTAAAAAATGGATTATACTATTCATACTGTTTTATAACCTGTCCTTTTTCATTTAGTATATTGTGTGTGGCAAAAAAAAACAGATATACACCATATAAAATAAACAAGTTCCTACTGTTTATTTGTACAGGGAATGATATTCAATTTCTTGTTATAAACTCTAATAGGAAAGAATCTGAAAAAGAATATACAGATATAAATATCTGAATCAGCATGCTGTCTGCTGCTGCTGCTGCTGCTAAGTCGCTTCAGTCGTGTCTGACTCTGTGTGACCCCATAGATGGCAGCCCACCAGGCTCCCCCATCCCTGGGATTCTCCAGGCAAGAACACTGGAGTGGGTTGCAATTTCCTTCTCCAATATGTTGTATACCAGAAACTAATACAACATTGTAAATCAACTATACTCCAATAAAAATTAATTTAAAATAGAAGACAAGTGTTCTCCTCCCCATATACTCAACACACGGTAATGACACAAAGACAGGAAAGTTGCAAATAGATAAATGATTATATACTCTGCCTCTCCAGGCCCCTGAAGAGAGCAGAGAGTAAATGTGGAAAAAGTGGGGAAGTTCTGTCTTCAGGCTGATGGCTTAGAATCACGTGCGGTCATCTGGTCGTAGTTGTGAAACCACCACCGTCTCCTGAGCACTAACTAGGGCCAGGCACTGTTCTGAGCAGTCTCCACACACTTTCTCATTCAACCTTCTTCACTAACTTGAGAAAAATGGTACCTTTTTGGAAATCGAGGCTCAGTTGTGACAGGTGAGATAACTTAACCTAAGCTCTATGGCTAAAGTATTTGAAGGTGGGAAAGTTGAAGGTAGCTTTGAACTCTCTGGTTTGGATATTAACCAGAATAGCAAAAGCAGAACAAGGGATAGGAGATGAAAAAGTTGAATTAATCCTTGGATGTATGAATGTTGAGGTCCCTGCAAGATATCAGCGGGGAAGAGCTGAAGGTTAGAAACACAGACTTAGGAATGATTGGCCTTCGTGGGACCCTAACACGAGTCTTGCAAAAAAGCAGCTTGGGGATGAAGTGGGCAAAATTCAACAGCTGCCCAGTTCTTGCTCATCATGGTTATAAGTTGCTCATCTGTGGTTGGTGTTTCTAATATATCATGTTATAGGCTACGGGTAAGGGGGTGGGTGGGTCAGGGCTCAGTTTTCTGCCCGTTGTAATACAACAATTTGGATCTCAGTTCCTGTAAACTTGCACAAGAAAGCTGTTTCTAGTCATAGATATGAATTTAGAATATTCTCCTCTTTGTGTCCGAGAGAGTGTATTCTTTGCACGCTCCCACATTTGAGGAAAATTGGATTTGGGGTCCATGGAGAGCCTCATTTCCTTGTGGAGAACAGTTCTTGTGTTTTAGTTTACCACTGGTTTATTTGTAAATCAACTGCAATTGAAAACATGTAAATATATCAACTGCTGGGACATCGCCTAATTATAAATTAAATAAGCGTAATAGCCTCTCAAAGACTGGAAAACCGGGAGCACGGCAATACTTCAGAGATCCGTGATGCCTTCAGGGGAATTGTGCTTGCCCCCTGGAGTGTTTTGTGTGGAAGTAGACCTAAAAACCAGTTGTGCCGTGTTTCATTTTGATTTAGAACCACGGTTTTAAAAAATAACAGAAATAACGGGTTTTCACTGTGAAGTCCATTTTCATATTTATCTCGTTACAAGGTTATATAACCCTTTGGTGTGGGGTAGGCAGGAACACAGATGGTACGGTAACCATAGCAACGCCACTTAGGCTTCTTTTCTGCTTGTCAGCTCTTTTCAGCATCATGTTCCTTCTAAAGCAGAGGCTCGCTCTCTCACACACACTTCCCTCCTTTTCTCCTCTCCTCTGCACTCTCTGCCTCTGACCCAGCTCTCTCAGCAGTCTAAAAAACGATGAAGACATTTTATACCGCTTCCTCTTAGTTTTTCCATCTCTATTCAAACCTTAAATATGAATCCGAATTATAATGTTTCCGTCCTAAGACTGCATTTCTTACTTATCTCTCTTTTACTTAAATAGGAGATAAGGCAAGAAAAGCAATTATAAGAAGAGAAGCTACTGAAATGAAACCATTTTTCTTAACCTTTGAGTTCAGGCAAAAATCACCCAAGTCCAAATAGGCAAACATGTCCCCTCAGGACTCTCAGAAGTGGATTCTGTGTCTTCTTTAGGTAAATCTAACTTCCAGCCATCCTTCCATTAAAAGTCTCCCTGAACTCTCGATCCCATTTTTAGGTATATTCATTAAAAATTGGATATACTAATTAAAATCTATTTAGGTATGCTGCTGCTGCTGCTAAGTCGCTTCAGTCGTGTCCGACTCTGTGTGACCCCATAGACGGCAGCCCACCAGGCTTCCTGTCCCTGGGATTCTTCAGGCAAGAACACTGGAGTGGGTTGCCATTTCCTTCTCCAATGCATGAAAGTGAAAAGTGAAAGGGAAGTCGCGCAGTCGTGTCCGACTCTAGCGACCCCGTGGACTGCAGCCTATCAGGCTCCTCCATCCATGGGATTTTCTAGGCAAAAGTACTGGAGTGGGGTGCCATTGCCTTCTCTGATATTTAGGTATATTTTTTCATAATTCAAGACATTTTTATTCAACATTGTATATTCTAGAGCAGATTTAACAAATGATTATTTTATGTATTCAGTCATATCTAGATAGTTTAACAATTATTCACAACTTTCATTATTTATTATAATGATTACTAAACATTTGCTTTATTGGCCCCTTTAGAAAGCATTGACAATAACTTTACTCATCTCTGCTGCTGCTGCTGCTAAGTCGCTTCAGTCGTGTCCGACTGTGCGACCCCAGAGACGGCAGCCCACCAGGCTCCCCCGTCCCTGGGATTCTCCAGGCAAGAACACTGGAGTGGGTTGCCATTTCCTTCTCCACTCATCTCTATCAACATAATTGAGAACTACCTGGTTTAGGTATGTTAATTAAAATATATTTTGGTATATTAATTAAAAATCTGGAGCCTTTCAGCTTGCCCCTCTGTAACATCACTAAGCAGGATTAGTCGACAAGCACACATTGAGTTTCTGCCTCTCAAAAATTAGGTCCTCTGTGACATTACTTTAGGGTCTTTTCTGCCTTGAAACTTATCTCTGTGCAGAGACTACATTTTACCTCTTACTTGTTTTTTAACTGCCACCCCTCAGGGAGGCTTTCCTGACAGAATCTTGGCTATTCTTAGTTCCCTATATACATCTTTAGTTGTGATTTATTTTGACTTGCTTGATTATACTTGCTTATTGTCTGTCTCCCAATAGGCTCTATGGTTCTTGAGAGAAGAGGCCATGTTTGAAATGTTTAATAATGTTTTCCTATTATTTCATGTAGGAGTTGGCTCCTTTTAAGTATTAAATACTTTCCAAATAAATGAATGAATGTTTCCTTTTGGGTGAACTCCTTTTAGATTTGGTTGTAAAATGAAACCAAACCCGTTTTTCTAATTTGACGTATTGGTATGACTTCCATTTCCCTTTTCCTTTGGCTGCTAGGAAGCTCAAGGTAAGGCTCAATTGGTGTAGCTATATTTACTTCCTTCTGTATATATTTATTTCCTTTCTTTTTCATGGCTTTTATTTATTTATTATAATTATAGTTGCATAGTAAAAAATATATTATTTTTATATTTTCTATTTTAAGCCACCTCAAAAATCTTCTTGAAGGCAAGTACCATATAATCATAAATAAATAAGGATAGGGGTCTTCAGAGCAGAATGACTTTTCAGGAATCTCACAGAATATTGCATAGTGTGAATGGTTAGCCCTTAAATGTTGACATGAGCAGTGACCAAAGAATCTGAATACATTGGTAGAAAAGTGAAAAGCCCTTTTTGCTCTTAAGCTATGCCAAAGAGTATTGAGTGAGAATAAGTAAACATTTCATTAAAAAAAAATGATCACTTTTGTCTGTGAAAGAGTTGAATTTGTAAGGGTAAAATCCACTTGCATTGCTGAGGCAATACTTTATTACAGTTCATATCTATATATATATATTTTTTTTTTCTTGCAGACCCATTTAAATTCCTTGTCTCTGTGGCCCATTGGGTTCCCTGCCACCTTTTTTTAGGGAAGAAAAATTTGCCTTAAAGTCATGATTCATGGGTTTTACCACCTTAGGTAAATAGGGTTGCCAGATGATCGAAGTTTGCAGATTCAGGGCGTAAAAACCTTCAGCTGACACTGAGATCTGTTTACAGCTGGTGGAGGGGAAGAGACTGAGCTTTAGGAGTCTCCTGAGATGCTTTTCAGTGTCTGTGGTCAGAAGAGGAAGCTGTGATGACAGAGCAAATCAATGACATCAGTGTCACCTGGGAAGGTGGTGTGACAAGTAAGGATCTATTAATAGAAAGGACAGCTGGGAAAATGTCACACTTAGAAAACAAATGATTTGTGGCAAGAGAAGCTGGGCACCCATTTCAGGTGAAAGGAAGAATAACTTTCCTCAGCAACAAGAAGACAGATAGCATCTGCTTTTGTGCCTGAGGGGATAGGAACGGGTCAGTGTGGTTTTTCTCCCTGGCCTGGGGGTGTGGGTGGTGAGTGTGGGTACTGCAGGTTCTGGACATGAGCTTGAGTAAGCTCTGGGAGTTGGTGATGGACAGGGAAGCCTGGCGTGCTGCAGTCCATGGGGTCGCACAGAGTCGGACATGACTGAGTGACTGAACTGAACTGAACTGAACGAGCTCAAGAATGGAAAGAAGGGCCAGTGGCTTCCTCTGATCCTGATTCTCTGGGGCCGGGGAGTGTAGCCAGGGGACAAAGGGAGAGAGTGCTGCCTTCTACCTACTGTTACTATTCCTCTGTTCACAGCAAGATAGAGGGTGGCCATCACCCGCATAGAGTCCTATCTTTACTCTTTGAAAACACTCCGTGACAAAGCCCTCATTTTCTCTACCTTCATTATTTCTATGACTTTGGGCTCATGCTGGCCTAATAATAGGATGCATTGCTTTTTAGGAGTTTGATAAAGTTACGTTAGATAGATTAAAAGACGTGCATCTTGGAAGGAAAGCTATGACAAACCTAGACAGCATATTAAAAAGCAGAGACATCATTCTGCCAACAAAGGTCTGTAAAGTCAAAGCTATGGTTTTTCCCATAGTCATGTATGGATGTGAGAGTTGGACCATAAAGACGGCTGAGTGCTGAAGAACTGATGCTTTCAAATTATGATGCTGGAGAAGACTCTTGAG
Source organism: Bison bison bison (assembly GCF_000754665.1). Classification (NCBI taxonomy): domain Eukaryota; kingdom Metazoa; phylum Chordata; class Mammalia; order Artiodactyla; family Bovidae; genus Bison; species Bison bison. Next base: position 699,931 of record NW_011494934.1, read on the forward strand.
AATCCCTTGGACTCCAAGGAGATCAAACCAGTCAATCCTAAAGGAAATCAACCTGAATATTCATTGGAAGGACTGATGCTGAAGCTCCAATACTTTGGCCACCTGATGCGAAGAGATGACTCTTTGGAAAAGACCCTGATGCTGAAGGTTGAAGGCAGGAGGAGAAGGGGGTGACAGAGGATGAGATGGTTGGATGGCATCATTACTCAATGGACATGAGTTTCTGCAAAATCCAGGAGATAGTGAAGGATGGGGAATCCTGGCCTGCTATAGTCCATGGGGTTGCAAACTGTTGGACACAACTTAGGGACTGAACAACAAATACGGCTGGGCTCCAAGTTTATTGTTTTGCTGTGGATACCCAGTTATCCCAGCACTGTTTCTTAAGAAGACCACTCTTTTCCCATTGAATTTTCTTGGTGCCCTACTAAAAATCAATTGACTCTGACTATATTCGAATACCACCTCTCTTGATTACTGCAGGACTGTAGTAAATTTGTAATTGGGAAGTGTGAGCCCTCCAACTCTGATCTTTTTAAACATTTCTTTGGCTATTCTAGGTTTCTTGTATTTCCATGTGAATTTCAGATTCAGCTTGTCAGTTTCTGCAAAGAGCCAACTATGATTTTTAATAGGGATTGCATTGAATCTGTAGATCAATTAGGAGAGTATTTCCTTCTATACAGTATTAAGTCTTCCAATCTTCCCTTATAGCTCAGTTGGTAAAGAATATGCCTGCAATGCAGGAGACCTGGGTTTGATCTCTGGGTTGGGAAGATCCCCTGGAGAAGGAAATGACAACACACTCCAGTATTCTTGCCTGGAGAAGTATTGTCCCTTGGACAGAGGAGCCTGGCAGGCTACTGCCCATGTGGTTACAAGAGCTAAACACGCCTTAGTGACTAAACCACCACCACCCATGAGCACATGATGTCTTTCCATTTATTTTAGGTCCTCTTTAATTTCTTTAAACCATAATTTTTAATGTTCAGAGTATAATTTTTATACTTCTATTAAATTTGTTCTTTAATATTTTATTCTTTTTGATGTTATTGTAAATTGAATTATTTTCTTAATTTCATTTATGGTTTGTTCATTGCTACCAATGTACAATTGGTACAGTTGACTTCTGTAGTATATAAATCTGTGTCCTACAACCCAGCTGAATTCATTTATTAGTTCTAATAGTTTTTTAGTAGAATTCTAAGGATTTTCTGTATATAGGAATGATCATATCATCTGCTGCTGCTGCTGCTGCTAAGTCACTTCAGTCATGTCCAACTCTGTGTGACCCCATAGATGGCAGCTCACCAGGCTCCCCCGTCCCTGGGATTCTCCAGACAAAAACACTGGAGTGGGTTGCCATTTCTTTCTCCAATGCACGAAAGTGAAAAGTGAAAGTGAAGTCGCTCAGTCATGTCCGACTCTTTACGACCCCATGGACTGCAGCCCATCAGGCTCCTCTGTCCATGGGATTTTCCAGGCAAGAGTACTGGAGTGGGGTGCCATTGCCTTCTCCACATATCATCTGCAAATACAGCTAATTTTTTTTCTTTACCAATCTAGTCCTCTATTTATTTTCTTGCCTAGTTGCCCTGGCTTAAAACAGCCAGTAGAATGTTGAATAGAAGTGATAGGTGCAGACATCCTTTTCCTGTTCTTATTCTTTAGGAGAAAGTATATAGTCTTTCATCATCTGGTAGAAGCTTTTCATAGATACCGTTAATCAAATTGAGGAATTTCCCTCCTATTTCTAGTTTTTTGAGTGCTTTTATCATGAAGGTTAAAATTTTGTCAAATACTTTTTCTGCATCTATTGCAATGTTCGTGTGGTTTTTGTCCTTTATTCTTTTGCTTGATGTGTTACACTGATTGATTTCTGATGTTAAGTTTGAGCATTTAAAATATGCTTACAGGCCATTTGTGTTCTGTTAAATACTATTCATAGCACTTGCCTTTTTTTCTGCTGGTTGCTTGTCCTTTTCATACTGCTTTTAATACTTTTTTATATAGCCTAAATATCTTTATCAGTTATAATTTAGCAAAAATTTTCTCCATATTTTTTGTCTTTTCTTTTTATGAAGTCTTTTGATGAGCAGTAGATTCTTAACCATGGTATACAATTTAAAAACCTTTATAGTTTGTGTCCATTGTATTGGAGATCTGTTCTGAAATTCCTTCTCTTCAGGAAATAAGTGTATTCTCCTGAAATGTCTTGCCAGTCACAGTTAGATCTTGACTCCCAACTAGGGTTTTTTTTTTTAACATGTGAGGTAGAATCAGTCCAGTTGTTTTGGACACAGTTAATGTGGCTCCTCAGATTCACTCAGCCTCACCTTGCTCAGGGTCCTCTGCTGATTACGCTTGATGAGCTCCTGATGGCTCCGTGCCTGCTGTTGCTAATGCCTCGTCTACAGCGCTGCCACTGTCTTGACCTTGCCCATGGAAAGTAGCAACTCCAGCATTGCCCCCATCATGTCTATTGCTGTGGGAACCTCAGTGGATCTGGAACCCAGGCTGTATGGTCAGGTCAGTCAAGATGGCTGTTCTCTTGTTCTCTGTACATCCCCTGATGGACTGGTCCTTGCTCCACCTATATCCTACTCGCATGACCGACCTTCCCTCTTAGTACATACTTGCCCCATCCCAGCTAGTGATTGTTCTAATCTTTGATCAGAGCATCTTCACCACGATAGCTTTATCAAAGGGATGGTGAAGGGCATGCACCTCTGCTGGTTTCCTTGGTAACAGATGAGCAAACGGGATGTCAGTTCCTTCTATACACACCCCTGTCCCCACCCCCATGGCAAAGACCATCACCATGTCCTGCCTGCCATCTGCTGCACGTGGTGGGGTGTTGCTCCAGGATCTTGTTTTAGACATGTAAGATCCCCCAACCGTCAAACCATTAATGTCTCTGATGCTTCCTGACTCTGAGCTCTTCCTTCAGTTGTGAGGCTGGACAGGTACAGTGCTTGCAGGTCTGCTGGGTGCAGCCCAACATGGGCTCAAACTGAATGGACCCATGGAGTCTCTGGCTCCTCCTGCCTCTGCCCATTCTGGACCAAATCCAATACTACCTGGAGGTGGCCCAAAGAGAGACTGCCTGAAACTGTGCTGGGGGTCATGCTTTCGGAGACAAACTTTGACCCAAAGAGGAACAGAAGACAGAAGTGAACCAGCAGATCAAGTCTTTGCCCATCCCCCCACCTGAAACATGATGCATCTGAACACCCTGTCTTAAAACGTCCAGCATGACTGAGCAGTGAGCAGCCATCTGTGTCCTTATGTGGAGCTGTGGCTAGCTCAAAAATATGTTTCCCCTCCTTCATAGTCTCAACACCCCCTTCCCTTTTTAATCACTTTTGACCCCCAGAAATTAGATCTCCCAGTAAAATAAAAGACCTTAAGCTTTTCCCTAGGCTCTGGTTTCTAGAAAACCAGGCTAAGATAATTCTCTTAGACTTTCCTTTACTCACTTACCTGCAATGCCTGTTATATCATAAATCAGGGTTCTCTGAATGTATCTGTTTCAAAATTATTTATTTTGTTCTATTGATCTACTGTGTAGCTCTACTGATACCACTGTTTTTTTTTGGGGGGGGGTGGTTTGTGGTCATCAGCTTTATTTATTTAAAAAATTTTTTACAATGCTGTGTAGGCTTCCGCTGCCCAACAACGTGAATCAGCCGCAACTGCACACTTGCCCCCTCCCTCCTGAGCCTCCCCCCACCACCCACCCCACCGTGCTAGGTCATCAGAGTGCCAGACTGGGCTCCCTGTGTTACACAGCTATCCACTCTACACATGATAGTGTACATATGTTGATGCTGCTTTCTCCATTCATCTCACTTTGTCCCTCCCCCACTGTGTCCACAAGTCCATTTTCTACATCTGTGTCTCCATTCTTCCCCTTCAAATAGGTTCAGCAATACCATTTTCTAGGTTCCATATATATGCGCTAATATACAATATTTGCTTTTCTCTTTCTGACATACTTCACTGTGTATAACAAACAGGCTCTAGGTTCATCCACCTCACTAGAACTGATTCAAATTCATTCCTTTTTTATGGCTGAGTAATATTCCATTGCATATATGTACCACATCATGTTTATCCATTCATCTGTGGATGGACATCTAGGTTGCTTCCAAGTCCTGGCTATTGTAGCTAGCTCTGCAGTGGACACTGGCGTACCTGTGTCTTTTAGAAATGAATACCACTCATTTTTAATTTTATCATATATCCCCCAATTCATCGTCAGTTGACTTGGGGTCATAATATATCATAAATATCATACTTACTTAGATCCAGTTCATTAATACTTTGGCAAGCTTTTGCAGCTATGTTCATGAGCACAAGAGTTTGCATAAAGATGGAATTATATGATAGAATTCACCTGTAAACTTTACGGGGCTTAGCGTTTTTTTCAGGGAAAAATTTTAAATTACTGCTTCAGTTTCCTTCATGGTTAAAGATTATTTCTTGTACTGAAATATGTATTAATTTTAGTAAATTATATTTTCAGTTTCATGAGCTGTAGAGTATGTATGTGTAAATATAAGTATCTACAAATCAATATCAAAAAAATCAAATAGCAGTGGATGTGAACAAACCCTTCACAAAATAGGAAACACAAGAAAAATGCTCAGTCTCACTAGTAGTAAAGGAAATGTAAATTTAAGAAAAAGTGGATGCTATATTATACCCATAAAATTGGTAACAGTGTAGCCTGATGATACCACATGTGGGGAAGAATTTGAAGCAGTGGGAACTTTCACTTATTTGTGAGATACATGTTGTTATAACTGCTTTGAAGAATACATGTTACATGTATGTGCACAAGGATATCATGTGTGTCCCCAAAGATATCATCAGGTATATTGATGAAAAACTGGAAGCAACTTGCCTATAAATAGAAGAATAGAAAAATAAATTTTAGTATAATAATACAGTAGAAAAAGAAGAATGAATACTGAATGCAATATGGTATCCCAGATTAGATTCTGGAACAGAAAATGAGTATTAGTAGAATAACTGGTGATCTCTAAATAAAGTCTGTAGTTTAGCTGTTTGTAATGTATGAATGTTCATTTCTTAGCTTGGACGAAAGTACCATTGTTGTGTGGGATGTTGACCCTGGAGAAATTTGAGGAGGTGATGTGTGGGTTGTCTCTGTACCCTCTAACTTTTCTGTGAGTTTAAAATTATTTCAAAATAAAAAGTTTATTATTATTTAAAAAGAATGACTAGAGTTACTTGTATCATTATAGATAAATCTCACAAACATAGTGCTGAGAAAATAGCAAGTTCAAGATGAAGCATAGTATGTAACCAAATATACAAATGTAAAAGCATTTAGAATAATATTGTCATTTAATAATACATTCATATGTACTGTAATTTTCAACACATATATCTGAATAATAAATACCAAATTATGAATATTAATTATTTCTTGAAGGTGAGGGAGTATCATATGATCAGAAATTAATAACAGAATTTAAACCTTATTTGCAGTGTTTAATTTCTTAAGCTGGACAGATTTTGTTAAAAAAAATTCTTCCTTTAAATTATTTGAAATATTTCAAAATAAAACAAAAAGCCAATTTCTCTAAAAGTAAAGAAGCAAGGAAGAGAAGGAGGGAAAAAGAAAGAGAAGGTTGAAAGGAGAGAAGCAATTCTAAATGCAGAGAGTTTTAAAATGAAAGTTTTTTCTGAATGGTTTGGAAGTCTCATTGAGAACTGGTTTTAACAACTTCTTGTAGTAACCTTTAAGATTTGGAGTTTGAGGCATATTTAGGACAACAGCCATCTGAATCAGAAGTTCAAAGAAGCTCATGTAAAAGTTTGATTCTAGGTCCAAGACTCCAAGAGATTTGATTTCAACCTAAGATTTGAGCTCCAGAACTTGAACTTGTATCGTACTAAGTGTCCTTATGTCCTTGCAGTGTTGGAGGAGACTCTTGGACAGCAAGGAGATCAAACCAGTCCATCCTAAAGGAGATCAACCGTGAATATTCATTGGAAGGACTGATGCTGAAGCTGAAGCTCCAATACTTGGACAACCTGATGCAAGGAGCCAACTCGTTGGAAAAGACGCTGATGCTGGGAAAGAGTGAAGGCAGGAGGAGAAGGGGATGACAGAGGATAAGATGGTTAGATGGCATCACCCACTCAATGGCTGTGAGTTTGAGCATGCTCCAGGAGATGGTGAAGGACAGGGAAGTCTTGAGTGCTGCAGTCTATGGGGTCACAAAGAGTCAGACAAGACTTAGCAATTGAACAACAGAATGTCCTTATACTATTAGACAGATTTGGTTTACTTCAGCGTGAATTAATTTTGGCAAAACTAATACAATTATGTAAAGTTTAAAAATAAAATAAAATTTAAAAAATAAAAATAAAATATCACAGCAAAAAAAATAAAAAATAAAGACCAATAGTGATCCAAAAGGATCGGATAAATGGGCTCTCCCCAAATGTTCTGCATTACCAAGCCTCTGGGAATTGTTGGTTGCTTAAACCCTGGAGGAAGGGAGAAGTCCTAATAATGTCACAGACTGAACAGCCCCTCAACTTAATAGGAGAGACTTTTAATGTTAATTTGAGAAAAATAAAGAAATATGATATTGTTGGAAAAAAAAAAACTTGTTTTATCTATCTGTATCTCTCACTATATATAATCTAGCTATGTCTATCTACCTACCTACCTATGTATACTTTATATGAGTATGAATGTATATATATATATGATTTATAGGTTACCTGAATTAATGAGTAGTCCCAGCTGAGAGATAATTTGGCCAGGAGATTATTAGCTAGCCAGGTAGCCATCCTATATGGAGTTTTAAACCTTTATTGTACTTTGGATCCTTTGACAGTCTGGTGAGGTTGTGGATCCCTTTTCAGAATAACTCATTAATGAATAAAAGAAATTTCATAAGATTATAAAATAAAGCAATTATATTAAACTATAGCTATAAATTATTAAAAAGAAATTTGTGGTATATTAATGTGTGCTTCTTTATTAAGGCATTGAATAACAATATGTACTGCAGATGTAAGTACCATAATTTGAAAGTTGTGATGAACAGAAATATTTGGCGATATTTGCCGCAGTCATAATGTCGCATGAAAATATCAGTAATTTCTACTGGCCTCAAGTCACAGATAATACTCATACTTTTACAGCTTGTTGCCTAAGCTTATAGTTAAAGGAAATGCTTTAAAAAAGAAAATGCTAAGTTTCAATTAGAAGTTTGTGAAAATAATAAACCCCTATAGATCAGGTCTGCAACCAGGGTGAGATGAGTAGAGCCATTGCCTCAACTGTAAAATTTAAGGAGCACCAAAGAACTCCACTATCAAGCTATTTAACAAATCTTTAATATATTTAATAAATAAAAAAAATTGTTTAAATATTTTATTTGTTTATTTAGCTGAGCCAGGTCTTAGTTACAGCATGTGGGATCTAGTTCTCTGACCGGGGAGTGAACCCATGCCCCCTGCACTGGGAGCATGGAGTCTTAGCCACTGGACCACCAGGGAAGTCCCTAATAAATAAAAAAAACTTTTTTTTTTACTTTTTTTTTAAATAAAAATTAAGGTAAAAAGAATCATGATGAGCAAAATATCAAGAGTTTAAATTAAGAGAGGATCAGTATGAATGTCCTAGATTTCAACTGCAAGAATTCTGCCCAGAATACAGAATTCATGCATTATGGGCAGGCATTCTCATTTGGGGCTTCCTCCTGGCTCCGCAGTAAGAATCTACCTGTAACGCAGGAGACTCAGGAAACATGGGTTTGATCCTTGGGTTGGAAAGATCCACTGGAGGAGGAAATGGCAACCCACTCCATTGTTCTTGCATGGAAAATCCCAAGGACAGAGAAGCCTTGTGTGTTACAGTCCATGGGATCACAAAGAGTTGGACATGCATGTGCATGTGCATACACACACACACACGTGCACGCACACACATACACTCTCACTTTGCCTCTTTTCCACCGCTTATTTGTCACTGGTTGGCAGTCTTCCAAATTTCACTATTGCATTAATAATCTTTACATGTGACAACAAATATTAATACATTTTTCAAAGTGCTACATAGATCCCTTAAAATAAAAAGTTTCAAAATTGAATAAGTCTATCTTCATTCTTTGACAACAGTGACAAATATTTTTTAAAAAAGTTAATTTTGACATCGTGTGGTTTCTGTTTGTAATCTAATAACAGCAAATCATTAAAACATAATTCTAATTATTTCTCTTATAATGTTAGACTTTTTACACTTAAAATAGGTAAGTTAGTGGTAGTATCCCTCTAAGGAGAGAAGAGAAATGATGAGGAGGGTGTTCTAAGAGGTTAGGGACAGTCCTTCCTACCCAAACTATCTCAGAGACAGAATACCCACAGCCGTGTTAATATGCTTTTCTTTTAATTGAAGTATGGTTGATTTACAGTATTGTGTTAATATCTCCTGTACAGCAAAGTGACTTAGTTATGCATATATATGCATGTCTGTGTGTTAGTCCCTCAGTCGTGTCCAACTGTTTGTGATCCCATGGACTGTAGTCCGCCAGGGTCTTCTGTCCATGGAATTCTCCAAGCAAGCATATTGAAGTGGATAGCCATTCCCTTCTACAGGGGATCTTCCCAACCCAGAGACTGAACCCAGGTCTCCTGCTTAGGTTCCCGCGTTGGGTTTTCCTGATGGCTCAGATGGCAAAGAGTCTGCCTGCAGTGCCAGAGACCAGGTGTTCGATCCCTGGGTTGGGAAAATCCCCTGGAAGAGGGCATGGCAACCCACTCTAATATTCCTGCCTGGAGAATCCCCATGGACAGAGAAGCCTGGCGGGCAACAGTTTATGGGGTCGCAAAGAGTCGGACATGACTGAGTGACTAAGCACTTCTGCATTGCAGGCCGACTCTTTGCCATCTGAGCCACCAGGGAGGTCCATTTATATATATTACTTTTCATAGTCTTTTCCATTACAGCTTTTCATGGAATATTGAATATAGTTCCCTGTGCTATACAGTAAGACCTTGTTTGTCTATCCATTCTGTATATGATAGCTTACATCTACTAACTGCAGAATAATATGCTTTCATTCTTTATTAGGGAACACACTCTTTTGAGAGTTATTCTTAAGCAAAACATGTGCTTCTATATTCATGGTTTTCCTATACCAGAAACACAACATCAGCAACACACAAATGCGGGGATAAAGATGCCGTCATTCCTTGTCGCATTTTTAGAGGACTTTGATTTATGTTGTTTTCCACTTGTTCTTGCATTTGTGGCCACCAGTACTGAGGCTCCACCTAGGGCCCTTTTGTGTAATTACATCCATATTCATGAAGGCTAATCTTCAGGATGGCAATAGTGAAAACAATTATGCAAATTAGAGAGTGGTTGAGTCTTTGTTTTGTTCTGAGCATCCAGCACTGACAGATTAGATTCGGTTTCCCTTTGCCGCATGCTCTCCGCGTGCCCCCCAGGAAGTGAAGGCTGAGGCTCTGATGGCCACAAGATGTTGCCCAGGTGAGGAAGTGGTTAGCATCTTACCTTTGGCCTTGGGAAGGTGCCCTCTGGGAATGCAGCTGGCTAACCTCTGTGTAACAGGTGGTCCAGTCTGGGGGTGGGGGAGTAGGCCAGGGCGGGTGTAGGCAGGGACGTAATGGGTTGGGGGGGGTGGTTGGTGGTGGTTCTGGGGCAGTAGTCAAGTGGAGAAACAAGCTCCTTGTGCTTCACAGGGAACACCAGCAAGGAAGGTGGGAGAAGCTTCAGTCAGACAAAGCAAAGATCAAAGGGCAGGCCTGAAGAATTTGGTTAGAAGTTACAAGGAGTCCCCTACACACGAACCTTCAAGTTGAGAACTTTCAAAGATGCGAACGTGCATTCCCCTGTCCAATCATGTAAGTTAGTTCATGCATCTGGAGTGTATTGTCATGTGAGTGCATCCTCTATGAGAGGTTGTGCTTTTGTGTACTGGATTGCAAGATTAAAAATATTTGGTTTTGTGTGTGTGTTTCTAATACATTATTTGTGTGAAAACTGTTATAAACCTATTATAGCATGCTGCTGCTGCTGCTGCTAAGTCGCTTCAGTCGTGTCCAACTCTGTGCAACCCCATAGACGGCAGCCCACCAGGCTCCCCCGTCCCTGGGATTCTCCAGGCAAGAACACTGGAGTGGGTGGCCATTTCCTTCTCCAATGCATGAAAGTGAAAAGTGAAAGTGAAGTCGCTCAGTTGTGTCTGACTCTTAGCGACCCCATGGACTACAGCCCACCAGGCTCCTCCACCCATGGGATTTTCCAGGCAAGAGTACTGGAGTGGGGTGCCATTGCCTTCTCCTATTATAGCATAGAACTATACTATATAGCAGACTATGTTAGTTGGGTACCTACGCTAACTTTGTGAGACTTACAAATTGGACTTAAAAACTCCTTTTCAGATGAGAACTCATTTGTATGTACGACACTTAAGACCCTGGTTATCTCCTCCATCTTTTATTTCGATTGGGCCTTCACATTACGCTCCTTGACCACTGGGTGATCGGTTTTTGATTCCCTCTTTCTCTAGCAGTGAGTAGTACAGGATGATTTGAGCTAGCACCCCAGAGTGTTTTGACTCACACCTGCCATCTGTCTGCTTAGTCACCGTGCAACCATCCTTCCCCAAAGTGATGGTTTTTATTTGATATAAGAGCTGGCAGGCGGCAGTGGTTGTGTGAGATTGCTGGAGTCCCGGTTTTCTTTATTCCTGTGATCGTAGCAGCAGAGTGTATTAATGTTTCAGATAGCCACTTGGCTTTTTCTGGGAACTGCCATATGTTCCTAAAGATTTGGAGTGTGGGGAAGAGTTGTGAAGAACGGGAAGGGGATTATTTTTGAAAACGTTATTTTGAAATTTGTAGACAATTCGAAATTGTTATTGTTGTGCTGAGCAGCTTGTCACCCCTCAGTGTAGAGCAAAGTGGAAATCTCCCAAATTATTCCTATACAGAGTGAATACAAATAATCCCAGTGCGTCATTTCATTACAACTACCCTGACTTTCTTCGTGTTCCCATTGATAGTCTTCCTCCATAGATTTTGGGTGTGAACTCATGATGAAGGAAGATAGAGCTGTAAAGAGCAAGTTCTCTTTACACTGTTATTGGGACCATGCACACAAAGCAGAAATTGTGCTTAAAGTGACTACTAAAGGTGCATATCCAGACAATTTAGGCAAACAAAGCCACTTTAGAATCAGGATGCAAACTAGGGGCGTTTAGGTAAACACTCACTACATATGATAGCAAGCTCATTTAATTATTTCACATACGTAAAGAATGTATAATATACATATGTACAGTATAAATAGTCTAGTCAAGGCTATGGTTTTTCCACTGGTCATGTATGGATGTGAGAGTTGGACTGTGAAGAAAGCTGAGTGCTGAAGAATTGATGCTTTTGAACTGTGGTGTTGGAGAAGACTCTTGAGAGTCCCTTGGACTGCAAGGAGATCCAACCAGTCCATTCTGAAGGAGATCAGCCCTGGGATTTCTTTGGAAGGAATGATGCTAAAGCTGAAACTCCAGTACTTTGGCCACCTGATGCGAAGAGTTGACTCATTGGAAAAGACTCTGATGCTGGGAGGGATTGGGGGCAGGAGGAGAAGGGGACGACAGAGGATGAGATGGCTGGATGGCATCACTGACTCGATGGATATGAGTCTGAGTGAACTCTGGGAGTTGGTGATGGACAGGGAGGCCTGGCTTGCTGCGATTCATGGGGTCACAAGGAGTCGGACATGACTGAGTGACTGTATCTATCTTTTTTGCCCATTTTTAAAATTGGTCCACACTTTTTTAATTGAAGTTTCATAGATGTATATGATTCTAATACTTTATTCTAACTAATATATGTTGGAACTATATTACCCTGGTTTATATCTTGTGTTTTTACATTTAAAAAAATAGTGTCTCCCAATACACAGACGTTCTTATTTTGGCAGACTTCCGTCTGTCTCTTTTAGTTTATAAATTCTGCCTTTTTAAAAAGAAATCCTTTCTGTGACAGAAGTTTGCAAAGATAATCTATATTTTCTTCAGAAAGTTTAGAAATCTATATGTATCTAAACCACCGAGAATTTATTTTTTGGTTATGTATGATGTGGATCCATATAGAAAGCAAACTCTCTGGGCATTATTTATTACATCATCTGTTCCTTCCATACTGCTCTAAAACTGCAGCTCTGGCTTCTGTTTTATACATATGGGAAGATCTCTCTCTGAGGTGTGGTTCCTATTTTTGTTGCAGTAGTATATTGGTCTATCTCTGCCCTACTAACACACTGGTGAAACTAAAGAATCCTCAAAGTCTGGTGAGTAAATTCTCTTCATTTCCCTATGGCACATTTTTTCTTCAACAGTACATTGGCTGTTCTTTTTTTCTCCCTGGCTATTCTCGCTGTTTTGCTCTTTTGTATAATTTTATTTTTTTTAATTATCATTATTATTATTTTGGTTGCACTGGGTCTTCATTGTGGTGCATGGGCTTTCTCTACTTGTGATGTGCAGGCTTCTCTAGTTGCCCTGTGGCATGTGGGGTCTTAGTTCCCTGACTAGGGATCAAATCCCTGTCCTCTACGCTGGAAGGGGGCCTCCCTGGTGGCTTAGACGGTAAAGAATCCACCTGCAATGCGAGAGACCTGGGTTTGATCCCAGGGTTGGGAAGATCTCCTGGAGGAGGGCGTGGCAACACACTCCAGTATTCTTGCCTGGAGAATCCCATGGACAGAGGAGCCTAGTAGGCTACAGCCCATGGGGTTGCAAAGAGTTGGACACGACTGAGGGACTAAGCACTACATTGGAAGGTGGATTCTTTACCACCGGACCACCAGGGAAGTCCCTTGTGTAAATTTTAAATTCACTTACCACATTTCACAAAAGCAATTTAATAAAATTTTTCTGCAGGTGTACTTTCTTTAATTATGATTTTTCTATAACATTGAGTCTGCACAAAGCATTATTAAATTATTTCAAAGGATTGGTAGATTAAGGAATGAGTTAACTCTGTAACATCTATCCTAAAAAAATTTAATTAGCACAATTTTATTTTGTTTAAAAACACGAAATATCACAGCTTGTAGGAAACCAGCCAAGATCAATGAATGTGGATTTTATACGCTGTATCCCAGCCAGCTCATTTTTGAATCAGGCCTATCTTGGGAAAATCTAAGCTTTCAGTAAAAATAGGAACAAGTATTTATTCACAAGCAATTGTAATGTACCTAGCCCCTGTAATAGATAATATAAAGATATGCAAATGAAATAAACTATGATTTAGGTCTTCCAAGGATTTATAAGCGATTGTGAAGACAATTGATTATCAATAAAATTCCAACTTTGTAGTTCTGACTATGAGCTCTTGTGGGGTAAGGGAAAGGAAAGAACTATGTAGATTGAAGTAACCAGGATAAATTTTACATTAAATAAGCAGTTTTTTTTTTTTTTTTTAAATAAGGGAAGGAAGAGCACGATCTAGTACATAATAAGCATCTAATAAATATTTTAAAATGAGTAACATCAAGGCATATTTGACCAAGTAGATACAGAGATATATAACTTTTATAGGTTAGAAAGCAGAATGAATCAAGGAGAAAGACTTCCCTGGCAGCCCAGTGGTCAAGACTCTGAGCTTCCACTAAAGGGGGCACGGGTTTGATCCCTGGTTGGGGAACTAAGACCCTGCATGCTGTGTGATGTGGCCAAAAAGAAAAATAAAAAGAATGAATCAGGAGAAACTGAATCACAAAGTAGTTGATTAATCTAGTTCAAAGGCAATAAACATCTGAAAAAAGTGTTATGACAATGTGAAAAGAACATAAAGAGATGAATTAAGAAAATATTTATAAAGGCCTCTGAAATAAGTGACATATTAGATCACTAAAAAAGAATTATTAACAGCATAGTTAGTATCTAATAAAAATAAGAAGGGCTTCCCAGTGGTGCAGTGGTAAAAAATCCACCTGCCAATGCAGGAGACACAAGAGATGAGAGTTCAATCCCTGGTAGGAAATGGCAACCACTCCAGTATTCTTGCCTGGAAAACTCCATGGACAAAGGAGCCTGACAGCCCATGACACTGCATGGAGTCAGACACAATTGAGTCACTGAATGTGTGTGTATACGCGCGCGCATGCACACACACACACACGTGGAAGTGGGAGAGTCAAAAATTACCTCAAAGCTTCTCAGGAAGTATGATTATAATACTGATTCCTTTCCCCTCCTCCACAAATTTAAAGAAGTTGGAAACACTTTCTGGCACACTTGACAGGAAAGATAACATACTGAGTTTGGGACTACAGAAAAAATATAAGCAATTGGAAACATGAGATGAGCACACGGTTAAGATTTTAACTGAGTTTGTAAAAGCTAAAATTATAGAGGGGTCCCTCAACCTGGGAATTTAAATAGGACTCCTTGGATGGGACACTTTTAAGTCTATCTAGAGGTCTGACAGAGACTGCGGCTTAGTTCAGGAAACTTACTACATGAATTCAAGATGAATCCGAGCTCTAAATATCTGACACCAGCAATGACCCAGGTTTTGTTCCCAGAAGTCCCTGCTCTCATTAAATCCACAATCTGGTAGGTGCTGAGATACTGTTGGGAAAGTAACTCATTCTCAGGGAGGAGAGTGTTGAACACAGGTTCTGGGATGAGAGGCTAGAACTCTCAGCTTCATCCTCCTCACCCTGAGACTAACGGTGGCATAGCACTCAACCCACTTTATACTACATTAAATGAAAAAAAAAGGTAACCTAAAAAATTGAGAATTATGTTTTATTAGGTGGGCATTCTGAGGACTTCAAACCTGGAGACAGCATCTCAGATAATGGTGAGAAACTGTTCCAAAGAGGCAAGTGGAGAGCCAGAATGTATAAGAGCTTTTGTAACAAAAGACCAGATAGAACATCAAAAGATTACTGTGAATTAAAGAAAACCAGAGATCTCAAGTTAAGAAATTTAGCTCGTTTCCATGTATCAGAAGATGAAAGAGTCTGGGCTCACTGACATTTCCTTTGACATGCACCTCACTCTCTGGGGCCAGTATCCTGTGCTTTCTCATCCTGAGTCTCCTCGGGGTCCACTGGGAGGGGTGCTGCAGGAGCTGACTGCTAGATGGCAGGCAAATTCAGCTCCAACCTGAGTTCCCTCAGGGCTCACTGTCAGGATGGCTGTAATGGGTGACTTGATCTGGCAACATCCTTAGCTTACGCAACAGTGTAGTTCACGACTAACAGGAGAAAGCAAGCAGTACCAGTGTATAAATGGAAAGAACTGTCACAGGAAAAAGTACCAGTAATGATGTGATGGACATCACTGCAGAAAGCTGGAGCAGGAAGAAGGAAATTAGCTGCTGCCATGAGGCAGAGGAGAGGTCAATTTCATGTGCGCAAGTGAGATGCCCTCTGAAAGTGAAAAGGGAAAGTGTTAATCGCTCAGTTGTATCTGACCCTTTGTGACCCTTATGGACCATAGCCTGCCAGGTTCCTCGGTCCATGGAATTCTTCAGGCAAGAATACTGGAGTGGGTAGACATTCCCTTCTCCAGGGGATCTTCCCGACCCGAGGATCGAACCCAGATCTTACGCGTTGCAGGCAGATTCTTTACCATCTGAGCCACCAGGGAAGCCCTGTATGACTCCTATAATTCATTGGGAGAGATGTAGAGAGGAGAAGGAGAGAGTTTGGGATGTCTCAAATTTGCACTGTATCAATGACTCTGCTTCAGTTAGGGACAATACCATACCCACAGAGGGTAATTATAAATATACGTGGGCATTTTTGCTGATTACAATGACTCTGGGGTCTTTTTGGCATTTAGTGTGTCGGGACCAGATGTGATAAACTAATGCTATGCTTTGAATAGTCTCACACCTGAAATTATCTTTCTGCCCAAAATACTACTAAATAGTGCCTCTAGTGAGAAATCATGCTTATAAATATACCAAATAACTTGATAAACTATGACGTTGTGCTCTCTTTCTTCTACAGTAGTAAGATATTTGATACATTGTATAATACTTAAGATACTGATACAACTGCATTTGATGAGCATTAATTTTTAAATCAAACATCATAACGGAAGTAGTAAAAGACGCATAATTTGCAAACTCAAGGAAAATACAAACTAATGTTAAATTACAAAAATCTAAATATTAAATAAAATTCGGTGCAGTTCCTTAAAATATTTTCTGCCAAACATAAAGGTCACTGTAGGAGGCTTAATTATTATTGTATTCAAGTTTTAAAAAGATGGAGAAGTTGCTTTTTTCCAAACCCCAAGAGAATGGAGATTATGCAAAATTTCGAAAAAGAGAAGACTTAAAGAAGTTTAATGTGTTCTCTGATTTCAGGGAAAATAACATATAATTGTTCCAAGAATAGAGTTCACTTTGTGGAAAAGAAAAGAAGGGGAACAATTATATTAACTGAATGTATTCCTTCCTTCCTAAGTAGGTTTAATATTATATCCTCCTGTTGTTGAACACCCATTTCTTCCTTGTTCTCCTGCCAGGGAAAATTCCATTTCATTAATCTAAATGGGAATTTTCCAAATAAAAAAAAAAGAGGAGAGGCTTTTCCAAAAAAAAGAGGAAGACTCTAAGCCCAAAACAGCAGGAGATATACCAAGGGAACATTACGGGTCAAATATCAAAGAGAGTCCACCTTCAACAGTACAAACTATCAGAGCACTGTAATTTCCTCTCTATTATAATTACCAAAGTGGAAAGCATATTCTAGCCCTTCATACATAATGTATCATTCTATCACCCATCTTGAATATTAAAAGGATTCAGTTCTGTGAAACTCTTGTGTATTTTTTGAGAATCATTATAATAATGAAAAAATGCAGTACATTTTAAGTTGAATAACTTATCCATTGGAAGGCTTTCCTTATTGATAGTATTAGGAAACAGGGAAGAAGGAAAGAGTACTAAATTTGAATCCAGATAGCTCAAGATCAGATCCTGGATTTACAACGTACTATGTAATTGGGTAAATTTCTTAGCTTTAATGACTTCATCTGTAACATCAGAGATTTGCTTTTTCTAATAAAACATCATGGCAGAATTAGTAAAAAGTTTGCAGACTCAAGGAAAATACAAATTGAATAAAAAATTAAAAATTGAATAGAATACAATGCAGTTTTATTTTCTTAAAGTGTCTCCTGCCAGGCAGTGAAGGTCATTGTCTTGTATTTACATACTGCCCAGTTCCTTCTTTAGTTCATCTCCCTCTTACAGAACTTTAAAAAAAAAATTATTTGACTGCATCAGTTCCATGCAGGATCTTTATTTGTGGCATATGGGATCTAGTTCCCTGACCAGGGATCAAACCCAGACCCCTTGCACTGGGAAGCATAGAGTCTTAACCACTGGACCACCAGGGAAGTCTCCTTAGAGTACTTTCTAATAGACAGCTAGCAGAAACCCGTTGGCACTGCCTAGAAATCTCCATAGTCAGCTCCACAAGTTTGTTAGCTATATTTTCTGTCTTCCAGAGTACCGCAGGTGACAGCTATGAATTGTTGCAGTAGTGTAAGAACGGGTCACCACTTTTCTCAGCCTGCTGCAGTAGTTTGCTTATTCTTGTTCCAACCTTCACTGGTGGTTGGTTCAATATTCTTTCCAGCCTTTGCTAACTGCTTTCTTGCTACTATTCCAGTCTATGCTAACAGCCACGGTCCACAGCTCTTCCAGCCTCTGCAGATTGCCTAGCCCTAAAGCCACTGTCACACATTTCAGATATTTGTAGTAGCAATGCCCCACTTACAGAAACAAATTTTTATATCAGTTCATGTTTGCTTATAACGAACCACTTCAAAACTTAGTCCCTTAAAAGCATAATCACCTATTAGCTCACAAATCTGTAAATCAGTGATTTTGGCTGGACTTATCTGGGTGGTCTCATCTGGACTCACTGACATGGCTCCATTCAGCTGGTATGTCAGTTGTTCCTGACTTGGCTCCACTTTAAAAGAAAAACAAGTAACTATGCAAGAATATGGAGAAGGCAATGGCACCCCACTCCAGTACTCTTTCCTGGAAAATCCCATGGATGGAGGAGCCTGGTAGGCTGCAGTCCATGGGGTCGCTAAGAGTTGGACACAATTGAGCGACTTCACTTTCACTTTTCACTTTCATGCATTGGAGAAGGAAATGGCCACCCACTCCAGTGTTCTTGCCTGGAGAATCCCAGGGACGGGGGAGCCTGGTGGGCTGCCGTCTAAGGGGTCACACAGAGTTGGACACGACTGAAGTGACTTAGCAGTAGCAGCAGCAGCAGTGGTAAAGAACAGGCCTGTCAATGCATGAGACCGTGAATCAACCCCTGGGTCGGGAAGATTCCCTGGAGACGGAAATGGCAACCCCCTTCAGTATTCTTGCCTGGAGAACCCCATGGATAGAGCAGCCTGGCAGGCTACAGTCCATAGGGTCACAAAGAATCGGACACAACTGAAGTGACTTAGAATGCACTTATGCATGCCCCAGTTCTACGTGCCTAAGATAAAGAAAGCTGAGCGCCAAAGAATTGATGCTTTTGAACTGTGCTGTTGAAGAAGACTCTTGAGAATCCCTTGGACTGCAAGGAGATCATACCAGTCAATCGTAAAGGAAATCAGTCCTGAACATTCATTGGAAGGACTGATGCTGAAGCTGAAGCTCCAATATTTTGGCCACCTGATGCCAAGAACTGATTCATTGGAAAAGACCCTGCTGCTGGGAAGGATTGAAGGCAGGAGGAGAAGGGGATGACAGAGGATGAGATGGTTGGATGGCATCACCGACACAATGGAAATGAGTTTAAGCAAGCTCTGGGAGTTGGTGATGGACAGGGAAGCCTGGGGTTTTGCAGTCCATGGGGTCGCAAATAGTCCGACACTACTGAGCTACTGAACCTACTGAACTGAACTGAAGACAGGATAGTGAACAAAATATAGTACTCGCCTTCATATATTAATAGTATCAAATTAGTTAAGATATCACATAACTAATGATTCATGTGATAAACAGTCTTATAACTGTTTGTCCATACATTCATTTGTTCAAGAACTATTTCCTAAGCACCAATAATGTGTCATTACTTTTCTAGGCACTGATAAAATGTCAGTGAATCAGAAAGAAAATATCTCTGTTCTCAGGGAGCTTGTAGTATAGTATTCATTTTAAAATATGGGAATTTTTCTTTATAAATAAATAGTATAAATATAAAATATATAAACATAAAATATAACTAAGTAAAATAAATATTATACGCATACAAACATTTATACACATAAATAATGTGACATGTGCAAAGACAACTTTCTAGGAATCAGGAGATGTGGGTTTTAATTTTGATTTTTGCCTTTCAAACTGTGTGACTTTGAAAAAGTTACCTAACTTGCTGGGGTCCATGTTTACTAGTCTGTAAAACAGGGGGAAGAGACTACACTTGTGTGATTGAGTATGGTAGCCACATACCAGCCCTGGAATCAGCCATTGCTCTTGAAGCCCTGGTTCCTTTCTGTAAGGATGACATCAGAGACCAAGGTCGTGCTACTTGCTATACTTGTTGTTTCACTTTCAGATGCCTCTTATTGGGCTGAGCTCTTCCTATTTCTTTTCCTTAAAAGTTCCTGTCTTCTCCTATTTATCTCAGTCATCTCTACCTGCTTCTGATTCTTTCATCCTGTTTGCTTCCTTTTTGTATTTGCAATACGCTATTATTTATCAATCCCTGTTTTGCCAAAAGTTTTCACTTTCATCTCAGGTTTGAAGGATTTGTTAACAAAATAAGCCATTCATTATATACAAATAAATGATATAGATATTTATTAAAGAATTGTCTACCTTACTTTCAATATAATAACATTAAAAGAAAAGAGAAATAGAGCAGAGAATACATCACCAAACTGGGTTTTGACCAACATCCAGATTTAATCAGTACTGGGAAGTCCCGTGTCACAGCACATCTGGAGTCCCAGTTGGGAAAGAGTCTCAGGGAGCCTGTCTGCTCAGGGGGTGAGAATTCATAGACTGCAGTTTGGATTCCTGTTTATAATCCCAGGACGCACACTGATTCCATCATCAATCTGTGACCAAACTGCAGCTCTGGTTTCATGTTAATGCTATTTGTTTTGTCTTGTAAAACGTGGAATGTTGCTAAACCGGGGGCTTGGTTGGCCAGTTCCCCTCCGGGGGCTCAACAGTCTCTAGATTCCTCCCCGTCTAATATACGGTGCTGCGAGTCTTGCACTCACAGCAGGCAGTCACTCACGGTCACTCCTAGTCAGGGCAGTGTCCAGGCAGGTTAGAAGCAAGGTCAGAGGCCTGCTCTGCTTTGTCTCTGAAACCTAAACAAGACTGTTTAATTTCCCTAACAATCCCATCCCTCATTCCTGATGTGCCCTTCTACACAACCAAAATAGCTCCTCTTTTATTCTTTGGAAAGTTGGTACATGTTAATCAATTTCGTTTCATCCTTCATTCTGGACCCTGGAAAGTGGATCAGACTACCTTTTGTGTGTGTGTACTGGCGGGCAGTGAGGGGTGAGGAGGGGTGGTAGTATATGGTTAGATTGTGATTCATCTGTTTCACACTTTCATCTAGCCAGTCTTAATATTAAACTGGTCTACTAGAGTGCAGTATTCTTCCAACACTGGTCTTAGCTCCCTTTTTCCTGTTACAACTTTGGGAACTAAATTTTTTTTTTTTTGTAATTTGAAATTTGTTCATTAAGTTGTTGCTTGGTATTCCAGATAATAGAGGGAAAGAGACAAGACACACCTGCCAGCGGTAATTCTAATCAAAGTCCACGCCATGAAAATATTGATAATTGTTTTCACTTAGTGATACACATAGAGATTCATTATATTGTTCTATTTTTGCATACATTTGAACATTTTCATAAGAGGGTGTGGTATATACACACAATGGAATATTACTCACCATAAAAGATGAAATAATGCCATTTGCAACAACATGGATGGACCTAGGGATTATCATACTAAGTGAAGTGAGCCAAAGACAAGTATCACATGATATGGTTTATATGTGGAATCTTAAAAAGTGATACAAATGAACTTATTTACAAAACAGAGATAGACTCACAGACATAGAAAACAATTTATGGTTACCAAAGGTGAGGGAAAGAGAGATAAATTAGGAGTTTGGAATTAAAATATATACACTACTATATATAAAATAGATAACCAAAAAGGACCCATTTGTAGCACAGGGAACTGTACTCAGTATCTTGTAATAATCTATAATGGAAAAAAGTCTAAAAAAAGAATACATATGTACAACTGAATCACTTTGCTGTACACTGGAAACTACCACAACATTGTAAATCAGCTATATTTCAATAAAATTAGAAAAATAAAAAATGAAAGCTCCAACTTTTTAATTTAAATTAAAAAACAACACAAGTACCAAGAATGCATCTTATATATTCACGTCAGTTTGTTATCAGAATATTTTGCTGAGTAATTGCCATCTCACCATTGGTCAGAAGGTCAGTTAGAGATCTTTCTTATTTCACGGAAAATGTATATGTTACTACGGACATTGGGGTTCATGTATCTTTTCAAATTAGAGTTTTCACTGCATATATGCCCAGAAGTGGGACTGCTGGCTCATATGACAACTCCATTTTTAATTTTTGGAGGAACCTCCATACTGTTCTCCATAGTAACTGCATTCCCACCACCAGTGTAGGAGGGTTCCTTTCTCATTTTTTAAAAGTAAACCTATGACTATATGTTTGTTCTCCACGTTTAGCCTTGGAGTACAAAAGGAAGCAGGGCAAAAGCTAACAGAGTTTTGCCAAGAGAACGCACTGGTCATAGCAAATACCCTCTTCCAACAATATAAGAGATGACTCTGCACCTGGATATCACCAGATGGTCAATACCAAAATCAGATTGATTATATTCTTTGCAGCCGAAGATGGAGAAGTTCTATACAGTCAGCAAAAAAAAAAAAAAAAAAAGACCAGGAACTGACTGTGGCTCAGATCATGAACTACTTACTGCAAAAGTCAGACTTAAATTGAATAAAGTAGGGGAAACCACTAAACTACTCAGGTATGACCTAAATCAAATCCCTTACGATTATACAGTGCAAGTGACAAATTGATTCAAAGGGTCAGATGTGATAAACACAGTGTCTGAAGAAATATGGATGGAGGTTCATAACATTGTATAGGAGGCAGTGATCAAAACCATCCCCAAGCGAAAGAAAAGCAACATGGCAAAATGGTTGTCTGAGGAAGCCTTACAAATAGCTGTGGAAAGAAAAGCAAAAGGCAAAGGAGAAAACGAAAGATATACCCATCTGAATGAAGAGTTCCAAAGAATAGTAAGGAGAGATAAGAAAGCCTTCTAAGTGATCAGTGCAAAGAAATAGAGGAAAACAGTAGAATGGGAAAAACTAGAGATCTCTTCAAGGGAATTAGAGATACCAAGGGAACATTTCATGCAAAGATGGTCACAATAAAGAACAGAAATGGTATGGACCTAACAGAAGCAGAAGACATTAAGAAGAGGTGGCAAGAATACACAGAAGAACTATGTAAAAAAGATCTTCATGACCCAGATAACCACGATGGTGTGATCACTTACCTAGAACCAGACATCTTACAGTGTGAAGTCAAATAGAGCTTTGGAAGCATCACTATGAACAAGGCTAGTGGAGGTGATGGAATTCAAGCTGAACTATTTCAAATCCTAAAAGCTGATACTGTTAAAGTGCTAGACTTAAAACACCAGCAAATATGGAAAACTCAGCAGTGGCCACAGGGCTGGAAAAGGTCAGTTTTCATTCCAATCCCAAAGAATGTTCAATCTACACGTTCAAATTGCCCTCATCTCACATGCTAGCCAAGTAATGCTCAAAATTCTCCAAGCTAGGCTTCAGCAGTATGTGAACCAAGAACTTCTAGATGTTCAAGCTGAATTTAGAAAAGGCAGAGGTACCAGAGATCAAATTGCCAACATCTGTTGGATCATGGAGCCATCAAGAGAATTCCAAAAAAACATCTACTTCTGCTTCATTGACTATGCTAAAGCCTTTGACTGTGTGGATCACAACAAACTCTGGAAAATTCTTCAAGAGATGGGAATACCAGACCACTTTACCTGCCTCCTGAGAAATCTGTATGCAGGTAAAGAAGCAACAGTTGGAACCGGACACGAAAGAACGGACTGGTTCCAAATAGGGAAAGGAGTATGTCAAAGCTGTGTATTGTCACATTGCTTATTTAACTTAAATGCAGAGTACATCATGCAAAATGCCAGACTGGATGAAGCACAAGCTGGAGTCAAGATTGCCAGGAGAAATATCAGTAACCTCAGATACACAGATGACACCTCTTTTATGGCAGAAAGTGAAGAGGAACTAAAAAGCCTCTTGATGGAAGTGAAAGAGGAGAGTGGAAAAGTTGGCTTAAAGCTCCACATTCAGAAAACTAAGATCATGGCATCCGGTCCCATCACTTCACAGGAAATAGATGGGGAAACAGTGGAAGAT
>NW_011494934.1:723608-723790 GCF_000754665.1 Bison bison bison
CAGTGAGGGGTGAGGAGGGGTGGTAGTATATGGTTAGATTGTGATTCATCTGTTTCACACTTTCATCTAACCAGTTTTAATATTAAACTGGTCTACTAGAGTGCAGTATTCTTCCAACACTGGTCTTAGCTCCCTTTTTCCTGTTACAACTTTGGGAACGAAATCCTTTTTTTTTTTTTTGT
>NW_011494934.1:723890-726296 GCF_000754665.1 Bison bison bison
GAAGCACAAGCTGGAGTCAAGATTGCCAGGAGAAATATCAGTAACCTCAGATACACAGATGACACCACTTTTATGGCAGAAAGTGAAGAGGAACTAAAAAGCCTCTTGATGGAAGTGAAAGAGGAGAGTGGAAAAGTTGGCTTAAAGCTCAACATTCAGAAAACGAAGATCATGGTATCCGGTCCCATCACTTCATGGCAAATAGATGGGGAAACAATGTAGATAGTGACAGGCTTTATTTTGGGGGGCTCCAAAATCACTGCAGATGGTGACTGCAGCCATGAAATTAAAAGACGCTTGTTCTTTGGAAGAAAGTTATGACCACCCTAAATAGCATATTACAAAGTAGAGACATTACTTTGCCAACAAAGGTCCAACAAAGAGCTGAGCTGTCTGCAGGGGTTAAAGTAACAGACTCCACACACAACCTCTCATCTGTTGTTCATTCCTCACGGCTATACTGTCTCCTCCCCTGCAGGAATAACTCATTCATTTCATTCAAGTGAAACTCATTTGACCCTCATAGCAAATCAATGTGCTGATGTCTTTAAATTAACTTTTCTCTTTTACAAGATTCTCATTTACGTTATTCATTTGCATTGTACACATTTTCTCCCTTGATGATTCCAAGGAAAACAAGAGCCAAGTCAGACTTGAATGATCATGTCTTAAATCAGTGAAGTTCAAAATAATAAACTGTAATATACATAATTGTTTGTCCATTCCAGCCTGATTAATTCCAAACTCTGTGCAATCAAGGGTAACTTTTCTCCTGGAAGCATTCTGGAAAAAGTTCTGCATGCCAAATGGGACACATAAATGAATTGTAAAATATTAAAATTGGCTTAGAAAAAAGACATTCTCTGGATTTCTAATGTTTGCTGGCTGAAGCAGTGTCCTAGCAAGCTTATCCACTACTAATTACAATGCATTTTCCTCCAGTGCGCAGTTAGTCCAAATGTAAATATTCCAAACATAATTACCTTTAGAAGGCTACTGCATGGTAATATTTGCTACAATCTGGGAACACTCCCAGGGGAATAGTTCCATTGCTCTCATTTCTCTATTAATAGCTCCTCACATTGTTTATTTCATTTTACAGATGTTTTTGAGAATCTTTTCTGGATGCTTTTTGTTGCTCAATAAAATTTTAAACCTTTCATATTTTAAT
The DNA here is from genome assembly GCF_000754665.1 of Bison bison bison. Classification (NCBI taxonomy): domain Eukaryota; kingdom Metazoa; phylum Chordata; class Mammalia; order Artiodactyla; family Bovidae; genus Bison; species Bison bison. The sequence goes on from NW_011494934.1 coordinate 725,062, forward strand.
AACAATTTGGAAATTTTAGTATCTTCTCAAAGTCATTAATTCTATTTTTTCTTGTCATAAATCACAAAAATGATCATGAATTAAAAGGGAAAATTTTGATAGGTATCAATTTTAATAAAAATTACAGTGTGATTCACATTATAATTCTGTGTGTCTTCTTTACTCAATCATCTTACTTATCATTTAATTTAGAAATTATCTATAAAATATTATAAAATGCAGGTACTCTTTTATATCTGCTGATTAAAATATATCATGTTTTTAGATCAAAGTTTATTGAATTGTATGTAATAGCATTCTACTTGGACACCTTTGTTGTTGTTGAGTCACTAAGTCATATCTGACTCTTTGCGACCCATGGACTGCAGCCCACCAGCTTCCTCTGTAGATGAGATTTCCAAGAGTCAATAATTGTATTTGTGGTCTGGGAAGAAATATAAATTAGCAATTGTTATTTTATATATTTCTCACATGGCAGAAAAGCATGAATTGTTATAAAAGTAAATATGTTACTGAGTTTTCTAAAGTATTTTATCTTTTTCTAATCATAAAAGTTAAACATGTTCATAATAGAAAAATTAGAACCTATACTTAAAACAGAAATTCAAAAATATCCAGTAGTTCCATCATCCAAAACGAAAGTTAATATTTTTGCACATTTATTATGCTTTTATGTTAAAGTTTGTTTCTTTTTAAAAATTATTGTATTATTTCCTTTCCTCATTATAAATTTAACATTTTTAATGTTTCCAAAGTTTAATCACATACAATAATATTTAATCACATTACAATTTATAGTATCTTCAATTTTCTTTTTTAAATACTTTTGTGATTATTGAATTTTGCACATTATAATTTTTGTACAGAGGAATTTCTTCAAACAGAATAATTCTAAAAGTGTAATTATTGGGTTGAGGGATACGGTCATTTTAAGACTTTGATATACTACTAACAAAACAATTCAAAGCGGTTTACTGGTTTTAGCGGTTTACTGGTTTTAGCGGTTTACTCTGGTTCCACCAGAGTGTCTGAGAGTGCCTGTTATAGTACCTCCTTACCAGCATTCAATATTTTTATTTTTTAAATAAGAAATAAGTGAGAAATGAAAACAAAATCTACTTGGATCTAAGCACTTCATTAATGCAGAGTTCCAAAGAATAGCAAGAAGAGATAAGAAAGCCTTCCTCAGTGATCAATGCAAAGAAATAGAGGAAAACAACAGAATGGGAAAGACT
>NW_011494934.1:726396-727268 GCF_000754665.1 Bison bison bison
CTCAAACTACCGCACAATTGCACTCATCTCACACGCTAGTAAAGTAATGCTCAAAATTCTCCAAGCCAGGCTTTAGCAATATGTGAACCGTGAATGTCTTGATGTTCAAGCTGGTTTAGAAAAAGGCAGAGGAACCAGAGATCAAATTTCCAACATCTGCTGGATCATGGAAAAAGGAAGAGAGTTCCACAAAAACATCTATTTCTGCTTTATTGACTATGCCAAAGCCTTTGACTGTGTGGATCACAAGAAACTGTGGAAAATTCTTCAAGAGATGGGAATACCAGACCACCTGACCTGCCTCTTGAGAAATCTGTATGCAGGTCAGGAAGCAGCAGTTAGAACTGGACATGGAACAACAGACTGGTTCCAAATAGGAAAAGGAGTATGTCAAGGCTGTATATTGTCACCCTGCTTATTTAACTTCTATGCAGAGAAATGCTGGGCTGGAAGAAGCACAAGCTGGAATCAAGACTGCCAAGAGAAATATCAATAACCTGAGATAGGCAGATGACACCACCCTATGGCAGAAAGTGAAGAAGAACTAAAGAGCCTCTTGATGAAAGTGAAAGTGGAGAGTAAAAAAGTTGGCTTAAAGCTCAACATTCAGAAAACTAAGATCATGGCATCCGGTCCCATCACTTCACAGGAAATAGATGGGGAAACAGTGGAAACAGTGTCAGACTTTATTTTCTCAGGCTCCAAAATCACTGCAGATGGTGATTGCAGCCATGAAATTAAAAGACCCTTACTCCTTGGAAGGAAAGTTATGACCAATCTAGATAGCATATTGAAAAGCAGAGACATTACTTTGCCAACAAAGGTCCATCTAGTCAAGGCTATGGTTTTTCTAGTGGTCATGTATGGATGTG
>NW_011494934.1:727368-727898 GCF_000754665.1 Bison bison bison
CTTCCTCAGTGATCAATGCAAAGAAATAGAGGAAAACAACAGAATGGGAAAGACTAGAGATCTCTTCAAGAAAATTAGAGTTACCAAGGGAACATTTCATGCAAAGATGTGCTTGATAAAGGACAGAAATGGTATGGACCTAACAGAAGAAGAAGATATTAACAAGAGGTGGCAAGAATACACAGAAGAACTATACAAAAAAGATCTTCATGACCAAGATAATCATGATGATGTGATCACTAACCTAGAGCCAGACATCCTGGAATGTGAAGTCCAGTGGGGCTTAGAAAGCATCACTACGAACAAAGCTAGTGGAGGTGATGGAATTCCAGTTGAGCTATTTCAAATCCTGAAAGATGATGCTGTGAAAGTGCTGCACTCAATATGCCAGCAAATTTGGAAAACTCAGCAGTGGCCACGGAACTGGAAAAGGTCAGTTTTCATTCCAATCCCAAAGAAAGGCAATGCCAAAAAATGCTCAAACTACCGCACAATTGCACTCATCTCACACGCTAGTAAAGTAATGCTCA
>NW_011494934.1:728073-730753 GCF_000754665.1 Bison bison bison
AATAAATATTTACTCTGGATATACATTTGCCTTCTCTGCATGCAAGTCTTCTGCCCAAACTACCATTCTCTAGATCAGCAGAAGGATTTCTTTGGAAGGAATGATGCTAAAGCTGAAACTCCAGTACTTTGGCCACCTCATGCGAAGAGTTGACTCATTGGAAAAGACTCTGATGCTGGGAGGGATTGGGGGCAGGAGAAGGGGACGACAGCGAATGAGATGGCTGGATGGTATTACTGACTCATTGGACGTGAGTTTGAACTCCGAGTGATGGTGATGGACAGGGAGGCCTGGCGTGCTGCGATTCATATTTCTAACATGCATTAACTTCTCTTTGGGCAATTGTCTATATTTGTATCTTTTGTTTATATGTTTTACTGGAAACTTCTTTCACTATTTATAACTTTAGAAAGCTTCCTGCTTGCAGAAATTGGATAAATATTTCATGTTATACTTGCTTTTTATATTTTGAATATTATATTTAGTTCTTAAATTCATTTGGTATGTATTTGATGAAATAGTATGAGGTATTGGTTATAAATAGAGATCTCTAAGTCTGTGGTTTTCCCCAGAGTCATTTAATGAATAATTTTTGTTTTTATTTGAGAAGTTTTCTTTATCATATATTAAATTTATGTCAGTATTATTATAAAAATTTTGGTAGCACTCTAATATTTTAATGTTTGAATGTTTTATATTTCTCCTCATAATTATTAGTTTTCATTTTTGGACTTACTTTGTGTACTTATTCATTTGAATATATTTTAAGATCATTTTGAAAAAAATTTTTAAATTGAGTTTGGACTGTCAGTGAACTTATAAATCAATTTGGGATGATTTAACACCTTTAAGTTATTCCGTTTTCCTTTCCAGGGACATGGTATATTTTTAGCTTTTTCTTTATGTAGGTCATGAAATGTGACTACTGTGAATGAATCATCTTGTCTTTTACATTATCTAGCCAGATACTGATAGGTATTTCATAACAGTATCTGTAATGACAATATTTATCTATATGTCTATCTCTTTCATTGTCTAGCTATATATTGCTAGGTACATAGTAATAATATAATAATATACATATACTTACATTCATTGGCCTTAGGGTTGACTACTCAATTAGGTTATTTAATTGACAAAAATCTGACGAAGTGAGCATTTTGGCTTCCATTTTACAAATAAGGAAGCTAAAACTCGGAGCGTTTTGAGTAATTTGCCCCAATAGGCACCTTCTGAGTGACAGAGCCAAGTCTTTCTGACCTCTGACCTCAGAGTCTGTGCTATTAACCACATCACTCTGCCGTAGGAAAGCTATTCCATTTTATATTTTTGACTTATGTTCTGATGGACTGAAGTTTAGGATTTGGAGGAAAGTACATTTGAATTACAAATTTCAAGTCAGCATTTTTTATTCCCTGTTGCAGACTCCTCAATAAATCCTCTACTGAATTTCAAAGAATACTCTAGAAACAAGAATTCTCAAATGACTGTCAGTAGAACTTGTCAAAAGAAGATTAGAAAGGCTCTGTTAATATTTTTGCATATATTATGTCCTTAGCACAAACTTTGTGATTTAAAAATTATGTTTCTCTCCCACCTCTGGAATTTCTTATATAAAAATCTTCTAGATACTTCCAGAAATTCCTATTTAATTTTTTTTCAGTAGACAGCTATCATGATGACATAGCATGGATATACCTACTATGATTACAACATGAAAAATAAGAGGGAAAATAGGTCATTTGCCTCTCCAAAGATCATTGAGAATTATAAACTCTACACAGCTCATTTGGCCACATAATTTTAAAATGACCATTAAGAAATGGCTGATAAATAATAACTTATGGTCCATTAAGAAATGAATGATAAATAATGACTTACGAACAATAACAGAATGAAGAACAGTCCTTTAAAAATGGGGCCAGACCATATAATTTTCTCAGAAGCCTGTTCATTATCAAGACACTGAATGGAAAAGGAAGGAAGATGGCTCAGTCTTACAAGATTAAGTCATCTAGAATCTTTGCTGTTCTGATGGTTTCTGTCTATCATGGCTGCAAAAGTCACCCTGCTTGTTTTGATGTTTACATGCTTTACCTGCTTGTCCAAGTGGTACATAAAAGGAAACAAACCAAAACACACGATTTTTGGATCTCTTCTTTTCACTGGGGCCACAAGCATGGGTTATCTTCATTTACGTGATAAACTTTTCCTTTTGCACTCAGTTCTTCTGCACATGTGTGTATCTTGTCTAAAATTGAAGTTTGCTGTGATTTTGAAGAGTTTCAATAGAAAATTGTCTTGAAAATTATTTCCACCCATCTTCTTCAACATTCCGTAGTTTTGATTGGAGTAACACTGGGATACCAAGGGAATATTTCATGCAAAGATGGGCTCAATAAAGGACAGAAATCATATGGACCTAACAGAAGCAGAAGATATTAAGAAGAGGTGGCAAGAATACACAGAAGAACTGTACAAAAAAGATCTTCACGACCAAGATAATCATGATGGTGTGATCACTGACCTAGAGCCAGACATCCTGGAATGTGAAGTCAAGTGGGCCTTAGAAAGCATCACTATGAACAAAGCTAGTGGAGGTGATGGAATTCCAGTTGAGCTATTTCAAATCCTGAAAGTATGATGCTGTAAAAGTGTTGCACTCAATATGCCAGCAAAT
>NW_011494934.1:730853-731291 GCF_000754665.1 Bison bison bison
TCAATAAACCTCAGATAGGCAGATGACACCACCATTATGGCAGAAAGTGAAGAAGAACTAAAGAGCCTCTTGATGAACGTGAAAGAGGAGAGTGAAAAAGTTGGCTTAAAGCTCAACATTCAGAAAACAAAGATCATGGCATCCTATCCCATCACTTCACGGGAAATAGATGGGGAAACAGTGGAAACAGTGTCAGACTTTATTTTTGGGGGCTCCAAAATCACTGAAGATGATGATTGCAGCCATGAAATTAAAAGATGCTTACTCCTTGGAAGGAAAGTTATCACCAACCTAGATAGCATATTCAAAAGCAGAGACATTACTTTGCCAACAAAGGTCTGTCTATTCAAGGCTATAGTTTTTCCAGTAGACATGTATGGATGTGAGAGTTGGACTGTGAAGAAAGCTGAGCACTGAAGAATTGATGCTTTTGAACTG
>NW_011494934.1:731391-732193 GCF_000754665.1 Bison bison bison
AATGCTCAAAATTCTCCAAGCCAGGCTTCAGCAATATGTGAACCATGAACTTCCAGGTGTTCAAGCTGGTTTAGAAAAGGCAGAGGAACCAGAGATCAAATTTCCAACATCTGCTGGATCAGCAAAAAAGCAAGAGAGTTCCAGAAAAACATCTATTTCTGCTTTATTGACTATGCCAAAGCCTTTGACTGTCTGGATCATAATAAACTGTGGAAAATTCTTCAAGAGATGGGAATACCAGACCACCTGACCTGCCTCTTGAGAAACCTGTATGCAGGTCAGGAAGCAACAGTCAGAACTGGACATGGAACAACAAACTGGTTCCAAATAGGAAAAGGAGTATGTCAAGGCTGTATATTGTCACCCTGCTTATTTAACTTATATGAAGAGTACATCATGAGAAACACTGGGCTGGAAGAAGCACAAGCTGGAATCAAGATTGCTGGGAGGAATGTCAATAACCTCAGATAGGCAGATGACACCACCATTATGGCAGAAAGTGAAGAAGAACTAAAGAGCCTCTTGATGAACGTGAAAGAGGAGAGTGAAAAAGTTGGCTTAAAGCTCAACATTCAGAAAACAAAGATCATGGCATCCTATCCCATCACTTCACGGGAAATAGATGGGGAAACAGTGGAAACAGTGTCAGACTTTATTTTTGGGGGCTCCAAAATCACTGAAGATGATGATTGCAGCCATGAAATTAAAAGATGCTTACTCCTTGGAAGGAAAGTTATCACCAACCTAGATAGCATATTCAAAAGCAGAGACATTACTTTGCCAACAAAGGTCTGTCTATTCA
>NW_011494934.1:732293-748117 GCF_000754665.1 Bison bison bison
CTGATGCTAAAGCTGAAACTCCAATACTTTGGCCACTTCATGCGAAGAGTTGACTCATTGGGAAAGACCCTGATGCTGGGAGGGATTGGGGGCAGGAGGAGAAGGGGACGACAGAGGATGAGATGGCTGGATGGCATCACCAACTCATTGGACGTGAGTTTGAACTCCGGGCGATGGTGATAAACAGGGAGGCCTGGTGTGCTGTGATTCATGGGGTCGCAAAGAATCGGACATGACTGAGCGACTGAACTGAACTGAGCTGAACAGTGGGACTGGCAGGCACAAACTCCGAGACCGTGGTTAGTTAGACCATGTGGCTAATTAGATGGTAAAGTGAGAACTTTGTTCCTTGACTCACACCAGCTATGAACTATTTTTTTCTGTCTTCACTTGGTTGTGTATATTATATGAATTGTTTCTCAAAGGAAGATTCCAGCCATGATTGAAAAGCAGCTTCCATATCAAAACTGAATACTCTTTGGGAGATGAGATTCTCTCTGGTCTAGTGCAACACAATTAAAAGGGTTCGAATCACCAAGACAATGAGGGGTTGATTCCAAACCTTTGGCATAGAGTCTCTTGCCTAGAGTAACTGCAGTCTGAAATACTGCAGTCATTATGAGAAGCATGTAACCTACCTTAAGTATCAAATAACCATTATAGAATGCTCAGATAGTATTTGTAAAATTCATAAATGAAGAACCGCTGTTTTGACAACTGAAAACATTCCCAAAGCAGCCTTGGATTCTCCTAAACTTTCCAAACTTTGCTTTGTATACAAATCACCTGGATGAAGGTTTTTATTCTGTCAGCCTGGGGCGGGACCTGAGGTTCTAAGTGCCTCACAGAGATGCTGACACTGCTTGTTTGTGGACTCCACTTTGAGAAGTAAGATCTCAGCCAAAAATATCCCAGCTGACTTTAGATAAACCACTGCAAAGCAGCCAGGACTCCTTTAATATTTCAAGAGCTTCTACTGCTCCATTATATAATAAAGGATTTGAGGGATGAGGCTTTGTAGAAGAACTTGTACATAATTCAAAACTCCAAAGAACTTGTACATAATTCAAAACCTGTTTATAGCCTGCAATGAAAAAAGCTCACCTGTAGCAGTCCTGGGTTTCCCTGGTGGTCCAGTGGTTAAGAATCCACCTGCTAATGCAAGGGACACAGGTTCAATTCCTGGTCTAGGAGGATCCCAGACAGCAATGGGCAGCTGAGCCCTTACAACACAACTACTGAAGCCCATTCACCTAGAGCCCACTCTCAGCAACCAGAGAAGTCACCGCCACAAAAAGCCCACATACCGCTACCAAGAGCAGCCCGCACTCGCTGCAACTAGAGAAAGCCTGTGCACAGCAGTGAAGATTCCGTACAGCTTAAAAAAAGTAACAGTCCCCCAATTATGTATATTAATAAATGGAGTAAAACCTTTAAAAATTGTGAATTATTCTACTGTATACTTGAAATTTACATACTATTGTACATCAACTGTACCTCAATAAAAAGATTTTAAATAAATAAAAGCTTGGAAATGGGGGGAAGAAAAACAGTCCTTCAAATTTTGAAACTTCGTGCAAAAATTCTCAGTTGGCCTTCATCAGGGTTCCTTAAAATGATGGATATTTCTCAAGGAGCTCTTTCTGTAGTAGGCTGGCATGCTCCCTGTTTGATATTCAAGTAACACTGCACCCTTGACTGTTGACTTTTGTAGAAAATCTCTGCTGGATGTTGCATGAAAGGATACGCTCTTCTGGCACATTGGCAGAAAAAGTATTAAAAAGAAAGGCACAGAGACAGACACCACGGTCATGACATTGAAGTCCCAGTAAGACAGGTTTGCATAACTATCTGAGACACAGATAGTTATGCCAGCAAGGAGGCTGCAAGTCAGAGTCATCTTCTAGAGTAATTGGTTACTGAAGGACAGGGAAGCCTGGTGTGCTGCAGTCCATGGGGTCTCATAGAATCAGACATGACTGAGCGACTGAACAACCACTACCATCCCCACACCGTATGTGGTGACCACCCTATAGAAGAACTTAACAGCCCATGTGGTCTTGACTTGACCATTTGTAGGAAACAGCAGTCAGGTGATCATGGAGGTAATTCTATAAGATCAGGTCTGGTTTCTGTCAGACAGGACCAGCCAGTGCAAAGCCAGGAAGCAGCAGCTCTGGGTGGAGTAAGCCCTAATGGGGAAGGTCTCCTTAGTGATCTCTGCAGTGGTCAGGTTTTTGTCTCGGTTATATTAAATCAGGGAAGAAGATGGATATGCATGTCTCATCCTACAGAAGAATCTAGAGAAGCAGAGAATCCCAGTTGGGGGAAAATTCAGGGGTGGCTCAGTAAACCCATAGCTGGTCAAACTCTCCATTCCAGTGTCCATTCAGAATTCATTCCTTTCTGAAACCATTGCCAGTTTCTGCTCTTCAGGTTCAATTTCTGTCCTTCTGTTACCAGTAGTTACAAAACCAAGCCTCCTGTCTTCAGCTACATGTTTCAAATTCTTTATCTGCACGTTTAATACTTTACAGCAAAGCCATGGTCACAACAGTTACTTTATGTGTGTGTGTTTTGAGAGCCTAATTTTTCATATCTTTTTAATTTTAATTTATTTTTAAAATTTTAAATTGTAGTATACTTGATTTATAATGTTGTGCTAGTTTCAGGCATACAGGAAGTGATTCATTTTTATATATACCGTAGCCCGCCAGGCTCCTCTGTCCATGGGATTCTCCAGGCAAGAATACTGGAGTGGGTAGCCATTCCCTTCTCCAGTGAATCTTCCCGACCCAGGGATCGAACCCAGGTTTCCTGCATTGAAGGCAGATTCTTTACCATCTGAGTCATCAGGGAAGCCCATAATATATTGTTTTTTAGGTTTTTTCCCTTACAGGTTATTGCAATATATTGAGTATAGTTCTCTGTGCTATACAGTTCCTTAATAAATTTTTTTTTCTATGACGGAAGTAATGGAGATAGTAAGCTTGGACAATGTAGAGCTATAGAAAACCCCCAAATGTCCATAATTCTTATAATTCAAAAGCAACCACTATTAACATTTTAGTGTGTTCATTTCTGTTTTCCTCTTGAAGTAAAAGTGAAAGTCGCTCAGTTGTGTCCGACTCTTTGCGACCCCATGGACTATACAGTCCATGGAATTCTCCAAGCAAGAGTACTGGAGTGGGTAGCCTTTCCCTTCTCCAGGGGATCTTCCCAACCCAGGGATTGAACCCAGGTCTCCCACATTGCAGGAGGATTCTTTACCAGCTGAGCCACAGGGAAGCCCAATTTTCCTCTTACTAAACATTTAACAATTTATTAAACCAATATCAAAACTTAGAAAATCTTCTAAGTTATACAGATTTCTCTAAGACTCCTTGCCCCTCCCCCCATCACCTGGGCCAAGTCTCACTCCCCAGGGGTAATCATTTTCATCTAGTCCTCTGAATGTAAAGGATTTTATTTTTTTTGTGGTGGTTATCCTCTAACTTCTCACTTGTATTTATTGACATTAATTTTAGGTGGTCTTCATCAACTAGTTATGAAAGATGAGGAAATTCGGACATTTACAGATACTCCACCTTTTTCCCTCCTGAGTTTTGTTAAATTGTCTTTAAATTGTTGACATTTATAATGCTGCTAGGGTTTCCCAGGTGGCGCTAGTGGTAAAGAACTTGCCTTCCAGTGCAGGAGTTGTAAGAGACATGGGTTCAATCCCTGGGTCAGGAAGATCCCCTGGAGGAGGCCATGGCAACCCACTCCAGTATATTCTTGCCTGGAAAATCCCATGGACAGAGGAGCCTGGCGGACTACAGTCCATGGGGTTGCAAAGAAGCGGATACAACTGAAGTGACTCAGTGACACACACGCACATAAGGCGGATAGTGTGTTGTGGCTTTAAGGAGCTCTTCCATGCATGCTGTCTGTAGACTGAGTTTGGGGATATAAACCCAGGGGAAAGACAGAAAGAGAGGGAAAGAGGAGTAGGGAGGACCCAGCTGTCTCAGTAGTTCTTTAATTAATTATATGGATGATAACCCCATTTTAACTGACTTTTGCCAACACTGTCTCTGAACTTGGAATTTCTCTGGACCTCATTTAGAAAGGAATTCTCTTACCTATGAAGTTTTAGACTGTAGCTTTTCACTTCTCTGTTTGCACCTTCAGTCTGATCCTAATTAGTTTCTGTCTTCTAGGATTTCTGCAAACTTCTGATCAATTGCTATCTCTGTCCCATTGAGGTATGTTACGTTTTTAATCTTTAAAATGTTTTTTAAGATTTATGTGATGGTTCTTCTGTTATTTCCCTGGGACTTCATGGGGCAGAGGATTAGATGTGTGTGTTTAGTCCACACTTGGCAACACTAGGAATAACCTCCCCTATATGACCATTGAGTGGTTTCAGCCATGTTATTATGAATCTGCTATCTCACTAATTGAATTGGTTAACTTAAATCTCAATAGAAACAAAACTGCAGCATCTTGTCAATATTTATTCAGATACCAGAACCGTAAGCTCCTTCCCCAACTTTGTTCTGTCTTCTACTAGTGGCCGTGCCTCCTGTCATTTTCTTCTGTTAGATCCGTTCTTATCCTAACCACTCCTATGTGGTCCCCATAAATGCACTCTGCAAAAACCAAAAGGAAATTGAAGAGTAATTATGTCCCACTCCTACTTAAAACTACATTAGCTGTTTTGTTTTAAACTACTATTTTGGTGCCTAGTCTGCGTTGACCTCTGTTCTAGGTACCAGGCATATGGCAGAGAATGAAACAGAGACAAAGTTTCACCCTGAGATGCTTATATTCTAGAAGGCAGGGACATGTTATATCCTTTAGGACTACGGCCATCAGCTCCATACAAATTGGCAAGCACTGGAAGCATAAAGTGTGTAATGCTGCCAGCTTAGGAAATACATCATCAGAAACTCCTGGCTAGCTTACCAATACCACAGACTGTGTTTTAATGGATTACTTGGTGGTCAGACTCTCCTTGTCCATGGATCAGTGGATATTTAATAATGAAAATAATCCTCACATTTAAAGGAACAAATAAATGTTAGAATTCAATTCTTAAAATTTGAAAACAACATCAGTATCCTACAATATTAATGGTTAACAAGTTGTGACATATCTGTAAAATGGAAATAGACTATTATAAACAATATTTATATAGACTTTTTGAGACTGTGAAGATTTTTTAAGATGAGAAAATTGTCAAGTGAAAAAAACTCATAAAAAATCATGTACATAGCTGGACTATGTATGTTAGTGAAGCTGTCTCAATATTCAAAAATACAGCAGTATCACTGCTTTCCACTGTGCTGTCTTGAATTCCAGATTAACATCTTGGGCAGATTCTATAACACGGCTGCTACTTTCAGGGTTGGAAGTGTATTTCAGTTTTAAAGCTTCAGGCTCATTTCTGACTCAATCTCTTTTCCTCCCCTCACACAGTCGAAGCTGGAGCTCTGAACACAACAAAAGGAGGGGAGCTGGTCCAGCTGGCTCTGGAGTATGGAGAGGGTCAGCCTCCACCTTCTCCTGTGATGGCCCATGGGTCTCAGTGGGGACGTATCACTAGTCCCTTTCTGGTTCATCATGTTCTTGTCTGATGCCAATGCCTCCGAGGATGAGGTGGTCCCCAGGAAGGTGAAGTGTGGGTGTGTTGGGGCAATGCTCAGCTTTCCCCCGGTCCCCTCTGTTGTGAGGAAGAGAAGGTCCAACCAGACTTCCTTCAGGTTGCCCTGTTGGTCATCCTTCCAGTCTGTCTGGGTTGTGCATCGACCACTCATGGGTCTCCTGGGCTGCCCCGTGCTCTTCTGCTTCTCCTCTAAGTCCCTGCTCCTGCACATGGACTCTTGAGACTCCAGATGTCCCTGCTGTGTCCTTTAACACCACGGCCGATGGACTGGGGCCAGGAGCCCTTCCTTCTTCTAGGCACACTGTATCTTCAAGCCTTATTGGGAATGGCTTTTCTATTCTCACCATCAGAAATTTTAGCCCAGAAATGAACATTTAGTCTCTATGCATGCCTCATAAACAATGGGAGACAACCCCAAACCAGCTCAAATGCTTTAGTCCAACAGCAGCACAAAGTTCCCAAGAGGTTGCAACTTAGCAGGTATCATTCAGGGACCAAGATGCTAGTCTGCTCTTCTTCAAGGCATCTGATGAATCTCTATGAATTATTCTCCTGGATTTCTTCCCCTCACGCCCACCACTAGGCCTTTCCTTTGGTAAGATGAAGGCAAAGAAAGGAGTTTCTGAGGGTGGTGGTTGGTAGTGGTAAGGTTGATTCTATACTTTTTAATAAGCTCTGGTGGAACGTTTTGAGTTCTAATTATTTATGGCTCTTTAGAGAATGATGGGGCTTCCCTAATGGCTCAGACGGTCAAGAATCTGCCTGCAGTGCAGGAGACGTGGGTTCAATCCCTGGGTCAGGAAGATCCCCTGGAGAAGGGAATAGCTACCCACTCCAGTACTCTTGCCTGGAGAATTCCATGGACAGAGGAGCCTGGCAGACTACAGTCCATGGGGTTGCAAAGAGTCGGACATGACTGAGCAACTAACACTTTCACTTCACTTCAGAGAATGATCTCAGCTTTGGGCAGTAGCTACAACTCTGGACCAACAGGAAATTTCATGCAATATTAGGAAGTAGGTAAGGGGAAGACCAGAGATACTTTTCAAGTTCAATAACTTTTATCCCACTCTCTGTCTTTATATTAATTTGTATTATCTGGTGAAAAGTCTTCTCAATTCATCCAACTCTTACAGTTTTCTTAAATGTCTTAGGTAATGTCTTACCTAGTGACCTGCTGCCTGGTCTCTATACCATGACCATGACCCCACTCTTGTCTTGTCACCAGGAGCAAGCAGCTGGCCACTGTGCCTTCGACAAGAAGAAACAGGGTTCAGGGATGCCAAACAGGCCAAGTGGGATCTGGCTTCCTGCTGCCTCATTTCTTGCCTGAGTCTTCAGATTCAGGTCACTCATTCTTTTTTTTTTTTTACTGGGTATATTTGTGTTTCTTATTTATTTATTTACTTGGCTGCATCTGGCCTTAGATGTGGTACTCCAACTTCTCTAGTTGTGGCAAGGGGGCTCAAGGGCGCTCAGGGTTAGTAGCTGTGGACTTGGGCTTCTTTGCCCTGCAGCATGTGCGATCTTAGTTCCCCAACCAGAGATCCAACATGCATCCTCTGCATTGGAAAGCATATTCTTAACCACTGGTCCACCGGAGAAGTCCCAGGTCCCTCACTCTCGTCTCAGGATCCAGTCTAATGAATCGCACAGTTACTGCTGCTCAGCCTGGACTTGCCCTGAGTCCTGCTTTGCTTCTGAATTTTCAGGAAGGGCATCCCATCCATGCCGGCTTCACTCAGCTTTAAAGCCAGATGTGACCACCTGTGCCAGTTCACGAAAGCTTCTGTCATCAAGGCTAAGAGCAGCCATGAATTGCAATATTTCTTAAAGTTGTGGTAAAATATCCCTGGTTGCTCAGTGGTAAAGAATCTGCCTGCAATATAGGAGATGCAGGTTTGATCCTTGGGTTGAGAAGATCCCCTGGAGAAGGGAATGGCAACCCACTCCAGGATTCTTGCCTGGAGAATCCTATGGACAGAGGAGCCTGGCAGGCTACAGCCCATGGGGTTACAAAGAGTCAGACACGTCCGAGCAACTAAATCACCACCAAAATAAACATCACTGTGTAAAATTTACCATTTTAAGCATACAATTCAGTGGCACTAAATAAATGTAAAAGTTGCATTACCATCACCATTGTCTATTTCCAGAAGGTTTTCATCATCTCAAACAAAAATTCTGTATCTTATATACAGTAGCTCCCATCCCCTGCTGGCTTTTTTGTTTCTGGTTACATCTGTTCTACTTTATGTCTCTACGAGCTTGCCTATTCTGGATTGTCCATATGATATTAATGTTTTTCCCCAAGGCTTACTCACTTCTGTCTACATTGATCATTGAGTGTCAGACGTTTGTGGGATTTTTTTGGTTGTTGTTGTTATTGTTCTTTTTTCTATTTTTAAAATTGAAGTATAGTTGATGTACAATATTATATAAGTTATAGGTATACAATTTTAGTGGTTATATCCCATTTATAGTTCTTATAAAATATTGGCTGTATTCCCTGTGTTGTACAATATATCCTTCGAGCTTAATTTATACCCAGTAGTTTTATACCTCTTAAAATCCTACCCCTGCCTGCCCCCTCCCATCTTCCCTGTCCCCCACTGGTAACCACTAGTTTGTCCTCTGTATCTGTGAGTCTTTCTTTTTTGTTTTATTTACTAGTTTGTTTCATTGTTTAGATTCCACATATAAGTGATGTCATACAGTATTTGTCTTTCTCTGTCTGATTTATTTCACTTAGCATAATACCCTCCAAGTCTATTCATGCTGCAAATGGCACAATTTCATTCTTTTTTTCCTTAACGGCTGAGTCATATTCATTGTATATATACACCCCGTCTTCTTTATCTGTTTATCTGTGGATGGATACTTAGGTTGTTTCTGTATTTTGGCAATTGCAAATAATGCTGCTATGAACACTGGAGTGCAATGACCCAGCAATTCCACTCTTAGGTATATATCCAGAAAACAAGAAACTAATTCAAAGAGTGCCCAAACTTTGAAGCAGGAAAATAAGAGAGGTAACAGTTAAGAAAAGTGTACAAATGCATATCACCCCCTCGCCCCCTTCCTCACCAGAAAAACAGACAGGACCTTGGCTCTTGACTGTAGCACAAATGTGGAGAATTAAGTGTCCCATAACTTCTGCCTTCATGACTTCTGCTATTCATTTGTATCACTTCTAGCATTTATTATATTTGTTTTTAATGTAAAGAAACTTTAGATCACTGAAAAGTCATTGTCGTTCATAAATGAGAAGGAAACTATAAACATTGATAGAATGCAAAGAGTTAATATATTTTAGCTAGAAACCATTGCTTGAAAAACTTGTTTTTAAAAAATGCCTGTTTTTTAAAAAGCTTGTTTTGATAAAACAAAGCCTGTTTTTAAAAAATGATCAGCAGGTATTAGCATTAGTGCTGAAAACTGCCACCAGGCTGACATTTTCTCTTTCCTGAATTCAGAAAGACTTGCAGCCAGTTATGATGGCTGGATGGCATCACTGACTTGATGGACGTGGGTCTGGGTGAACTCCGGGAGTTGGTGATGGACAGGGAGGCCTGGAGTGCTGCGATTCATGGGGTCGCAAAGAGTTGGACACGACTGAGCAACTGAACTGAACTGAACTGAATGTAATACTATACCTAGAGACCACTGAAGTCATTTCACATACTGGTTTTAAGAGGCCAACATTTTGGGAAGTGACACTTCGTAAATGTTTTACAGTTTGCTTATGTTTTCCCAAGTGTTATATAGGCTTTCCAAGCTTTACTTAGCCTAATGCAAGTCCCTTATATACATGTAGTGAGGATGAACTTTAAATATCTTTTGTAATTCCTTTTCCTTTGGAATCATATTTCTGAAATTATTTTCATGTTGATTTAATTATCAAGAAAAGAGTTGCAGATCCTGAGATGAAAAAGATTGTTTGAACTTAGCAAGGCAAAAAAGATTTTTTAAAAGGAAGAAAAGGAAAAGAGAGGAAGAAAAGAAAAGGCATGTTAATTCTTTAATAATTCAAGATTTCAGTGATCTGTAAGTTCTGGGGGGAAAAGAGTCACCTGCATAGTAATAAAGCATGCATCATTTGAATGGATTAAAGTTTAAATCACTCCAAAGCAGCTTATTTTTCATCCATCACCATGGATACAAAAAGGACAGCTCAAGTGCAGGCATCTGACATCACAAGCATGTCCAGACAGGCCAGGGAGGAGAGCCACGAAGGGAGGGGAGGCAGAGGGAAAGGGTTATTGTTAAAATGATGAATCAGATGTTCAGTTGGGAGGATTAGATAGAAGGAGGCACGAAGCCAACTGAGAAGCTTGGAGACGGGCAGTCATTTACAGTGACCTTTAAATACCTTCTTAGCCAGAAATAGAAGCAGAGGAAGACTGAGAGAAGTAGATCAGATCAGTCCCCTCTCAGATGGCAGTTTTGATAGTTTTTTTTTTTTTTTATGTTCTCCTTATTTTATGTGTAGGCTTTAATTTTAACTAACGTTCTAAGGGTCGTGCAAAAGGCAGTTACCTGTATGGGTTAAGGGAACCAAAGAAGAGAGGTGGGGGTCACTAAAACTTAGGAACTCAGAGAAAAGATCCAACAGGGCTGGTATCTATACCCACAGGAGGGATATCCAGGTGTCTGGTCCGAGGAGCAGCAAAAAACATGTTAGACTAGAACCAACTGCTGTTGCTGCTGCTGGAGTAACATTATAGGAACAAGGACATGAAGACGAATATCCCTCTCCTCACTGCCTTCCTTCCAGCCCTTTCTTTAATGCCTCCTGCTGTCAGAACCCAGCAGTGAGCCAAGTCACAAGGGAGCCTGGGAGATGCAGTTAGCTGCATTCTAGTCTCAGCATCACATAATAGAAAATAGGAAGGCAGGCTAGGAACTGAGAAACAATCGCATATAACTGGCAGCATTCCAGTTCAACTTTGGCATGGACATAAGTCGTGGTACTCGGTCAATCATTGACAGCCACCAGTGAAAACTGCTGGGTTCTAGAGAGAAATGAGGTAGATTGTCACATGCCAGGGCAGTAGCCCTGTTTTCTTTCCTAAGGATTACCAGTGAGGTTAGTTGTAAGTATGAGATACTCTCTGGAAAGTCCTGGAAATTATGGATGGGGAAGTCTTGACAGTGGAGGTACTATAAATCAGAAGGAAGGGGTCAGCAGACAACCACTTTGGCTGCTCTTATATATATTAAAGACTAGGGAACTTAGACTTATGTGTGCTTTTCTTAAAAGAATTAAAAAATTACCAGACACTATGAACCCATTTGAGTAAAAGTTTATCATCACTTTTGGGGACATCTATTGGTTTTGCCCCATATTCCTTCTTGTAGCAAGATTCCAGTTTTCCTTTGGATAACCACCTCTCTCAACTCTTCTGGATGAACCTGAAAATTCTTTTCTGCTTTCCCCACCCAAAGGATCCACCTGGCCACAGTAATTAGTTCATGCTCAGGTATGAACAGAGATTTTAATACCAGGATTTCTTCTGGATCAATCAGAAAAGAGGTGTTCTTTTCCAATGGGGTTGTTAGATGAATAGAATGTAAGCCCGGAGCTTTGGTGGTCAAACCTGACCAGGAAAGCCTGCCAGATATAAAACCTGCACATTAGAAAATACATGAAAGAGATAAAGAGAAACAAAAATTTAATTGGGCTTCCCTGGTGGCTCAGTTGGTAAAGATTCTGCCTGCAATGCAGGAGACTGGGGTTCAATCCCTGGGTTGGGAAGATCCCCTGGAGAAGGAAATGGCAACCCACTTCAGTATTCTTGCTTGGAAAATCCCATGGACAGAGGAGCCTTGGTGGGGCTACACTCCATGGGGTCGTAAGGGTCGGACACAACTTGGGGACTAAACCACCACCATATTTGGAGCTGGGTCTACTTCTAGATTTTTCTATTATACAATTTACTCTTTTTTGTTTTTAAGTAAGCCATTTTTTAAAATTGAGGTTAAGTTCACATACAGGGAAAGACATCTATCTTAAGTATAAATTCTGATGAGTTTAGATAAAGGAAACACTCTTTTAACTACTACCGCAGTCAAGATATAGTAAATTCACATCACTCTAAAATTCTCTTTCACTCCCTTTCAGTCAGTCACTACCCTGACTGTTCCAATTTTTACCGATACAGATGAACTTTGTCTGTTTTGAACTGATTCATGGAAGTATACATCATATATATTTTTTTGTGTCTGACTTCTTTTGCTCAATATCATGTCTTTGAAATTCATCCATGTTGATCAGTCATTAATTCTATTGATGACCAGCATTACATTATAATTTTTATTCTCATGTTGATGGATATTTGAATTGTTTCCTATTTTGCCTAATATGAATAAAGCTGTTATAGACACTACTGATTAAGTACTTTTTGGATATATGTTTTTATAGCTCCTATGTAAATACCTTGGAGTGAAATTACTAAGTCATGTTAGAAATGTATGTCCCAAAGATATCTCAAACATGGTCACCAAACCACTTATTACTGTCCTTGACAAGTAATGGATAAATACTGTTCATACTTGCCCTTCTGTCCTCACCATCTTTGGTGAAGTGTGCGTGCGTGCAAAATCGCTTTAGTTGTGTCCAACTCTCTGCAACGCCATGGATTGTAGCCCGCCAGGCTCCTCTGTCCATGGAATTCTCCAGGCAAGAATACTGGAGTGGGTAGCCATCCCCTTCTCCACAGATCTTTCCAGCTTAGGGATCGAACTCTGGTCTCTTGTATTGCAGGCAGATTCGTTACTGTCTGAGCTCCCAGGGAAGCCTGTCAATTCTTTCTAAAGCAGATATCAAATCATATTGATCCCCAAATTTATTAGTCACTGCCTCATGGCTTTTGGGATTAAACAGGAGCTTAAAAAGGTGTTTAGGGACTTCCCTTGTGGTCCAGCAGTTAAAAATCCACCTTGCAATGCAGGGGACACAGATTCGATCGCTAGTCTGATTGGGGAACTAGGATTCCCACGCCTTGGAGCAGCTAAAGTCATGCACAGCAGCTAAAGAGTCCATGCGCTGCAATTAGGGAGCCCTCATGATGCAACGACGGAGAAGGCAATGGCACCCCACTCCAGTGTTCTTGCCAGGAGAATCCCAGGGATGGGGGAGCCTGGTGGGCTGCCGTCTATGGGGTCGCACAGAGTCGGACACGACTGAAGCGACTTAGCAGCAGCAGCATGATGCAACGAAGATATCGTGTGCTGCAACTAAAACCAGCACAGCCAAATGAATACATTAAAAAAAAAAAAAATTCATTTACAATCTAGCCTTTGCTTCCTCTTCAGGTGTACACTGGAGAGAGAGGGGGCCATTCCCTCACCCAGCGTATGCTCTACGTTTCCCCACGCCCTCCCCGTGATGTTTACAGCCCTGCCTCTCTGGGCATGCGCTGTCCTGCTTGGGTATATACTGATTTATTTCTGCCTTATATATCTTTGCACTTTTGGTTAGCTTTATGTGACATAAACTCTAATTCAATAGTCATTTCCTCTGGGAAGCATATCTGGGCCACCAGGCTGAGTTGAGAGTTTCTTCTTCAACTCCCCTTAGCACCTTAGGCATATCTTTATAATTGCCCTTATTACATAGGACTTGCTATCAGAAAACTTACCTTTCTTGTTCATTAGATAGCAGGCAGCTGGAATACAACGATTTCATTTTCATCTCTGTATTCCCCCAAGTACTCAATATGTATTTAATGAATGAATGAAGTTTTCTAGCTCAGATTTTCCATTTTCCAAATGGCAGTTCTTCTCTATGCCATTTACCTGTTTTCACTGAAAAAAATAGCTGGCTATTCTGCTAGAACTCTGAAGTAGTAAAAATACTTTTTCTTTACACAGGA
The DNA here is from genome assembly GCF_000754665.1 of Bison bison bison. Lineage (NCBI taxonomy): Eukaryota > Metazoa > Chordata > Mammalia > Artiodactyla > Bovidae > Bison > Bison bison. Next base: position 745,821 of record NW_011494934.1, read on the forward strand.
TATTTATTGTCAACTAAAAATAGTCACTTATTTTAACAGAATCTCCTGTGGGTTATTTTCAGTTGAGAACAGGCAAGTTATCTACTAAGGAAACTACATTATTCTCCCTTTCACATTGAACAATGTGAATACAAATAGAATTTCATTTTCCCTCAATGCTAGTCCAAAACTGTGTTGAAGACAGCATTTTGATCTATAAGTTGACTTACTTAAAGATGTAATTGTGGCGGAACAAAATATGAAAACATGTATTACAAACTAGCTTAAAACAACCTTGGGTTTAGTTCTTTTTATGCAAAACAAAGCTCAGATGGTAAAGAATCTGCTTGCAATGCAGGAGACAAGGGTTCAATCCCTGGGTCAGGAAGATCCCCTGGAGAAGGAAATAGCAACCCACTCCAGTATTCTTGCCCAAAGAATCCCATGGACAGAGGAGCCTGGTGGGCTACACTCCATGGGGTCACAAAGAGTGACAGGACTGAGCGACTTTCACTTACTCATACACTCAGGCAAAACAAAAGCAAAGCCCCCTCCCCCATACAAATAGACTCCCTGAAATTGAGAAACTATTAGTGATTTACTCACCAATTATGAAATAAAAATACTAGTAAATATCTCAATACTTTTCTTTCTCCACTAACAAAATAATTAACTTGTAAATTTCAAAGTGATCAAATAAAATTTATCCTTTAAAGAAAAGTATGTTAGTCACTCAGCCGTGTCGAACTCTTTGGGACTCCATGGACTGTAGCCTGCTAGGTTTCTCTGTCCATGGATTTCTCCAGGCATGAATACAGGAGTGGAAAGGCATTCCCTACTCCAGGAGGTCTCCCCAACCCAGGGATCAAACCCACATCTCCTGCATTGCAGGCAGATTCTTTACCATCTGAGCCACCAGGGAAGCCCTTATTTAAATAAAGCAATAATCAAACGGTATCAGCCTTTCTGTACTGCAAAGGCAAATAATAACAACAATCAGACTAAATTTGTTCTTATACGAAGAGACTACTTTCTGTGTCTCCAATTTTACTGTTCTTTAATCAAATTGCCAACATCTGCTGGATCATTGAAAAAGCAAGAGAGTTCCAGAAAAACATCTATTTCTGCTTTATTGACTATGCCAAAGCCTTTGACTGTGTGGATCACAATAAACTGTGGAAATTCTGAAAGGGATGTGCGGGGAGCGAGCTCCACCCCTGGCAAAGGTCATTAGGAAGGAGGCTTGGCATACGCAAAGGCGGGATCAAGCCTCTGGAGTCTCCCTGGAAATTCTCGAGCAATCTACCCCCAAAACCAGAGTCTGCCTACTTTCTGCTTTGTGCTTTCACCTACACTTCTGACTTTACGGGGGGCTGTCCCCCACTACCTCTCTCTGAAAAAAGAGTTAGCTTACAGCTCCAGTTAATAATTCCTGGGTGTGACAGTGTTTCAACCTACAAACTCCTTTGGAAGTCCTCTAGCCTGCCTGAATAGGTTTTTCCGGCCACATGTGATTGCTCAGAGCCTCCCAACTGTGAGAGGCATGAGATGTTCTAAACTGTCCAAATACAGATTCCTTCGAGCAGTTAAAAGATTGATTAGAAATTGTATTGGTGAAGGGATTTTCACTTGTTGGGCCAATGTTTGCTGCTAAGTTTCCATATCCCTTACCTGCTGTGTCCCTGGCAGTGTATTGATTAATATAATTGGTGTAAACAGTAGCTTTAATGTTTGTAACCTGGGACCCTTGAGTTAATTCTTTTTCTTGTTATAGCCCACCACACCTTTGCCCTTTAGGAATGCAACTTTATCTAATGCTTTTGGAGGGTGGCGCTTGACTTATCACCTTTAGAGAAAAATAAGTTTTCTGAAGAAAGGGTCTTAAAATGTTAACAGGCCTCTGGGCCAGAAGATGATGCAAATCACCTAAGCTTTTGCATATGATAAGTTTGCAGGAAGAAAGCCTGGCTTGCTGCATGACTCTACCCCTTCCCCCATTATCCTCTATGCATAACTTAAGGTATAAAAACTACTTTGGAAAATAAAGTGTGGGCCTTGTTCACCGAAACTTGGTCTCACCATGTCGTTCTTTCTCTTACCCTCTGGCTGAATTATTCAGCCTCTTTTCTCCACTGACTTTCCTCACTGAGCTATCCTCATTCTATTACTCTTTATATCCTTAATTAACGTTTAATTAAGCAGTTGTTTCCTGATCCTCGCCGACGCCGTCCCCGCTTCAAATTCCCTGGATCCACCGGGGCTGGACCCCGGCAGGGATGGAAATATCAGACCACGTGACCTGCCTCTTGAGAAACCTG
>NW_011494934.1:748217-752974 GCF_000754665.1 Bison bison bison
CATCATGAGAAATCCTGGGCTGGAGGAAGCACAAGCTGGAATCAAGATTGCTGGGAGAAATATCAATAACCTCAGATATGCACATGACACCACCCTTATGGTAGAAAGTGAAGAAGAACTAAAGAGCCTCTTGATGAAAGTGAAAGAAGAGAGTGAAAAAGTTGGCTTAAAGCTCAACATTCAGTAAACTAAGATCATGGCATCTGGTCCCATCACTTCATGACAAACAGATGGGGAAACAGTAGAAACAGTAGCAGACTTTATTTTGGGGGGATCCAAAATCACTGCAGATGGTGATTGCAGCCATGAAATTAAAAGACGCTTGCTCCCTGGAAGGAAAGCTATGGCCAACCTAGACAGCATATTAAAAAACAGAGACATTATTTTGCCAACAAAGGTCTGTCTAGTCAAGGCTACGGTTTTTCCTGTGGTCATGTATGGATGTGAGAGTTGTACTATAAAGAAAGCTGAGCGCCAAAGAATTGATGCTTTTAAACTGTGGTGTCAGAGAAGACTCTTGAGAGTCCCTTGGACTGCAAGGAGATCCAACCAGTCCATCCTAGAGGAGATCAGTCCTGGGTGTTCATTGCAGGGACTGATGTTGAAGCTGAAACTCCAATACTTTGGCCACCTGATACGAAGAGCTGACTCATTTGAAAAGACCCTGATGCTCGGAAAGATTGAGGGCAGGAGGAGAAGGGGACGACAGAGGATGAGGTGGTTGGGTGGCATCACCGACACAATGGACTTAGGTTTGGGTGGACTCTGGGAGTTGGTGATGGACAGAGAGGCCTGGCGTGCTGTGGTTCATGGGGTCGCAAAGAGTTGGACACAACTGAGCGAATGAACTGAACTGATATCTCAGTTTTCTGAAGCCATTCAATTTCTTTCTTTTTTTTTTCCTTTTCTTTTTTTGGTTGTGCTGGGTTTTCATAGCAACTTTTCTAGTTGTGGTTTGGGGGCTTAGTTGCCCCACAGCATGTGGGATCTCAGTTCCACAACCAGGGATGGAACCTGTGTCCCCTTCATTGGAAGGCAGATCCTCAGCCACTGAACCACCAGGGAAGTCTCTGAATTTCTTTTAAGCACCTGGTGTATTAGATTATGTTTTAAAGTTAATACTATGTGCTGACAATCTACTATTTACCTGGAATTCATTAATGAATTTAAAATTTTCTAGCAATATATCACGAAAAGTTAGATTTAGAATTTTTGAATTTTGCATTATGTATCACATATCTAGGTAAAATACACAAAACTGTGACAGTATTTTTTTTTTTAATTATATAAATGGACACCTGAATTTTAGCTAAGAATAATTATATGCTGGTGAACTTTCTAATTTGTGATTATTTCTAGTATGGCCATTTTAAATTATAGTCGTAATTTCTGGATTGTCTACAGTTGCAAAGTCTACTTACTACTCTTCCTATTAATTTCATGAAGCTTCTAACAAATTGTTCAAACACTTTATAGTTTCCCCCTATGGAAAATGGGAATAAGTCTTTTCATAAGCATTTCTAGGAAATTTTTCATTAATATCATCTGTATCATTGGCCATATAGCATTAAACAAGGCAATCAGAGTACTGCAAAAAATTAACATTCAGTTAAACTGGAGATATTGCAATAACAATGTAAGCCCAAGAGTATTAAAAATAAAACTCTAAAGTGCTTAATGATTATTAGAAAAAATTTTCATAAATATAATCTTTAAAAACAAAAAGCCTGGTTACTGTTGATTATAATTTCAAGTGGCAGAAATATAAAGGTGTAGTTTTATTGATTTTGGTTCCTTTTATTTTTGAAAAGCAGAATTCTATGTAGTGTAGTGAAATGAGATGGCAAATGGTATAATCTTAGAAAATTCCAGTCGTATCAGAATATCAAAATCATGTAAAATCACATAAAAACATCTGAAATTATCTCCTATTTTGGGATAACCTAGTTCAATGAACTGATCTCTAACTTCTGTAGGCTTATAAATTCTTTTGATCTTTTTCCTAGGTCCAATAAGTTGATAGTCACTGTTATTTCAAATATGATAAGAATGAATAAAACTCTACATTGTAAAGATCTTGAAAATGTGTCACATCCAATTAGACAATTTTATGGAGACACCTAAACTTTTCAGTTCTTTCTTGCTTTCCAGAAACTCTTACCAACTTGTTGGTGAAACATATTAAAGGCCTTAAATTTGAAACCTGGAATTTAGCTACCTTGACTTAAATCTTTGTTCAACCACTAACTATTTAGTATATAGTGGTAGGTCCTTTAACCTCACAGAATCTTTTTCTTCATGTAGAACGATGAATAACAATACCCATCTAGTATCTGAATGAAGATAGAATGAGATTACACTATCAAATTGTGATGGCTGAATAAATATCATTCATTCTCAACTGTCCTTGAGTGTTGGCAAACCCCAGTTGATTCTGGAGACTTTTTTTGTCTTTCGGGTTTTTTAAAACCTAACTACAGCATGTTTTTTGACTATAGAACTTCCTTTAAAAGTAATCCACTGATGAGTTTAGTAACCTATGTAGTATTAACTTTAACGGAGTACTAACTAGTGAGATATTTTAATGAAGAGTATTAGCATTTAAACAAATTAATGAAGTTATTTCAGTGCATTTTCTGATATTACTTATCATTTTCACTAACAGTTAATTATTTTTCTTCAATTATTAGCACATAGAGAAAATTACATTTAATTATGATATTGTTTGGGCTTCCCAGGCGGCACTAGTGGTAAAGAATCCGCCTGCCAACATGGGAAACATGAGAGACGAGGGTTCAACCCCTGGGTGGGGAATATTCTCTAGAGGAGGGCATGGCAACCTACTCCAGTATTCTTGCCTGGAAAATCCCCATGGACAGAGGAAGCTGGCGGGTTATGGTTCATAGTGTTAGGGGAAGCACACTGATTGAAACTGCCCATCCTGGCCAGGCACCATAGTAACCATTTGCATGAGTTGTTTTATGACAGGAGATCCTGATAAGGAATACGGAACTAATAAGCCACCACCAACCAGAAGAGTTCGGGTAAGGTCTAAAGGAGACACCGTGTGTCCGTCCACTTCCCAGAATCCCTCTCACTAGCATCCATCTTGGCTGAACGATGCATGTGCCACCAGAAAAGACTCTGAATTAGAATGATTGGCCAAAGACCACCCGGAAACTAATCCCATCACCATAAAACCGGCGACTGTGAGCCACGCAGCAGAGCAGTTCTCCTGGGTTCCCTTACCCTACTGCTGTCCACCAGGGTGCCCTTTCCCAATAAAATCTCTAGCTTTGATGGCACATGTGTCTCCTCGGAGTCCCACTGTTAGACAAGAGCCCAGTTTCGGGCCCTGGAAGGGGTCCGCCTTCCTGCAACAATAGGGTGGCAGAGTCCAACAGGACTGAAGTGACCATGCAGGCACACATGATTTTGTTTAAGTGGGTTAATCTTTAACGTGAAATGAAATATATTGATAGGATAAAACGAAAGGTGTGAAACAGTGTAAGTCTAAAACAAGGCCAAGCAAGAAACGGAATTATCATAATCCATGGTCAGAAGGTTGATTAGAAACGCCTTTGCCTTCAAGAATTAGATTGTCTGCTGAATGGAAGTTTTAGACCTTTTAACAATGGCGAGACAGCGGAGTGTGGTGTTAAAACCATCTTGATAATCAGAAGGCTTAGAAAGGCTTAAAAGAACCTTCAGCACAAAGAGTAATTTTTTTTTAACCTTCCTCGCCTCCCGCAATTAATGCCGTTTAATACACTGTCCATTGTTTTTAAAGGGAAAATATGCCTACAGCAGCTCTTAATGGCATGCGCCACAGACGTTTTTTTAAAAAAAAAAAAAAAAGCGCAAATGTTTCATATGTCATTCCATCTCAAACCCTTTTTAAAACATGGGGCGCTTTCGTCTTTCACGAAAGCCAGGACTTCGAGGCAGAAGAATCATTATGGTTACTCTACATCCTCTTGAAAATCAGCAATTTTAGTGCTAAAAACAGAGAAGCGACTGGCTTTTTCTAACTTCAAACCAAGTGATTTCCAAAAGCGATCTGAGACAATTTTCAGTGTTTTCAATTAGGCAGTGGCTCATTTTTACAATTCACTTCACCAGAGGCCTTCACCTCCCAGCCACACACGAAGCCCCTAGACCCTCCTGCGGCCACGACTGCCTCCGCGCAGCCTAAAAGGGGCCGGCGCGCTTCTCTGAGCTGCGGCTTGCACAGCTTCGCCCCTCTCCTCTGCTGCCACAGCTAGAGCGGTCAGCCAACGGCCGCCTTCCGTTGTACGCATCGTTCCGCCTTCCAGTTCCACCGAAGCCAATGGAAAGAGAATCCAGTAGCAACAGAAGCCAATGGGAGGTCGGGGGCGGGCATATCATTGGCTGCGCGCGCCCCGCGGTGCAGTCTGGGCCTCCGCCTCCGTTACCCTGGAGCCGAGGTCGCCGCGCCGCGGCCGCCCACGGCTGGCTGTCTCCGCCCCTGCTCTGGCGCCGTGTTCAAACCTCCCGCACCCCGGCCCCCTCCGCCCCCGCCCCGCACGCCTTCCCCTTCCCCCCCGCAGCCCTAGTCCAGGCCACCCCCACCCCCCTCTTTAGCCGACAGACGCTGAGGCCCCGCGGAGGAAGGCAAGGCGGCGGGCGCCGAGTCGGTGCTGAGGAGGGGCCGGAGGCGGTTGGAGGTGGGCTTCGGGGTGGGCGTGGAGACAAGGGGGGAGTTGGGGGTGCGGGGCGAGGCCGGGCTTTAGGGG
>NW_011494934.1:753074-769685 GCF_000754665.1 Bison bison bison
GAGTGGACTTGTTAAAGGATTAGGAATGGAGGAGGATTTGGGGACGCGGGGAGGAGAAAGCCCCTAGGAAAGTAAATCTCGAGCCCGGCACTAGGAGGGTCCCGGGAAGAGGGGAATTTGAGGGGAACGAGTTGGGGGGAAAGGTTGATTTGGTGATCGGGAAGAGAAGGAAGGGAACGCATTGCAGGAATACTTAGGGGTTCAGAGTTATTAGAAAACCCCAGAGGCCTGTAGACTGAAGATGGGAAAGGAGGACCAGAGTCCAGAAGGGGAAAGAGGCTGTGAGGCTTTGGGTATCTCTGGGATGATAAATGATGGGAAATGAAGAGTGGTTACCGTGGAGAGGATCTTTGGTGCAGGCTGTGAAATTTTTATGACTCCTTCAGAGATGGGATGAGAGGAGGAATGAGTTGGCCCCCAAAATTGCCTTTTTGGCGTAGATGAGTTGGAGTGGGTGCTCAGACACTTGGTGTTTTAAGTTGGCAGGACCACGGGATAGTGTTTTAACAGTGGTGAAGAACACGGGTCCGATTCACCTGAGCTGCATCTGCTCTCTTGGACTCACCTGGGCTTAATCCCCTCTCATTATCTCACCTGAACGTAAATCCCTCTCATGCACTTTGTGGCTGTGGATAATCTACAAACATCAATTAGTAACAGATTCCTGGCTGGGAACAAATGACTAGCATCATATTTTCCCATTTCAGAATGGGAATGGCATAGATATCGTGAAGATTAAGTTTATTGAGACTGTTCACATCTATACCTACATAAGTGAAAAAAGAATTGGATATTAAATAGTCTGCTCTGAGTGGTGATTTTCAGTCGTGAAGCACCCCCTTGAAAGTCTGAAGAAAGTTTTGGCTCCTGTCTCTACAAAAGTACACTTGGGCACCTATATGTTTATGATGGTCCTTTACTTCAGGTTAAGAGTTTGGATTAGGTATCTCTTTGGGATCAAAGTCATCATTTAAATGATTGTTGTTGTTGAAGGGGCTTCAGGCAATTTGGAAAACAGTAAAACAGAAAAGGATACAGTTCTGGAGATTTCTTTACTTTTTTTCTCGCTTTAGTGTGGTTATTATTTTAATCTTTTTCAGTTGTAGTTTTACATTTGAATTTTATATTACTGTTCTAAATATTTCACTTTAGGATTTTGCTGAATGTTGACTTGCATGTTTATTCAAAACATGAGAGGAAATAATTTGTTTTGATTCTCTTAGGTTGACAGTGTCATTTTAGATGTCAGAAACTATCTGTGACTTCAGAAAAGTGATTTTTCTTTTGTCAGAGTCGCATCTCTTCTGTTAAACAATCATGGAACCATAATTCTGTATGACACAGTGGAGGACTGTTAGGATCAACATGCTAATCTCTCTCCTGGTTCTTCTCCTGCCTGTCATTCCTCATCTCCTGTATGGAATCCTCCTTTATCCACCACTTAATTATTGTGTTTCCTCATAATTCAGTCTTCTGCCTTCTGTTCACTCTGTGTTCTTTTCTTGGCTGAGTTCATTCTCAGGCTTTTGATAGTCTTTGCTTCCACCTTCCATATTTTTGTCAGTATACAATGCATTTTTTTTTTAAATCTCTTTCCTGGAACACTTGAGGTAGCTACAAATTTATATAATTGATTTTTTGGTATTTCCACATAGATTTCCCATAGGCATCCTCAACTCACTGTGTCTGATATCAAACTCATCAGGTTTCCCCGCCAAATCTATACTGTTGAATGGTACCATATTCACCCAATTTTTCAAGGGTTTATTTAGGTTCGTTCTCCTCCATATATAATTGGCCTCAATGTCCAGTTTATTTTACTTGATAAACATGTCTAAATCAATTCTACATTCTGTATTTCTAAGTTACCGAACCTTAGTTCAAACTTCTATCATTTGTCACCTGATCTCAAGGCCAGTTGTTATTATTCCTTAAGCTTTATTGCTCTCCAGTTCTTGGGTTGAGGATGAATCATTGTATTTTTGAATCGTCGTCAGATCTTTGTCGGTGTGGTTATTTTAATCTTATTGAAGATCCTTTGCTTTCAATGAACTTCAGTTCAGTCGCTCAGTCATGTCCGACTCTTTGCGACCCCATGAATTGCAGCATGCCAGGCCTCCCTGTCCATCACCAACTCCCGGAGTTCACCCAGACTCACGTCCATTGAGTCAATGATGCCATCCAGCCATCTCATTCACTGTCGTCCCCTTCTCCTCCTGCCCCCAATCCCTCCCAGCATCAGAGTCTTTTCCAATGAGTCAACTCTTCGCATGAGGTGGCCAAAGTACTGGAGTTTCAGCTTTAGCATCATTTCTTCCAAAGAAATCCCAGGGCTGATCTTCTGAAGAATGGACTGGTTGGATCTCCTTGCAGTCCAAGGGACTCTCAAGAGTCTTCTCCAACACCACAGTTCAAAAGCATCAATTCTTCAGCGCTCAGCCTTCTTCACAGTCCAACTCTCACATCCATATATGACCACAGGAAAAACCATAGCCTTGACTAGACGAACCTTTGTTGGCAAAGTAATGTCTCTGCTTTTGAATATGCTATCTAGGTTGGTCATAACTTTCCTTTGCATAAAAATCCTTCTTGTAATGGTCTCTTACACTTAACTCTGTTTTACTTATTATTATCAATACTTTATCACTACCTCCAGTCAATACAGTCATTTTAAACCAGCATTGTCCAATAGAAATATAATGTGAGCTGTATATATAATTTTCAGGATCAGCACAAGAAATACATACAGGAGAAATTAATTTTAATAATGTTTTATTTAACCCAAGATATCCAAAATGCTGTTTCAATACATATTGAATATTAAGATTATTAGAGGTATTTTATGTTCTTTTCATGTATTGTTTTCAAAATCCCATGTATATTTTTTACTTAACAGCTTATTTCTGTTCTAACTAACTGTATTTCAGGTTCTCAGTCATCACTGTTTTGGACAGCACAGTCATGAACTATTTACAGTTTTTCTCATGCCTTTTAACTTCTGCACATGTTGTTTCCTCTTACCGAAATAGGGTCTTCCTTCATCAACTGTCTTCTTTTGCTAACCTTAGCTGTCATCTTGCCCCCACAGAACACAAATACACAACCCAAATCATACTTGTACTTGACCTCTGCTAATACCAAATAACTCAATTTTAGGCATTTTATCCTCTGGCAGTCTTCCCAAACTCCCTTCTGTCCTCTAATCGTAGTTTTGAGTTTCCTCAGCTTCCGTTACTTCCCTTTATCATTAGTATTTAATACTACTTATCTTTCTTTTCAGGCTGGGAGTTTCTTAATAGGGATCAGTTGTCTCATTTTTGTGTCTCCAGCTTTATCCATAGTTCAGTGCCTGATGGTAGGTATTCAGTAAATGCCGAATGAATGAATATTCTGTGTTTTCATTTGACTGACTGAAGTTTGGGAATACATTCTGTAGTTAAGATGCTTTAGTTTGACCCATGTTTCAGTGTGCTATTTAAAAGAAGTTGATTATACCTTAAATCTTAAGTCTAACCTTTACTGTGATCTGACCTAGAGTCTAGAAAACTATACTTAAAACCTAAACACAGTTTGATTTTTAACCAAAAGTCAGTGTTGTGTAAATATATGTAGAATAAGGAATCACTTAGCAACATCCTAGAATGTCGAGAAGTAGAGAAATGGAAACACTTTACTTATTTCTAATCATTTCTCCCTTATAGGAGAGAAAGAGTTATAGCTTTAATGCAGCAATATTGTTTTTACCTTAATCTCATCTTCAGTTATTTGTGGTTTTGGTGGGAGAGAGGGTAGATATTGCTTGTATCTTTCTCTCCTGGTTTATTTTTATTTCACTCATCTAGTTGGCTATTATGTGAACTCATGCTGGCAGCAGAGGTAGCCAGGTAGCAAAGTTTTATGCAAAGAAGCTGAACACAGGGAAATGACAGGAAATTAACAGTTCTTTGATTTTACATAGGTTGTTTTTTTTTTCTTATTCTTAAAATGAATTTTTCTTAAAGTCACGTGGATCAGACGCTTATTATGATATTCAGTATACAGTGGACTCTACAGCTTTGGTTTACTTTCTGATTCATTTGAAACTGGATTTGTGTATCCTTTATAGGAGGCAATTCTGTTACTGCAGAAGCTTGTGGTAATCTTTTTTCTGACTTGTGACATGTACTACTTGGGACTTTGAAAAGATGAGTTGGAAAATGATAAGTGCTAGATTTGATGGCTTTCTAGCATTGCCACAGTAGCACTCCTGGCCACTTTTGGAAGATAAACAATTCTTAGAAATTGAAATTGGACAAGATTTATAGTTTTTGTTTTCATCTGGTTACCCTTGTACAATTAAGAGAAACAGATGAACAACTGTTAACTGACTCATTCTATGTCACAAAAAATTAGTTTAAATTAGCTGGAGAGCTGTACCTGAAGTATAAATCTTCAGTGTTCTCTGTTGATAATTTTTTAAGAAAAAAAATTTTATTCACTTAATATGACTAGTTTATATTAGTCTAATAGAAATGTTTGTAACTCAGGTGAAATTTATTTTGTCTGAAGCCCTATAGGTTATTTCCATCATTTAAAAGTAACCCAGTAAGAATATTCCAACTTTATGATGGGAATGGCTCAGAGCAAAACTTTTGACTTGTTCATTTTCTCCCTTCTTAGGCATTTTAGAGATGTATGTAAGTCTTATACAATTAGTTGATTGTGGGACAATTTAATTTCCTTTAAAATAGAAAGGTACATTTTATTGAACGAAACTACTAATATTATATTCAAAATAGCATTATAGATTAATTATTTACTTCACAAAGATTAATACATGGTATTATGATTATTCTGGTGAACTAGACAGATAAGATTTCTGTTCCCATGGGTCTTATATTTAACAGGAAGAGACAAATGTGAGATTATTCCCAATAGTAACGAAGTCTGTGAAGAAAATAAAGCAGAGTAATCTCACCCTTGTGAAATTCTAAGGGAAGGTCCTAGGTAAAAGGTGCAGCAGATCTCTGAGTTGGTGACATGTTTAGCACGTTAGATGCACAAAAGAATGCCACTGTGGCTGCAAAAGATGAGGGGAAGAAATAAGGCATGAGGTAAGGGTGGAGAAGTAGGCGGGAGGGCCAGATCTTACAGGAGTTTGCAGGTCTGGTTAAGGAGTCTGATGACTATTGGAAGCCACTGAAAGGTATTAAGTAGAAGGTCTGCTTGATGCTGTTTGATCTCTGTGTCAGGTAGCTTTCTGTAACTGGGGCAGCAAGAATGAAAGCAGGATATCAGTTAGGAGGCTATTGCGGAGAGAAGATGGTGGTTTGGACCAGGGTAGTAGCAGTGGGGATGATAAGGAATCATCCAATTTGGAATATATTTTGGAGATAAACCAGCCTGGTTTTACAGATGGTTTGGTTGTGGGATGTAACATTAAGAAGAAATCCAGGATGATCCTTCGATTTGTGACATGGATAATTTAGTAGATGGAAATGCCATTTAATGAGGTCAGAAAAATAGGAAAGAGTTGGTGGGAGTAGAAAGCGAACAGATCATGATTTTGTATTGGCATGTTTAGATACCCAGCTGGAGTTGTCAAACAGGAAGGTGAACATATGAATCTGGAAGGCAGGGTAAGTGAGGTCTAGATGAGATCACCTAAGAGGAGAGTGTAGATAAAAGAGCGTCTAAAACATGGTGCCTTGTGTATTCCAGCCTTTAGAGATCAGAAAGAGGAGACAGATTCAACAGAAAAGACGAAGAGATGGCCAATGAAGCAGTGAGAAAACCAGGAAAGAGGAGGCTATGAAAGTTATAAAGAGAGTGTTGTAGGAAGGAGGGAATGGGTAGTCTTTTCCAACGCTCTGTGAGGTCAAGGACAAATAGGACAGAAAATTGATTTTTGGATTTCTCCAGGGTGAACGTCATTGTTTTGATGAAAGCTATTTCAGGGGAATGGTCAAGATGAAAACCTGACTAGTGTGAATTTAGAAAAACGTTGGGAAGGAAGTAGAGGTGTAACGTTCTAGATTATCATATAGTATAATATTCTAGTACAGATTGGGCTTCCGTGGTGGCTCAGTTGGTGAAGAATCCGTCTGCAATGCTGGAGACGTGCTTCGATCCCTGGGTTGGGAAGACTATTTTAGTATAGATAGAATAGTCTTTTATTGGAAGATTGGCGTGGAGAAATTGGGTTGTAGATGCAATAGGGACCTGGAGCCAAGCAATAGCTTTATTAGAGCCTCTTTGTTAGTAGGAATGATCGAGTAAAGAGGGTTGAGTTGCAGGTGTACAGTCCTTGAGATGGAGAGGAGGAGTGGGGAAGAAGGTAGGTGAGTTTAGCTCTTAAAAGGAGCAACAGCGCTTCTTCAGTCTTAGTAGGAGAGCACCACAGAACCGTGTGGTTGCAGATGGAGGCGCCTGTAAAGATAAGGTCATTCTCACCTGATTGTTGCTATTGAAATATTGAATAGGTCCCTCAACTAAGTCAGAAAACTTGTAGTCCATTTCAGATTTTACTAATTTAACTCTGTGACCTTAGGTAAAATGCCATCTTGGGTAAATCACTTTGTTTTTCTGGGTCTTAGTTTCCTTAATCTATGCAAAGAAAGGACCGATTTCTCAGGGTTCCTTCCAGTGCTAAATTGTTACGCAGTCTTGTAGTAATTCATGGGTTTTTATTTGCTTGTACTTTGTAGCAAAATTATTAGTTATTATTCTAATAGTTGCATTATCTTGTCTGTATCCATTTCTTGCCTTTCATCTTTTTGGTCTAATACTTTGTGTATGTTCTTTAACTTGTTTTGTTTTTCTGTTTGCTTATTTGAACTGTGTTTTTCTGGCAGTAGTGTTAGCCAGGCAACTGTGTTTTTACAAGGACTAAGACCTAACTTTATAAAAGAAAATTTTCACGAGTGTCTAAATTTCTATTCTCTCAGATCAGATCAGATCAGTTGCTCAGTCGTGTCCGACTCTTTGCGACCCCATGAATCGCGCCAGGCCTCTGTCCATCACCAACTCCCGGAGTTCACCCAGACTCACGTCCATCGAGTCAGTGATGCCATCCAGCCATCTCATCCTCTGTCGTCCCCTTCTCCTCCTGCCCCCAATCCCTCCCAGCGTCAGAGTCTTTTCCAATGAGTCAACTCTTCGCATGAGGTGGCCAAAGTACTGGAGTTTCAGCTTTAGCATCATTCCTTCCAAAGAAATCCCAGGGCTGATCTCCTTCAGAATGGACTGGTTGGATCTCCTTGCAATCCAGGGGACTCTCAAGAGTCTTCTCCAACACCACAGTTCAAAAGCATCAATTCTTCGGTGCTCAGCCTTCTTCACGGTCCAACTCTCACATCCATACATGACCACAGGATAAACCATAGCCTTGACTAGATGAACCTTTGTTGGCAAAGTAATGTCTCTGCTTTTGAATATGCTATCTAGGTTGGTGATAACTTTCCTTCCAAGGAGTAAGCGTCTTTTAATTTCATGACTGCAGTCACCATCTGCAGTGATTAGGAACACTTAGATTTTTGGATTGCAGTACATTCTAAGGAATGCTTGTTTGTTGTCATGAAGAATTGTAACATAATATGGGATACATATTTTAAAATATGGGATACATTTTTTGGCATAGATGCTAAGTAATCAGAAGCAAGAAAAATATTGTCTAGTGTTCCAGGGACTATTCTCTTATTTTTTTAATTTTATATTGGAGTATAGTTAATTTACAATATTGTGTTAGTTTCAGGTGTACAGTAAAGTGATTCAGTTTACATATATCTATTCTTTCTCAGGTTTTTTCCCCATATCACTTATTACAGAATATAGAGTAGAGGTCCCTGTACTGTACACTAGGTCCTTGTTGATTATCTATTTTTTATATAGTAATGTGTATATGTTTGGAGAAAGCAATGGCACCCCACTCCAGTACTCTTGCCTGGAAAATCCCATGAATGGAGGAGCCTGGTAGGCTACAGTCCATGGGGTCGCCAAGAGTTGGACACAATTGAGCGACTTCACTTTCACTTTCATGCATTGGAGAAGGAAATGGCAACCTGCTCCAGTATTCTTGCCTGGAAAATCCCAGGGACGGGGGAGCCTGGTGGGTGCCGTCTATGGAGTCGCACAGAGTTGGACATGACTGAAGCGACTTAGCAGCAGCAGCAGCAGTGTATATGTTAATCCCAAACTCCTAATTTATCCCTTACCCAGTGTTTCCCCTTTGGTAAACGTAAGTTTGTTTTTGAAGTCTGTGAGTCTGTTTCTGCTTCATAAATAAGTTCATTTGTATCGTTTTTCTTTTAGATTCCACTTGTAAGTGACATCGTATGGTACTTGTTTTTCTCTCTCTGGCCTACTTCACTTAATATGATAAATCTCTAGGTCCATCCATGGCATCCGCTGCAAATGGCGTTGCTTCCCTCTTTGAAAGGCTGAGTAATATTCCATTCTGTGTATGTACTCTATCTTCTCTATCTGTTGCTCTGTCAGTGGACACTTAGATTGCTTCCACATCTGGGCTATTGTAAATAGTGCTGCAGTGAGCATTGGGGTGCATGTATCTTTTCAAATTATAGTTTTCTCTAGATATATAACCTGAGGCTGACTTTATCACCTTAAAAAATGTTTTCATGTAGTTAACATGTAATATTTCTAGGGAATATATAAAGGATACATAGCATAATTTATTGTGATTTTTTTCTTAACTGGCCATCTGTGATGGAAGAGCCAGACCCTACCTTAAAGGAACTCCTAGTGTGTTTTGCTCATCTTAATTTCCTCATTGTCTTTAAATGGCATCTGTAGCCATTAGTAATTTAGTAATTTTTGTTGACTGAATTGAATAGGTGTATGAATTAAATAGTAGTTTCATAAACTTTGGAAAAGTGATTGCTTGTATCAAGTTCTCTTAAAAGTTTGAGACTTATTATTAGGAATAATTAGCCAAAGATGACTCATCCTGTGGCTGATTGATGTTGATGTATGGCAGGCACCACACAACATTGTAAAGCAGTTATCCTCTAATTAAATTTAAAAGAAATAGCCATTTACTTAAAGAGTTATACTTGCTGTTAAAGATGTAGATCTGACCATATGTATTTTTCTTCTAGTTGGAGACAACATTAAAATCATATTAAGGATAAAAGAGAATAAACCTTTAACATTGAAAGGATGATAGAGTACCCTCAGTGGATGAGAGATTATTAATACAACACATTTCTGAAACAGGAAAGGGAAATGATGCATGGAACAGATTAGAACAGAGAGAACTATGTTGCAAGATACTCAAGAGGGAAAGAAGTATTCTGATGTATACTGCAGATTCTCAGAGAATCTTAGGATTTAAAAAGAAAGGAAAAATTAAAAATGGGAAGAATAATTGAAAAACTATGAATGGAATAGTTGTGTCTCAAGCCTGTGCACATCAACAGTGTGATTCTCTCTGCCCTTCACCCCTTCCTCTCTTTCCCATTAAAAAATACAGACTTAGTTTCTTCTGGAAATGAAAACAAAGATAACACTTAAAAAGTAGAGTTGCCATGGTGGACATTTGTGTTTGGAGATAATCCCTCCTCTTTGCTAACTTTCAGTAAGTCCCCCGTATAGTGCTGGTTCTCTGCTGTTCATCTTGAAGCAACATGTGCTTGTCAGAAGGCCATGCTCACGTGCAGTTTTGTTCATTCTTTCCTATGGGTGACCAAAAATTCACAGAAATAAAATTGGCAGGATTTAAAAAGCCTAGGCTAAACAAAGTGAAAAACTGTAGCTATGTGAAACATAATTTCTGCATCAGAAGAGATCTTAAACAAAATGTCTAGAGTGTTCTCAGGGGAAGAAAAAAAACGTATTGCCTCATTAAAGCAAGAATAGAATAATTGTTTAAAAAAATCAAAACAAGAAAGAGTTCTTAGAAACTAAGATTTTTGCACAAATTCAAAAATCCTGGATGGTTATGAAGATAAATTGAGTAAATGTCATTGAAAATAGAACAAAAAGACAGAGAAAGTCTGTTATTTAACCAGTAGAAGTTTAAAAAAGAGTAAAGGGAAAGTCAATTATCAAAAATGTAACCTAAGCACAATAAGGAAGAGGGAAGCAAAGGGCAACGCAATAAAAAAAAAAACAAAAAACCTCACACCTATGTGTGCATCTTTGTGACATTTCACTACAGCAAGAGGAAAGGTCCTAAAGGCAACTAAGGAGTTTTTTGTTTTCTTTAAAGGTTTCTATAAAGAATGAGAATCAAGTGGACATAAGTGTAAACTCCTTAAGGCAGAGATTTTTCGTTGTTTTTTTTTTTTCATTACTTTTGCATAATGAGAGCACAAGAAACATGTTGAATAAGAGAACGACTGTCACATCCCATAAGCAGCTCTGAGGTTTTAAAGACAGTGGAGCAGTGTCTCCAAAGTTCTGAGAGAGACGGACTTAGAATTTGGAACCTAGAAAAATAATCAAGTATGATGCAAAATAAAGACATTCTCAGGCATACGAAGACTCAGAGCTTTCACTTCAGGTAACCCTTCCAGAAGAAGTTGCGTGAAAGTATGGAGCAGTGAAACACAATGAAAACTAATACAAATGACATGGACTACTAGAAAAGGTATATTAACACAGAAGTACAATAAAAATAATTCCAGAATGACAGTCGTACAGCAAGTAGAAAGTAATTAGTTTAAGTTAGAATAGGAAATTACTCCAAGAAGAAAATGTCTTTAAGAAGAATAACAGATTTCAGGCTACAAATAGAATGACTAAGAAACTGATTGATATCAGTGACATGGTAAGAAGGATGTTTTTTTCCTTTCAAAAAAAAAGGACAGCAATTCTAAAGAAAAAACTCTGCATAACCAACATGTAGTTGCATGTTGCAGCCATTTAAAAATGAGATGTGAGTTAAATCCTTATCTTTCATAGTCTAAAATTACTAGTTGAAGAAATAGTATAAGCGCACTACTATATATAAAACAGTTAACCAACAAGGAACTGCTATAAAGCACAGGAAACTATACTCAATATTTTGTAATGATCTGTAAGGGAAAAGAATCTGAAAATGAATATATATATGTATGTATATATAATTACTGTGTTGTACACCTGAAACTTCCCAGGTGGAGCCAGTGGTAAAGAACTCTTGCCAATGCAGGAGACTTAAGAGACTCAGATTCGTTCCCTGGGTCGGAAAGACCCCCTAGAGGGGCATGGCAACCCACTCCAGTGTTCTTGCCTGGACAATCCATGGACAGAGGAGCTTGGCGGGCTGCAGTCCATAGGGTCACAAAGAGTCAGACACGACTGAAGCGACTTAGCGTGCACGTACACACACTGAAGCTAACACAATATTTTAAATCAACTATACTTCAGTAATAAAAAGAAATAGTAAAAGCAAAAAGTATAGGCCATTAAAATAGTTGTCCCAGGGAACAAGACTTGGATAATGGGGCAATGGATATTTCCTTTTTTTTTTTTTTTTAAAGATGCATATGTTGGGGGCAGGGGGTGGGTAGGGAGATAGCTAGTGTTGGTACATAGGAGGTGAATGACAGGTAATGTTTTTGTGGATTCTTACCCTTTGCAAGAAAAGTTAGGTGGATTCCTGACTTAGAGGGGATAGGTCATAGGGAACTAAACTACTTCTGCTGTATGCATATAAACAGAAATATATGTTATTATTTTTGTATATATCATATAGTTAACTTTTAATTATGCTATTAAAATTAAAACTGAAAGTCATTGACAGGGAACGTTAATCAGAACTTACCGATCATCTTGTATGTTTGTATTATAAATATAATTATTGATATTTACCAAGTGCTTACTGTGGGATAGTAAATTAGTCCATTTAGTTGTCACAGCAGTTTTCTAAGGAAGATACCATTATTATTTCCATTTTACAGGTGAGAAAATTGAGATTTAGATGTAGATTGAGGTTTGCACAGCTGATAAGTGATGGATCCACTTAATTGCCTTAATTCATTATCCTTTTTTCTTCGACAGTTTTTTACGTGTGTAAATATTTTCTTTCATGATTTGCAAAGTGAAAGATTCAGATTGATTTATATATTTCTAATATTAGTCCTTGCCTTTGCTGATTTCAGCTCAAATAGCTAATTGTAACAGAGAGTGAGATTGCTAGGCAATAAAATCTAAGTTCTAGTTTGCTTGGTTTTTTAAAAATATTTTTTTACTAAGGAAAATTTCAAACAAATACAAAACCAGTGATATTAGAGTAATGAAGCCGCAGCTGTCACAGTTTTTACATTGTTTTACTAACTCATGGCCAGTCTTATTTAATATATACTTTTACCTCCTTCCCCGTGGATTATTTTGAAGTAAACTCCAGGCATTATTTAATTTTATCTATAAATATCTCAACATCTACCTTGAAATATAAGGACTCTTTAAAAAAAAATAACCATAATATCATGATCTTACCTAAAGCAATAGCAGTTCCTTAATGTCATTAAATATCTAGTCAGTGTTTTAATTTTCTTTTTATAATTTTGCAGAATTTGTTTGAATTAGGATTGAAACAAGGCTCATAGATGGCAGTTGTTTGTTTTCCTGAGGCTTTTAAAATATATAGATACCTTTCCCTATCTCTTCCTTTTCTGCTTGCAGTTTATGTTAAAGAAGCCAGTTGGTCCTACAGAATTGGCCACAGAGTAGATTTTGCTAATTGCTTCCTTGTACCTCTGTCCCCTGAATTTTCTATAAATTGTCATTTCAGTTTAGAAGCTTGATCAAAATCAGATTTTATTTTTCTTGTAGAAGGAATATCTTACCTCAGTGAAATTGTTGCGTCTCCTCTGGAGGCACACTGTCTGATAATTTTCTGTGGTGTTAGCCATTAGTGAGCATGATCTAGTTTCATTATTTCGTTAGTAACTGCAAAATGACAATGCTCTAATTCTGTCATTCGAATAATCCCCTTTTTAATTTACTAGCTAGAGTAATTCTGTAAAGAAATACTTCCTCTTATCTACTATTTTGTTGTTCTAAGATACAGCTTGTAACAGTGTAGACAGGATACATGTTGGATTTTTTTCCTCTTCATGTATCAATTTTCAGATGAATGAGTTGGTTCCTTAGTATCTTTCAGTGGTAACTCATTAGTTTTTTAAAATAACATGACCTCATGAATTTAAACATGTTCTATGTGTTTTAATCCTTTGCTGATACAGTTCTTATTGAAGATGCAATTGTCCCATCGTTGACTGGTCAGAGCTTCCTGGAGCACTGTCCTGAACCCTTCTGACAGTGTTTCATAGCTTTCTTGCTCTCTAGTATGACCACATTTCTAGATTGTAGGATGGCACCCCTCTCCAGTACTCTTGCCTGGAGAATCCCATGGATGGAGGAGCCTGGTGGGCTGCAGTCCATGGGGTCGCTAAGAGTCGGACATGACTGAGCGACTTCACTTTCACTTTTCACTTTCATGCATTGGAGAAGGAAATGGCAACCCACTCCAGCGTTCTTGCCTGGAGAATCCCAGGGACGGGGGAGCCTGGTGGGCTGCCATCTATGGGATCACAGAGTCGGACACGACTGGAGTGACTTAGCAGCACGGTACTTCGATGTGTGGGGGTGTCCAGTGTGGGTAGCCGGTTCCCTGCTGATGGTCATCGGGATGGACGTGGTCCTTTCCCACTGCAGTGCCGCAGTGAACAGCAGTAATGCTGCCTTGTGTATGTCTCTTTCATTTATGACCAGGCCCAGTATTCTTTTAACACTAATTTCCTCAGTGGACTTTATTTCTTCTAAATATTAAGAACAGTTGTTCTGATTATAAAAGTAATCTGGTTTCATTTTACTAGAAAATTAAACTCTGTTAAACAGACTAACTTATCTAAAATTCGTGTTGCCCAGACAGAAATTATTTTTGTGTACATGTATACCTTGGTTTTTGCAGGTGTGTGTGTGTGTGTTTTTTTCCCCCCAGTTCCTGAGTTCAGTAAAAAAGAGTACTCAGCATTTTTCAATGACTGTAGTGGAGATCATATTGTATACAACACTTTGAATTTTTCCTTTACCATAAGAGTATAAGCATCTTCCTTGTTAAACTTTTTGTAAACATTTTTGACATCTGCATAATATTATGCTGTATTGATTTTTTCAATACTTTTCTTAATTTTTTATTTTGCAATGGTTAGACATTTAGGTTACTTTTTTTCTTTTTAATTGTGCCACAGTCAACATTTATGCATAACTTTCCTCCTGTTTTTAGGGTAATTTTCTTGGTATCCAGGAGTAGAATTATTGGATCAAAGGTTAAAAGCATAATTAAAGTTTTAACCTATTTTGCCAGCTTTTTTTCCCCAGTCTTGTCTTGATACTCAGTTTGGAAGCAGTGAGTGTTATTTTGAGGAATCTTTGGAAATTTGATAGATTTAAAAATGATGCATGAATTTGAATATTTTTTGTGCCTATTTTTGTATTGCCTGCTGTGGGTCTTAACATGTATTTGCCCATTTATCTTTTGACCTCCTATCTTTCTTGTGGCGTGATATGAGGTATTTATTGATTGTTAAGGATGGTCATGATTTTTCTGTCATGTTGCAAATATTTTTCTTCAAGTGCTTTAATTTGATTAATTTTTCTCATGGTTCAGTTTTACGTTTTTATGCAGTCAGTCTTAGATATTTTTCTTATTTTTGTTAGCAGGCTTGTTCTTTACCACATTTCTCCCCACCCCCACCACCAAAACCAAAAACTGGTGACTTTATTATTCACCTAGCATTTGTGTTTGTTATAAATCTTAAGATTCAAGGGAGTCAGATTCAGTTATCATTTCTTCAGAAGCAAGTGTATGTCAGGTACTCTAGATGTTCTCTGTCTAGTCTATGACAGTCTATCTTTTCTCCAAGTGCTGTAGACAACTATGTATGAAAATACAGATTTAAATTATGGCCTCTTTTTAAATTCTAAGCAGTATGTTATTTTGCTTTTGGTATCTTTCATTGTAATTAACTCTTGAAATCTATTTCATGAAATATGATGAGTTTCCCTCCCTCTTCCTTAATTGTAGAGGAAAAAAGCCGATCTTCTGGTTGCTATTGTGAATTGTGGACTAAAGATACATAGAGAAAACAGATAGTACAGACCTGAATATTATCCCCAGGATCTGAAGACTCAGAAATTGCTCTTCAGGCTTGTTGTGGAGTTTTCTGAGAAGAGTCTGTGAAATGATGTGACTAGAGACTATTTTGCAAAGCCATGGGGGAAAGAGACAGAAGTCCAGCTACTGATCGAGAAGGTAAGACAAGCAGAAGCCATTACTGTTCATCTGATTTTGGAACTACTCCACAGTCTTCTGGCCGGTCGTCGCTGGTGCATCCCTCCCCACCTGCAAGTATTAAGGGAAAACATGATAAAAAACAAGCTTCAGATAGCCAAGTGCATCATCACGGTAAGCATCCTTTAAAAGACTCCAGTAGACCTAGAATATTCATTCTGAGTGCTTAAGGAAACCTGTGTGAATGAGAATAGGATATATTTTTATAAATGTTGTTTACAGTGTACTATCCTTTGTTACATTCACAGCCATACTGTATCCAGAAGAAAGAACTCTAACTGAGGTTTCTCATTTTTGTTTTCGCTTGTTCCTGAATAAATGATTGTCTTGGGGTTTGTAAAGGCGGAAAAAAAATCACAAAACATTTGTACCTTTCTTTATTTTCAGAAAGTTGTGAAAAGCATGGATATAAAGTGGTTAAGGGACATTTTTATAGATTGGGTAAAATTACTTCTACTTACTGAAAAAGTTCAAACTCAGCTTAGAAATGAAATTTGGGACCACCAGTCTGTCTTCTATTAAATGGTGTTATAATGGAACAGCATAGATCTTTAGAAATAATTTTTCTTGTTAGAATGTTATTAGGCTGGAGCTAGGTATTAATACATATTTGACTGCATAATGTTGTGGAAATCTCTTCATCTTAATAAATCCCTAGTCAAGAAAATCTGTATGTACTTAGTAACAAAATATGTAAGGACCGCTAGTACATCATAGGTAAGCTAAGGGAAATGAGGTTTTATTTGTTGTTATTCAGTCGCTGAGTCGTGTCCGACTCTTTGCAACCCCATGGACTACAGCACGCCAGGCTTCTCTGTCCTTCACTATCTCCCAGTGTTTGCTTAGATTCATGTCCATTGTGTTGGCGATGCTGTGTAATCATCTCATCCTCTGCCACCCCCTTCTCCTTTTGCCTTGGATCTTTCCCAGCAGTAAAATGAGGTTTTATAGTATCGGTTAATAGATACAATACAGCCATCACATTAGTAGCTTGCTGCTGCTGCTGCTGCTAAGTCGCTTCAGTCGTGTCCAACTCTGTGCGACCCCATAGACGGCAGCCCACCAGGCTCCCCCGCCCCTGGGATTCTCCAGGCAAGAACACTGGAGTGGTTTGCCATTTCCTTCTCCGATGCATGAAAGTGAAAAGTGAAAGTGAAGTCGCTCAGTTGTGCCCGATTAGTAGCTTAGAGTGATAAGATTGCAAGGCAGGAAGTAGTATGTAAGCTGAAAAGGAAAACAGGTGAGGTCATGAAATGCCTAGAATGTGTTAAGATAGTGACTGTTTCTGTGGGGGGGATAGTTAGCTATTGAAAAGTTCGAAGCAGGGGTTT
>NW_011494934.1:769785-783975 GCF_000754665.1 Bison bison bison
CCTTTATAAATTTTTACTTTGAAAAGTAACATTTGCCTTTTTAAAATCTGCAAAGAATGTGTGTTCCTTTTGAAAGCAACCTTTTCGGTGAATCCTTGATCAGGCTTCCCAGAGACGTTGACACTTTTAACAACTTTTAACAACAACTTTTAAAAACTTTAATGAGTTTTTTTCTTTTTTTTTTTTTTTCTATATGCTTTTTGCTGGTATGTTTTTGTTTGTTTATTTTTGCTACAAGTACAGTGCTGCAGGTTTCATAGTCTCTTCCTCCAAATCTGTCTGTGTCATTTTCTTGTTTTGATTTTGTGGTTGAGAGCATGATCTGATATTAAACTTTTGCTGCATAATTAAGAATAAACAGACCTTAGGGTTGAATCTTAGAAAATGACTGTTTATTCCCAAGAAATCATTCACATACCTTGGGAATTATTGGTAGAAATACTTTAATTTTTCACTCCTTACCTAGAAGCAGTTTTATTTAAGAAGATAATTGAGAAAAGGCTGTGAGAAACATTTTGAGTATCACCCAGAAAAATTTCAACCTGACTTGTAGTGTTTTCTGGTTTGCATTGTCTTTTCAATTAAAGTCTGTGGTAATATGTCTACTTTAGTGCAAGCCAACAGGGCCAAACTGATAACGTCCTTAAACACTGATTTCTTTTGGCTTAAGTTGGCAATTATCAGTGTGTAGACTAAACTGAGTTTTTCCTGGTGGCTCAGACGGTAAAAGTGTCTGCTTGCAATGCGGGAGACCCGGGTTCAATCCCTGGGTCGGGAAGATCCCCTGGATAAGGGCATGGCAACCTACTACAGTACTCTTGCCTGGAAAAGTCCATGGACGGAGGAGCCTCACAGGCTTCAGTCCATGGGGTCGCAAAGAGTCAGACACAACTGAGCGACTTCACTTCAGACTAAACTAAGGGAAAACCAAATGTGATTTAAAAAGCATCTTGAACACTTGAATTTGCAGAATTTCACATTTGGTAACATAGTCTTCCTTCTTCCTTTTACATTTTCAGCTTATTTTATTATTTTGGAAATAAAATTTCTGCTCTATCAGGAGTTACATATATAATACAATTTAATAATAATTTAGGTTATACATATTTATATATTGCATATTATGTACATATTCTGTTTCTCATTTTATCAGTAATATAAACGTACTAAGTTTTTGGTAGATGCATAGTTTATCTTTGTTACATGTTTTTTTAATGAGTCATACTATAATTTTAACACCTAATGGAAGGAAAACAGTATTTGTCCGCCCTCTTTTTGGTGGTAACTTAATAAGGGGGAGATGAAGAATGATATATACAACAGTCAGTTATCTTTCTTCTGAGTGTTACTAGCCCTGTATTTCATCTTGATCGTTTTGAAAATGAAAGAGATAGATGAAAGGTGAGAGATATTTTTTGAGTTCTGGTTAATAGAATATAGTAGAAAACAATGTTCAGATTTTTAGGATGTCAAATGTTGGTGGCAGAAGCCCTTTTTGTCTGGCTATATCATAGAATAAGATATTAATGGAGAATTTGTAACCTGATTCATATAATATCTGCTTCTGCTGCTAAGTCGCTTCAGTTGTGTCCAACTCTGTGTGACCCCATAGACGGCAGCCCACCAGGCTCCCCCTTCCCTGGGAAATCTAGGCTTTCACTTCTCAAATTAAGTTTCCATGTGCATAAGATCTTATTTGCTGAGCAATATAATTTTATACATAAAAATCAGATTTGGGATGATTAACATTTATTCTTATGTACAACCATTTTTCTGTATAAAGTTTCTGTCATTCCAAGAGCTGAATACATACTCTGTAATAGCACATAGACACTAAAACTCTGTTCACTCAGTATGTTGGGAAAGAAAGAAAACTGAAATGATAGATACTCCAATTTAAAATTGGAGCAGTTTCTCCAATGGAAGTATTATGCAAATCACAAATGCAAGCCACACATATAATTTTTTATTGCCACATTTAAAAAGAAAAACAGGTAGAAAGGTGGAATTAATTTTAATAATTTTTATTTAACCCAGAATATCCAAAATATTATCATTTCTAAATATATATAGTTAGTATAAAACATAGTGTGTGGAATATTCTGCATTCCTTTTTTTTTCTTTGAATTAGGTGTTTGAAACCTTGTGTGTATTTCAGTTATGGACTCAATTTGGATCACCCACATTTCAGTTTTCAGTAGCCACATGTGGCTGTTGCTGCTGCTAAGTTGCTTCAGTCGTGTCCGACTGACTCTCTGCGACCCCATAGACAGCAACCCATCAGGCTCCCGCATCCCTGGGATTCTCCAGGCAAGAACACTGGAGTGGGTTGCCATTTCTTTCTCCAATGCATGAAAGTGAAAAGTGAAAGTGAAGTAGTTCAGTTGTGTCTGACTCTTAGTGACCCCATGGAGGACCCCACTAGGCTCCTCCGCCCATGGGATTTTCCGGGCAAGAGTACTGGAGTGGGGTGCCATTGCCTTCTCCGCTACATGTGGCTAGTGACTACTATATTGGATAGCATAGTTTCAAAGTTACTAATAGGCTTTCCTTCATTTCTTTTTATTACTACTTCCTTTCAAATATTCAGGCATGTATAGAGCTGTAATCCCAAATCAGTACACATTTAATATACCCTCACAAAATTTCTGTCTCTTTAAATGAAACTTTATAATGTTAAATTGTAAACATGTTTTTCTTTACCTTTTTACATAATAAAATCTATGGCTCGTGAAGTAGGTAGGGAAAGATTGGATTTTCTAGTTTTTCTTCATTTTTTCCCCTCTGGAATGTGTTTCCTTCTAGAAAAAATGCAGTCACTTTGGAGATTAAAGTTTGCTGTTCTCCACTATGGCAAACTTCCAGATGCCTCTTTTAAAGGGCAGGTACTCTGTATATTGAGGCCAAGGTTTAATGAACTTTGAGTAAATAATATTCAAAATTTTTGTGAAATGTGATATGTACACTTTAAAGATTTCGTGTGCTTTTATTTTTTTAGGCTGGAGTCATTTATCTTGTTCTTAAATTATGCCAGATGTTTTTTATTTGAACATCACACAAAAGAAAGCCTCTGAGAAAGCGTTTAGAATCACATCTGTACTGCTAAAGTGTTTTCCATTTTCAATCACTGATACATGGGATTAAGTTCTTAATACTGAAAAACCATCATTTCAAATTATGATCCCAAATATCTTGGCACAGATGACTTGATTATCATGACATTTTGTATTTATTAGGCACCATGCTAATGCTGACGGTGACCATCTTATCTGCAGAGGTAAAAATGGTGGAGCCTGGTGTTGCCATCTTTTAAAGCAGTGTAAAATAATTCCTTGTAAACCATGAGATATTGTTTTGCTGGATCAGAATATGTTTCTTGAACTGTCTTAAAAGATTTCAAACATTTCTTAATAAAAACAATGTATTAAAAGCTCTAAGTAAAACCAAATATTTAAATATTGTAAAATCATTAAAAAAAAGTTTTAAAAAATGTTTCCTTAAAGGAAACAAAATGACTAAAGAATGTTATGGAGTCACTTGTGTTAGGATAAGTCAATAATTCTACATCTGATACAGCTTTCACTTTACGTTATTACTGTTTCTTTTTCAGCCCCTAGGAAACCAAGCCCTAAGTGTCCTCCAAACAGAAAGGGAGTCCGAGCAGGATTTCGCTCCCAGAGCCTCAGTAGGCAGCCATTTCCGAAAGATCCTTATCTTGTTACAAAACAGGTTCTTTCTGCAAGACTGCTAAAAATCAACGAATTGCAGAATGAAGTAACTGAACTCCAGGTCAAGTTAGCCGAGCTGCTAAAAGAAAATAAGGCTTTGAAAAGGCTTCAGTACAGGCAAGAAAAAGCCCTGAATAAATTTGAGGACACAGAAAACGAAATCTCACAACTTATTGCTCGTCATAACAATGAAATTACAGCCCTCAAAGACCGCTTAAGAAAATCTCAAGAGAAAGAACAGGCAAATGAAAAAAGGGCGAAAGAGACAGAAGGTGAACTACTTAAGACCAAAATGTCCTTACAGAAACTGAAAAAGATCTCTGAAGCTAAACACCTACCTGAACGAGTTGATTTAGCAAAGAAACTTGCTTCTGCAGAGTTAAAATTAGATGACACAGAGAGAAGAATTAAGGTAAAATTCCCACAGTTTCTAATTGTGCTGTTTTGTGTTATTTTTCATTGGGCATTTGATGTGCACTTTTAAGACTGCTTATTGCAGTTCAGCATTTGCTTGGAAATGAAATCTGATTTTTTTTTTTTAAGTATCTTTCTGAGTAAGAGATTAGGAAAAATTTAAGATTTTATCTTTAAGAGCAAGATGTGAAAGATTGTATACATTGATGGGCCACATGATAATAGATGTTTAATTCCCAAAATCTTAGCTATTTGGGGGAAATACACTGTTTGATTATGTGATTATTTCTTTAAAATTGAAAATGATACTATAAGAGCTATGCTAAGTCACTTAAGTTGTTTCCAACTCTGTGCGACCCCATAGACAGTAGCCCACCAGGCTCCCCCGTCTCTGGGATTCTCCAGGCAAGAACACTGGAGTGGGTTGCCATTTCCTTCTCCAATGCATGAAAGTGAAAAGTGAAAGGGAAGTCGCTCAGTCGTGTCCGACTCTTAGCGACCCCATGGATTGCAGCCTAACAGGCTCCTCCGTCCATGGGATTTTCCAAGCAAGAGTACTAGAGTGGGGTGCCATTGCCTTCTCCGACTATAAGAGCTATAGTATATAAAACTGACATTTGGGGCCATTGTGTAAGAAATGCCACATGAATAACTTCTGTTTTTATTTCTTTGAACATTTGTGAAAGATATATTTTGGGGCAGGGTGTGCTTCTACTCCCTCAAGTAAGACTTGATGTGAAAAGTGGGTGGAATGATGCTGAGTTAATAGTCTGAGAATATAGCAGATCTTACAAAAAAATTTTTTTTCTTGAAATTAAAGGAAAAGAGTACTACCCCATGACTGTTATATGGAGAACATATATTAGATGCTACCTGGTGTGTGTATATATATATATATAATCTGTTTAGAAAGTAAAGGTTGGGAAAAAGTATGAGAATAATGTTTGCTGTAAGAATTCTTTGAACAAGAGAGAGTCAGAACTATAAACTAGCTTCTCTGCAATGTATTAATTAGATGTTTTTAGTACCTGGTATATACATAGTACTTCTTAGTCTATATAATATACCAGACTCTATATACCAATGCCCTGCCCAAAGAGAGTGGCTTATTAAATAGAGTATATATCAGTGGCCAGAAAAAGAACTTAGCTTATTCTCAAAAATTAGCAACCATTAACTTTTGCTTCAGTATACAGAAGATATCTTATTGCATAGGTTCCACCAGTGATCAAGTCAAACTGCAGAGCAAACATATGAAAACTTACTTTGTAGGACCATTTACCTACCTATGTAGTGGGGTGAGGGTAGGGGATAGAAGCAACTATTGTCATGAATAGCTGACGTTTATTTTTAAAGGGAAGTACAAAATGTGACCATATGGATTTTAAAATTAGGAACCAAGAGCGCAGAAGGTTGATTATTAAGTATGGTTAAAAACAACCCACACCTCAGTGTGTATTTCTGTAAAACTAGAGAGAACATGGAATTGTAGTGCACACGCATGTACGCACACACCCCACACACGTATACTGCAGTTCTGTCTTATAGCCTGTTATGAAGGGGGTTGTTGGAATGATAGAGGAGGAAAGAAAGAGAAGGAAGAAAGGAAAACTTGAACAAATCTGTGGATTCTGTGTTGTAGATGGAGTTGAATTATGTGGCTACCCACTTGAGGGCATGAAAATCAGTCATCTGTGATAAGTGTGAAAGTATTAGTCAGTCAGTCACGTCCGACTCTTTGTGACCCCATGCTCTGTAGCCCTCCAAGGTCTTCCGACCACGGGATTCTCCAGGCAAGAATCCTGGAGTGGGTTGCCATTTCCTCCTCCACGGGATCTTCCTGACCAAAAGGGATTGAACCCGCATCTCCTGTGTCTCCTGCCTTGCAGGCAGATTCTTTACCCGCTGAGCCCTCAGGGAGGCTTCAGGTCTTTGAAATACTTACTGTATAGTGTTCTCAATACTTAGGTTTTTCTTACTGGAATAAAAAAAATTAATTGGTGTTAATTGTAGATTTACATGTATTTAAAAAAATTAGATCACATAGTCCCTCCATCCATTTTCCCCAGTGGTAACATATAGCATAAATAGACTATAATATGTTGTTGTTCGGTCACTTTTGCAACTCCATGGACTGTAGTGCACCAGGCTTCTCTGTCCATGGGATTATCCCAGATAAGAATATTGGAATCGGTTGTCATTTCCTTCTCCAAGGAATCTTCCTAACCCGGGGATTGAATCTGTGGCATCCACTGATCTGTTCACCATTTCTATAATTTTTTTAAGAATGTAATATAAACAGAATCTTCTAGTATTTAATCTTTCAAGGTTGGCAGATTTCATTTTTTCTCTTGAGCTCCATCAGAGCTGTTGCATGTATCAATAGTTCGTTCCTTTTTTATTCCCAAGTAGTAGTCCATGACATGGATATCAAGAGTGTTATGGTATATCCTGTTGAAGGAAATTTGGGTTGTTTCAAGTTTTAGTTATTAACTAATGAAGCTGCTGGCTTCTCTGGTGGCTCAGACAGTAAAGAGTCTGCCTGCAATTCAGGAGACCTGAGATGTCTCAAGACATTTCTGTGAGAAGAGAATGGCAATCCAATCCAGTATTCTTGCCTAGAGAAGTCCATGGACAGAGGAGCCTGGCAGGCTACAGTCCTTGGGTCTATGGCCATTCAGGAACAGGTTTTTGTGTGAACATTAGTTTTCATTTCTCTGGGTTATATGAATGAAAGTTCACTTGATGAATTGTTCGATAAGCACATTTGGTTTTGTAAGAAACTGCCATTTTCTGTTGTAAAGTAGTAGTACCATTTTACATTTTTACCAGCAATGCATAAGTGATTCACTTTCTCCACATCCTTGTCAGCATTTGATGTTACCGCTTTTTAAAATTCTAGCCGTTCCTATAGGTATGTAGCGATATCTCTTAGTGTTAATATTATTCCTAATGGCTTATGATGTTGAACATCTTTTTAAATGCTTATTTGCCATTAGTAGATCCTGTTCATTTGTTTGTTTTTTGCCTATATTTCTAATTGTTCTTTTACTGTTGATTTTCGATAGTTCTTTATATATAATAGATACAGGTTCTTCATCAGATACATGGTTTGCAAATATTTTCTCACTGTGTAGCTTGTCTTTTCATCCTCTTACAGAGTCAGAGAGTTTTTAAAATTGATGTGGTCCAATTTGTCAGATTTTTCTTTTATGGATTATCTTTTTGGGGTCAGGTCTAAGAATTCTTTGTCTATCCCTGTCAGCCTTTGCCTGTAGACCTAAAGATTTTCTACTATATTTTATCCCCAAACTTTACAGTTTTATGTTTTACTTTAAAGTTCATGATTCATGTTGAGCTGATTTTTATGTAAGTTGTGAGGTTTAGGTTGAAATGCATTTCTATTTTTTTTCCCTGCCTATGTAGTACCTAGTTGTTCTAGTACCATTCGTTGAAAAGGCTATTCTTCCTTCACTGAATTTGGCACCTTTGTCCAAAATCAGTTGGGCATATTTTTGTGGGTCTATTTCTGGATTCTTTAGTCTCTTCTTCTGATGTATATGTCTTTTCCTCTGCTGACACCACATTCTTTTCATTATAGACTACATCATAAACCTTATATATGTGATTATGGTAGAGTGATTCTGCTCATCTTATGCTTTGTTTTTAAAGTGACAGTTGCTCAGTCATGTCCAACTCTTTGCGATCCCATGGTCTATACAGTCCATGGAATTCTCTAGGCCAGAATACTGGAGTGGGTAGCCTTTCCCTTCTCCAGGGGATCTTCCCAACCCAGGAATGGAACTGGGGTCTCCCGCACTGCAGGCGGATTCTTTACCAGGTAGTTGTTCGTTTTTTTTTGTTTCATGCCTCATTCAGTTTTTCAGATTTTACTTAATCTTTTTTCTTCCCACCTCAGTACCACTGACTGTAAGGGTAAGGGAGGAGTCTAAGAACTATTGTGTTTCATTTTGCAAATGAACTAAAATCAGAGGGTGTCCTGAGCGTCCCTTGAAATTGCAGTAAAATCCTTGTAGCGCTGACTTTAAGTTTTATGCTATTCTCTGCTAAGGATGACTGGTGTTTTTTTGGTTTTGTTTGGTGTAGCCTAGTAGCTCAGATGGTAAACCATCCGCCTGCAATGCAGGAAATCCGGGTTCAATCTCTGGGTCGCGAAGATCCTCTGGCAGGAAATGGCAACCCACTCCAGTATTCTTACCTGGAGAGTTCCAAGGACAGAGGAGCCTGGCAGGCTACACAGTCCATGGAGTCTCAAAGAATCAGAAATAACTGAGCTACTAACACACAGTATTTTAAGAGTCCTTAAACTGGAACTTGTGACAGGCAGATTTGTTTATCTGTTTGTAGATTGCCTCATCCCGGAAGGGATTTTAAGCCACAATTCTTATTCCCCTTGTGTTGTATTTTCTTTTTAGGTGAGGAAAAAGAAAGCATTCTTCAAGGTTACCTCTAAATAGTTGAGCTGTGAAAAACTTATCTCTGCACCCTCTATAGGTTGTTTTCAGGTTTATTTTGTTAGTCGATGAAAGTGACAGAATGCATAGTCTAAGTATAGAGCATAGTCTTAAGTAACTTAAGAGTACAGTGGCTTAGAAGTAGATAGATGGTTAGACAGAACCAAAAAAAGTATGAGTTGGGACAGTCACCCATGGGAGTTGCTTCTTGCCAACCTTGTGTGATGTGGTCTGCTGGGTCCTCGGCCATATGTATACTTGGGATAAAGAGCTGCTTGACAGGGTTAAATTTGTTAAATTTAAAATTGGTTAAATTTGAACTCTGTCCAAAAGGGCAGACAGCTAAATCAGGCTGCATGTTTATTTCTTTATTTACAGTTGGCTGTATACCTTCATTTTGGCTTTTACTTCAGTAAGATTGTTGAATAGAGTCCTGTCAAAGTATCAGCCCCATTTAAATATATTTATTTTCATATTAATAGTTATATTATTAATATTTAAATACTGCAACAAACTGTAAAAAGCTGCAAAAAAAAAAACTGTTAAGGTGCTAACATTTATGGCAGTAAAATATTAATAGGTATATAATGCAGCAATTCTCAAAGTTTTTGTTTTGAAGACTCTTTTATACTCTTAAAAATTATTTCACACCCCCCAATACCACAGGAGTTTTGTTTATGTGGGTATATCTATTGATATTTACCATATTAGAAATTAAAATTGAGAACATTTTTAAATGTTTCTTAATTTATTTAAAATTAATAAAAACTTACTACATGGTATCATAAAATCTTTTAATGAAAAACATCTATTCTCTAAACCAAAATAAATTGGGTCAAGAGTGGCATCATTTTATATGTTCACAAATTTCTTCAGTGTTAGGCTTAATAGAGGACAGCTGGGTCCTCATAGCTGCTTCCACATTCAGTCTGCTTCGATATGTTGTTGTGGTTGATAAATACAAGAAAATTCAGCCTCACACAGATGTCTATAGGAGTTAGAAAATAGAAGAATATTTAAAAGCTTTTCAGATTAACTGGATATTCTTTTATACTATATTAAAACTTGGTAAGTGGTATTCTCAAAGGTTTGTTGCAATGTGGAATCTAAAATCATATCAAAGAACTTTTCATACTCTATCGCATTAAAATCCCTTGGTCTTCTACTTTGAATGAATGTTTTATCCATGAATGATTTTGTATTACCATACATTACTCATTTGGAAAATGTTCATTTGTTGCATTAAGCAATAAATGTTGACGTTTCATTCGTTATGATACATTCATGATGGTGAGTGAAAATAGCAAGCAATATTGTATCATAAAGTAGTTCTGACCTTGCAGACTCCTGAAAGTGTCTCAGATCTTTAGGGTCCCTGAACCACTCTTTGAGAATCACTGATTGAATATCAGTGGTTCATTGTTATCAGCTTCATTAGCAGTTTCCCCAGTTTGCAGTTTCTATTAATGACTGCCCAACTGCACTGTTGTTCACTGGACCTGGAACTGGTCTCCAGTAGGGGCTGAAGACACCAGTTCTCTCCCATCCCTTGTAAGAAAGACTTACAGTGGAGGTTGCTTTCCTGATCTAAGGATGTGGTAGAGATGAGTCAGAGCCACGATCAACTCTGTCATAAAGCAGATACCAAGAGTTGCTAGCTATTGTAAGTATCCTTAGTCACTAAATGGGAAATTATCTACTAAGCTTTATGAAAAGATCATAAGTGTTAATAGCATGTACATAATTATTACAAGTACTCCAGTAAACTGTAGGGCACACATTTTTAATACATTAAAAAATCCAGCTCTGTTTTAACATTAAATTGGCACAGAGTGAATAACCTTGTCAGAAAAATATAATCAAACTATTAAGTAGGCTTTCTCTCCCTTTTAAGAAATTTCTAAAGATTTGGGGAAATGATTTGAGTAGCCTGAATATCATAGCACTCTCAAAGAAAGTTTGAATAGACTTCTTTCTCTTCTGTTAGTTTTTCTTACAAAAAACTGGCATTCAGATTCCTTTCACCTGAAAGCTGCCTTCAAGTAGGTATTTGTTTCTTGTTGATAAAATAATAATATCGTCCTCCACTGGAAATCCGTTTCAGAAGAAAGAATTGATTCAGCCTTGTCTTCCCTACCCTTCCTACTTTATTCAGAATGAGAACTGAGCTGTGCAATGTTGGCCAGGTAGATTCCTTTTTCTGAATCTTTCCCTGCCATTTAGGTCTCTGCTCTAAATGTTTTTCTGCTCTTTTACTTCCCCATTCCCCACCCCCACGCCCTGAAACTCAAATCCAGAAGGCATGTTTGCCTCACCTACCTGCTTTGTGTCTTAATAAAAGAATTAAGTTAACTAAGACAGAGTAATAGAAGTCAAACCAGGAGTTCAGCTCGATTCTTCCCCTGCTGTATTGCTGTGAGCCCTCTTAATGCTCAGACTTCGGTTGCTTCATTTGTGGAATTAAATGATTCTGAGGCCACTCTCAGGTCTGAAAGCTGATGAGTCTAAATAATATTTTTAAACTTTTCATGTGTCAAAAGGTTTTAATATGGTAAACCATATTTATTTAAAAAATTATCCTTATGTCTATTACTGAATGTTGCAGAAATGAAACATTTCTAATGTTGAAAAAAGGAACTGATTTATTACAATTTATTTATTGTAAAATAAATATTTATTGAGATCCTGTTAATTTTTTATTGCAGAATAATTTAAGAAATTGGCTAGATTTTGTTATTTACAAGTTTCTTTTTTTTATCATTTTTGGTAGACAAAGATTTACAATGAAATTATAGGATCTGTGATTGAAGCGCAAAGTTTAAACCATTACAGAAAGTAAATTTTGTAGTGTTCTTAAAACTGCCCATTTAGATAGAACAATTATTATAGGAATTTCAAGTTAATATTTAAAATCATAACTGTCTACTGAAAAAATAATAGAAGCACTAAAAAAGGCCTGAAAGTTCAAATAATACAGAGAGGTGTGTAATGCTATGCTATCCTTTGTAACCCTCTTCCCAAGAAGTAATGCACATGGTTATATATGTGTATATTTTTTACTCTCTAACTACAAGTGAAGGTGTACCATACACATTGCTTCATGTTTTTTTCACTGAAAATGTATTTTGGTGCTCTTTACATATCCTTGTGGATATATGTGTAATATATATATGTGTGTACACTCACATACACATATATTAAATCTGCCTCACTTTTATTTTCTGTTTTTCCGGTTTTATTGGGGTGCAGTTTGACATATGTATACGTTTAATGTGTTCAGCATAAAGATTTGACATAAATATTGCAAAGATATTCCTGCAACAAGTTTAAATCTCCATCACCTCATATAGATACAGTGAAAAGAAAAAGCAAAAAAAGAACTTTTTTTTTGGTAATGAGAACTCTCTGGTTGCTCTGTTAAACAACTTTCATATATATTCTACAGCAATGTTACCTTTAGTCCTCATCCTATATATACATCAAATGCCTAGTACTTTTTAAGTAGAAGTTTGTACCTTTTGACTACTTTCATCCGATTCTCCTCACTACCCCTACCCCCTGCCAAGTCCACCACCGCTACTGGTAACCACAAATCTGACCTCTTTTCTCTATGAGTTTCTTTTTCTAAAGATTATTACATACACACACATACACACCCCTCACAACTTCTTTATCCACTGATGAATAATGGACATCAGTGGACACTTAGGTTATTTTCATGTCTTGGATATTATAAATATATGCTGCTATAAACATGAGAATGCACATATCTTTTTGAGTTAGTATTTTAATTTCCTTGAGCTATATTCCCAGAAACGGAATTGCTGTATCATATAATAGTTCTATTTTTAATTTTTTGAGGATCCTCCATCCTTTATCCCATAGTGGCTATACTCGTTTACAATCCTACTACCCATCGTTCTAATGGGTATGAGGTG
This sequence comes from Bison bison bison, assembly GCF_000754665.1. Taxonomy (NCBI): domain Eukaryota; kingdom Metazoa; phylum Chordata; class Mammalia; order Artiodactyla; family Bovidae; genus Bison; species Bison bison. Next base: position 782,341 of record NW_011494934.1, read on the forward strand.
TTAACTCATTGCGGTTTTGATTTGCGTTTCTCTAGTGATTAGTCATGTTGAACATGTACTTTTGGCCTTTCGTATATTTTCTTTGGAAAAATGTCTATTCAGGTCTTTTGCCCATCTTTTACTTTGGTTATTTGTGTCTTTTGTTAACCAGTTGAATGAGTTCTTTATGTATTTTGGATATTAACCTCTTAGTACAAATAATTTTTTCCGCATTCTGTAGGTTTTCTTTTCACTTAATGGTTGTTTCCTTTGCTGTACAGAAGCTTTGTAGTTTGATGGACTGTCACTTATCTGTTGTTGCTTGTGCTTAGGTGTCATATCCAAAAAAAGTCATTGCCAAGACCTATATTGAGGAGCTCACTTTCAGTGTTTTCTTCTAAGGGTTTCATGGTTTCACATCTTACATTTTTTAATCCATTTCAGATTGACTTTTGTGAGGCATAAGATAGGGGTCTAGTTTCATTCTTCTATATGTGATTAGTTAATTATCTCAGGACCATTTGTTGAATAGGCTATGTTTTCTCCACGGAATGTTTTTGACTCCCTTGTCAAATGTTAGTTTTGACTTTATATGTGTGGATTTATTTCTGGCTCAAAACTGTTCCATTGATTCTTTGTTTTTATGCCACGGCCATACTGTTTTAATTACTGTGTGATTATGTGCATCCTCAGTTATGTCTGACTCTTCGTGACCCACTAGGACTGTAACCCACCAGCCTCCTCTGTCCATGGGATTTCCCAGGCAAGAATGTTGGAGTAGGTTGCCATTTATTTAGGGGATCTTCCTGACCCAGGAATTGAACCTAAGTCTCTTGTGGCTCCTGCATTGTCTGGTAGATTCTTTACCACTGAGCCACCTGGGAAGCCCCTTTAATTACTATATAGTATTAGCTTGAAGTCAGGAATGTGTGATGCCTCCTGCTTATTGTTGTTCTTCTTGAGGATTGCTTTGGGTAATAGGGGTTTTTTGCCATTCAATATAAAATTTAAGATTGTTTCTTTCTGCTTTTGTTTAAAAAAATGCCATTAGGTACAGCAAAAACTAATACAACATTGTAAATCAGATATACTTCAAATAAAAAAGATAATTTTAAAAATAGCATTGGAATCTTAATAGTGATTGCATTGAATCTGTAGATGGCTTTGGAAGTGTGGACATTTTAGCAATATTCTTCCAATCCATGAACACTGTATACCTTCCATTTACTTATGTCTTCTTTGATTTCTTTATTAGTATCTTGTATCTTTCAGAGTAGAAGTTTTTTTAATTTCCTTGGTTAACTTTATTGCTAAGTATATTATTGTTTTGATGCTGTTGTAAATGGGATTGTTTTCTTTCTTTTTCAGATAATTTTTTTTTTGCAGTTTTACAGTTCTTTTTATTTATCAAAGTGCTTTCACATTTACTATATTAAATATTTTACTCTCAATTTTTAAATAATGATTTTTTTATACCTTATACATATGTACATAATTAAAATTTTCTTTCCACTGAAGAAAAGCCAACCAAATATCCACAAACTCTTTTAACAGGTTTTTTTTTTAACCATTGTTTTTCAGATGTTGCTCCTTTGATTAACTCCTGTCTCTCTGCCTCTACTTTCCCTTGGTTTATCCTCTGGAAAAATGCTACTT
>NW_011494934.1:784075-788225 GCF_000754665.1 Bison bison bison
TTTCACTCAGAACATAACATGGAGCAGAGATATAAAGATTCAGTAAGATCAGTTTAAATCATTGCGTTTGGGACTGCCTTGGTGGTCCAGTGGTTAAGAATTCACCTTCCAATGCAGGTTTGATCCCTAGTTGGGGAACTAAGATCTCACACACTAAGGGGCAACTAAGCCCAGACTCTGATTAGAGAGAAGCCCGTGTGCAGCAACAAAGATCCCGTGTGCTACAGCTAAGACCTGATACAGCTGAATAAATAAATAAATACTTTTAAAAATCAGTTGTCTTTGCTATATGATAAAGGCTGTATCTATTTGCTCTGATTTCTTTTAGGACAACAGAAATACTATATTCTATACTTTCATGTTTTTATTAAAAAAACAAAAAAAATAATCTGGTTTCTGAGTACAGCTAAACAATGAAACATATAGAGAATGCACAAATCTTAAACAAGTATTATAGTACTGAAGAGATTATAAGTTCCTCTAATTTATACAGTCATACCAGTCCATAGACTCAACACAGTTGTTCTAAGATTCTATAAAGCAATAATTTTGGAGAAGGAACTGATACAACTCTCCCAATGAAACATCACAAAAATAATTAAGGTATTAGTTTTGGAAGAGGAAAAGTTAAATGAAGACGCAAAAAAAATAAGACAAGTAGTCATCTTGGTAAGTCTGGTTTCATGTAGACTGGTGACTCATTTTAATGACAACTCAGCAGGTAGTATCTTAAGGATATTTCTGTGCTGACAACAGATACCTATTAAGTACATACTGTTACACATTTATAACTGTTTCTATCAGATAATTTTTTAGTGTATAGAAATGCTACTAATTTTTGTATTTTAATGTTAGGTTCTCTAATTCTACCCAATTCAGTGATAGCTAACAGTTTTTTGGTTGAAGTCTTTGGCATTTTCTGTATATAAAATCATGTCATCTGCAAACAGAGACAGTTTTTACTTCTTCCTTTTTAATTTGGATGCCTTTTCTTTTCTTGCCTGATTGCTCTGGCAAGGACTTTCAGTGCTATATTGAACAGGAGTGGTGAGAGTGAGCACCTGTCTTATTCTTGATCTTAGAGAAAAAGTTTCAGCCTATCACAGTTGAGTATCATATTAGTAGTGGGCTTGTCATATATGGCCTTTATTATGTTGAGATATAATTCTTATAATTTGTTAAGAATTTTTATCAAGAACAAATGTTGAATTTGTCACATACTTTTCCTGCATTTATTGAGATAGGTTTTTTTTTTTTTTCGTTCCATTAATGTGGTGTACTACATTAGTTGATTTACATGTATTGAGCCATCCTTGTATCCCAGCTATAAATCCTACCTAATCATGATCATCCTTTTACTGTGCTACTGACTTTGATCTGCTAGTATTTTATTGAGAATTTTTGCATCTCTATTCACCAGAGATATTGATTGGTAGTTTTTTATTTCCTGGTACTGATACTTTCTATCTTTAGTGTTAGGGTGATATTGGCCTTGTAAAATGAATTTGGAAGCATTTCCTCTACTTTTATTTTGTTTTTGTTGTTCAGCAAAGTTACTGGTGAAGCCATCTGGGTTCTGTTCTTTGCTTCACTGCATTTGGTTGCTGATTCAGCCTCCTTACTAGCAATTGGTCTATTCAGGCTTTGTTTCTTCTTGAACCGGTCTTGATATATATATATATATTTTTTAGTTGAAGTATAGTTGGCTGTACAGTATTATGTAAGTGACAGGTGTACAATATAGTGATTCAAAAATGTTAAAGGTTATACTCCATTTATAGTTATTGTAAAACATTGGCTGTATTTCCCTTGTTGAACAGTAATATATCATTGTAGCTTATTCTATACCTAGTAGTGTGAACCCCTACCCCTGTATTGTTCTTCTGCCTTCTCTCTCCCCACTGGTAACCGCTACTTTGTTCTCTATACATGTGAATCTGGAGACAGGGAGAGACACAGGCCTTGCTCTCCATTCAAGTGCCACTGTCAGCAGGGCTGTCGGGTGGGCTCCACAGCCTGTGGTGTGCTCTGCTGAGGCTTCCTGGTCAGGCAGGCTGAACACTGTCTTCAGCAACAAGTGAGGCTGTGAGTTCGTTTCCTGACCCGAGCTCATCAGCTAAGTATCTCCAAGGCCACTGGTGCTCTTTGTGGGCTTGACTCAAGTCAGCCTGTGCCCCAGGTTCACTGGCTGAACAGGTGCTACTAACTTTGTTCTGGGGGCCACCCGTTCTGCCCACTCACCTGCCCATCAGCTCAAGAATTGCTGGGTTGTGCAGCTTCCGGGTGTTCTTGTCAGCCCTTCCCGTCAGATGGGGACCGGCAGGGACCACACTCCATGGTGGACAGGGCTGTGACCTGACTTCTGCCTGGGTAGAGCTGGGAGAGCCCACTTCAGGCAGCTCCTCAGTTTTCCTGAACAGTTTCTCTGGTAGGAGGGGCTGGGCGCCATGATCCACATGGTGGGGCAGGGGGGCTAAAACTCAGCTCCTCTGTTGGATGTGGGCAGACCAGGCTGCAGGGCTGGGAGATCTCTTCATTTGAAGGCCCGAATTAGGCAGACTTGCGCCCCACCCAAGTTCCCTGGCCAGACTGTGCCAGCCACTTGGGCTGCAGCAGAGCAAGCTGCTGGTTGGGTTTCCTGTGTGTGCTCTGCAGGCAGGAGCTCTGTCCTCCAGGACCCCAGTGCTGCTGGCTGGAAGCCCCTCCTCCCTTTCTCTGTCACAGTCAGATTCCCAGTGGTTGAGCCCGCAGATGCTCTGTGATTCCCATGGGGCGAAACCAGAGCAGGAGTTCCCAGAGGTGACCCCCAGTGCTGGGGGTGCTGGATGTCAGCCCTGTGCGCTCCTTTGCCCCTGGAGCTGTAGGCAGGGTGCTACACTGGGGAAAGGGCCCTCGGTCAGCGCGTAGCTGTTCCTCTCACCCTTTCTTGCAGTCTGTCGCGATCTGTGTGCTGCGGGACGTGCTTCAGCCTCATTTCTGTGTTCTGAGATTCGCTCAGCAATGTCTTATTCTTGCATAGTTACTTGTTTTTCTTTTAAAGGGGAGCCAAGTCAGGAACAACTGTGTCATCATCTTGGTTATGCCATTCTTGCCTTCTCATTCTTTTTAAATAGTATTACTAAACAGTTGAACCCATTTTCCACATTGGTATACAAGTTATTGTTCCAAAATGAAACCCTTATGTCATCAAAAGTCCTCTTTGACTTCTAGGAAGTTTCATTTTGTATAACAGAAGCTCCATAAACTCTTGTTAAAAAAACAAATAAGTGAACACCCAGATTATGAGCAGTGAATAGATTTAGGCACTTTTATTTTCAGACTTATTAGCTATAAATCAATTGTTAGAATAAATACCAACCAATTAAAACGATTTGCTAGAATTTAACCTCTGAAACAGCTGTCCAATCACATCAAACCATTACAGATGAAATTGTCTTTCTTTGTAAGTTTCTTGATTTTATATCATTAAATCAACCAGAGACGGTGATGGCAATTTTAAGAAATTTTGGAGTTGAAAAGACTAGTAAATAATAATTATAATAATCACAAGAGGATTTTGGCAGTACTATAGACACAGTAGAGATGTCTTTCTTAATGGTAATTTAAAATGCAGAATTCTTTCAGTGCTAAATCCATATGTTGTGCAACACAAAGGAATATTCTCCCTAAAAAAATAAAAGTGACTAATTTTCATCTACTTAATTATTAAGAATGTGTTATTAAAAACACAACCTTTGTAAATGTACCTACACACATTTCTATAAAATTAAAAGCATCCAGATATATATAACACTCATCTTGCTATAAATTTAAGTGTAATCCTGACCTGTATTTTTATGAATCAATAAAAATGCTACTTTGGGTAATCTGGGTTTCACAGTTAGTCAAGAGAATTGTACCTTTAAGAGAGCATCCCAGAAACCCCTCAGGAGCTAAGGAAAGACCCAGATGACAATATACACCAGTTTAATTATGCTGCTGGTCTCCAGCAAATTATGCAGTTAATCAAAAAGATACTTAAAAACCAAAACAGAAATTAAGCCCACAGCTGAAAATTAGAACTGTTGGTAAAAGGGCATAAGGGAAGAATTTCTTGACTATAAAGAGAAATTCTTACTCTGAAACATGTTTATCAAAAAGAGTAGCAATG
>NW_011494934.1:788325-788614 GCF_000754665.1 Bison bison bison
AGTCTGTCGCGATCTGTGTGCTGCGGGACGTGCTTCAGCCTCATTTCTGTGTTCTGAGATTCGCTCAGCAATGTCTTATTCTTGCATAGTTACTTGTTTTTCTTTTAAAGGGGAGCCAAGTCAGGAACAACTGTGTCATCATCTTGGTTATGCCATTCTTGCCTTCTCATTCTTTTTAAAGGCTCTGTATTACTCCACTGTATGTATCTCATCCTCTGTCGTCCCCTTCTCCTCCTGCCCCCAATCCCTCCCAGCATCAGGGTCTTTTCAAATGAGTCAGTTCTTTGCA
>NW_011494934.1:788714-791473 GCF_000754665.1 Bison bison bison
TATGCTATCTTGGTGGGTCATAGCTTTTCTTCCAAGGAGCAAGCGTCTTTTAATTTCATGGCTGCAATCACCATGTGCAGTGATTTTGGAGCCTGAGAAAATAAAATTGGTCACTGTTTCCATTGTTTCTCCCATCTGTTTGCCATGAAGTGATGGGACCAGATGCCATGATCTTAGTTTTCTGAATGTTGAGCTTTAAGCCAACCAACTTTTTCACTCTCCTCTTTCACTTTCATCAAGAGGCTCTTTAGTTCTTCTTCACTTTTTGCCATAAGGATGGTGTCATCTGCATATCTGAGGTTATTGATATTTCTCCCGGCAATCTTGATTCCAGCTTGTGCTTCATCTGGCCTGGCATTTCTCACGATGTACTCTGCATATAAGTTAAATAAACAGGGTGACGATACACAGCCTTGATGTACTCCTTTCCCAATTTGTACAGAGATTGAATGACCACCTAACTAGGAATGTAAAAACTGTTCCTATAGGGTACACGGAGGTCCTTGGTTATACAAGGGTCTAAGGCCTTTCTAATTAAGTTACAGTAACACTGAGCTATACACAAAACAACTGACATTTGTAGACCTGTTTTAACAATGCAGTTATTAAAGTATATATTGCTTTATTAACTAATAGAAAAATAAGTGAAAATAAATTCAGTTATTCTTTGGGTTTACTTGCAAAAATTCAATTCTGTAAAGCTTTATTTCTCTCTTTAAAGAGTTAGAATTCTATCTTATTTCTTCAGATATTTACATTTTTTTTCTGTAATGAAAATGTTTGTTACAGTTTTAGACAAGGGCTTCCCTAGTGGCTCAGAGGTTAAAGCATCAGCCTGCAATGAGGGAGACCTGGGTTCAATCCCTGGGACGGGAAGATCCTCTGGAGAAGGAAATGGCAACCCACTCCAGTATTCTTGCCTGGAGAATCCTATGGACAGAGGAGCCTGGTGGGCTACAGTCCATGGGGTCGCAAAGAGTCGGACACAACTGAGCGACTTCACTTTCACTTTCAAAGTGAAATAGAGGAAAAAACACCCATGGTCCTTCCAATCAAAGATTTTTTTTCTTTTTCTATCCCACATCTTCAGTTTCTTAAAATATTTGAAATTTTTCCTTATGAAATACTTTGAACATAGAGAAGACAACAATATTTAAAACATTCTACCTATTTGGTATTTTGCTAATTTTGCTTAGATCTTTTTTTTAAATTCACCCATTCCAGTCCATTTTAGTTCACTGATTCCTAGAAAGTCGACATTCACTCTTGCCATCTCCTGTTTGACCACTTCCAATTTGCCTTGATTCATGGACCTAACATTCCAGGTTCCTATGCAAGATTGCTCTTTACAGCATCGGACCTTGCTTCCATCACCAGTCACATCCACAACTGGGTATTGTTTTTTGCTTTAGCTCCATTCCTTCATTCTTTCTGGAGTTATTTCTCCATTGATCTCCTGTAGCATATTGGACACCTACCAACCTGGGGAGTTCCTCTTTCAGTAACCTATCTTTTGCCTTTTCATACTGTTCATGGGGTTCTCAAGGCAAGAATACTGAAGTAGTTTGCCTTTCCCTTCTCCAGTGGACCACATTCTGTCAGACCTCTCCACCATGACCCATCTGTCTTTGGTGGCCCCACACAGCATGGCTTAGTTTCATTGAGTTAGACAAGGCTGTGGTCCAAGTTATCAGATTGGCTAGCTTTCTGTGATTATGGTTTCAGAGTGTCTGCCCTCTGATGCCCTCTCACAACACCTACCATCTTACTTGGGTTTCTCTTACCTTGTGAACTTGGGTTCACTCTTGGCAAGAGTGAACGTTGACATTCTAGGAATTAGCGAACTAAAATTAACTGGAATGGGTGAATTTAACTCAGATGACCATTATATCTACTACTGTGGGCAGGAATCCTTTAGAAGAAATGGAGTAGCCCTCATGGTCAACAAGAGAGTCAGCAATGCAGTACTTGGATGCAATCTCAAAAATGACAGAATGATCTCTGTTCATTTCCAAGGCAAACCATTCAATATTACGGTGATCCAAGCCTACGCCCCAACCAGTAACGCTGAAGAAGCTGAAGTTGAACGGTTCTATGAAGATTTACAAGACCTTTTAGAACTAACACCCAAAAAAGATGTCCTTTTCATTATAGGGGACTGGAATGCAAAAGTTGGATGTCAAGAAACACCTGGAGTAACAGGCAAATTTGGCCTTGGAATACAGAATGAAATAGGGCAAAGGCTAATAGAGTTTTGCCAAGAGAACGCACTGCTCATAGCAAACACCCTCTTCCAACAACACAAGAGAAGACTCTACACATGGACATCACCAGATGGTCAACACCGAAATCAGATTGATTATATTCTTTGCAACCAAAAATGGAGAAATTCTGTACAGTCAGCAAAAACAAGACCGGGAGCTGACTGTGGCTCAGATCATGAACTCCTTATTGCCAAATTCAGACTTAAATTGAAGAAAGTAGGGAAAACCACTAGACCATTCAGTTCAGTTCAGTTCAGTCACTCAGTCATGTCCGACTCTTTGCGACCCCATGAATCGCAGCACACCAGGCCTCCCTGTCCATCACTAACAACCGGAGTTCACTCAGACTCATGTCCATTGAGTCATTGATGCCATCCAGTCATCTCATCCTCTGTCGTCCCCTTCTCCTCCTGCCCCCAATCCCTCCCAGCATCAGAGTCTTTTCCAATGAGTCAACTCTTGCATGAGTGACCAAGTACTGGAGTTCAGCTTAGC
>NW_011494934.1:791573-800839 GCF_000754665.1 Bison bison bison
TCATTCCTTCCAAAGAAATCCCAGGGCTGATCTCCTTCAGAATGGACTGGTTGGATCTCCTTGCAATCCAAGGGACTCTCAAGAGTCTTTTCCAACACCACAGTTCAAAAGCATCAATTCTTCAGCACTCAGCTTTCTTCACAGTCCAACTCTCACATCCATACATGACCATTGGAAAAACCACAGCCTTGACTAGATGGTCAACAAAGACCATTCAGGTATGACCTAAATCAAATCCTTTGTGATTATACAGTGGAAGTGAGAAATAGATTTAAGGGACTAGATCTGATAGGTAGAGTGCCTGATGAACTATGGATGGAGGTTCACGACATTATATAGGAGACAGGGATCAAGACCATTCCCATGAAAAAGAAATGCAAAAAAGCAAAATGGCTGTCTGAGGAGGCCTTACAAATAGCTGTGAAAAGAAGAGAAGCAAAAAGCAAAGGAGAAAAGGAAAGAAATTCCCATTTGAATGTAGAGTTCCAAAGAATAGCAAGGAGAGAGAAGAAAGCCTTCCTCAGCGATCAATGCAAAGAAATAGAGGGAAAAAAAAAAAACAGAATGGGAAAGACTAGAGATCTCTTCAAGAAAATTAGAGCTACCAAGGGAACATTTCATGCAAAGATGGGCTCGATAAAGGACAGAAATGGTATGGACCTAACAGAAGCAGAAGATATTAAGAGGTGGCAAGAATACACAGAAGAACTGTACAAAAAATATCTTCCTGACCCAGATAATCACGATGGTGTAATCACTCACCTAGAGCCAGACATCCTGAAATGTGAAGTCAAGTGGGCCTTAGAAAGCATCACTATGAACAAAGCTCGTGGAGGTGAGCTTTTCCAGTTGAGCTATTTCAAATCCTGAAAGATGATGCTGTGAAAGTGCTGCACTGAGTATGCCAGCAAATTTGGAACACTCAGTAGTGGCCACAGGACTGGAAAAGGTCAGTTTTCATTCCAGTCCCAAAGAAAGGCAATGCCGAAGAATGCTCAAACTACCGCACAGTTGCACTCATTTCACATGCTGGCAAGGTAATGCTCAAAGTCCTTCAATCTAGGCTTCAGCATTGTGTGAACCAAGAACTTGCAGATGTTCTTGATTTAGAATAAGCAGTGGAACCAGAGATCAAATTGCCAGCATTGATTGGATCACAGAGAAATCAAGGGAATTCAAGAAAAACATCTACTTTAGCACTGACTGTGCTAAAGTCTTTGACTGTGTGGACCACAACAAATAGTGGAAAATTCTCAGAGGGATGAGAATACCAGACCACCTTACTGGTCTTCTCAGAAACCTGTATGTAGGTCAAGAAGCAGTAGTTAGAACCAGACATGGAAGAATAGATTGGTTCAAAATTGGAAAAGGAAAATGACAAGGCTGTATGTTGTCACCCTGCTTATTTAACTTATATGCAGAGTACATCATGTGAAGTTCAGGGCTGGATGAATCACAAGCTGGAATCAAGATTGCCGGGAGAAATATCAATAACCTCAGATATGCAGATAATACCACTCTAATGGCAGAAAGTGAAGAGGAACTGAAAAAGAGCCTCTTGATGAGGGTGAAAGAGGACAGTGAAAAAGCTGGCTGGAAATTCAACATTAAAAAAAAACTGAGATCATGGCATCCGGTCCCATCACTTCATGGCAAATAGAAGGGGGAAAAGTGGAAGCAGTGACAGATTTTATTTTGGGGGGCTCCAAAATCACTGATCACAGTCATGAAATTAAAAGATGTTTGCTCCTTGGAAAGGAAAGCTATGATAAACCTAGGCAACGTATTAAAAGGCAGAGATCACTTTGCCAACAAAGGTCTGTATAGTCAAAGCTATGGTTTTTCCAGTAGTCATGTACAGATGTGAGAGACAGACTGTAAAGGAAGTGGAGCACTGAAGAATAATGCTTTTGAATTATGTTTCTGGAAAAGACTCCTGAGGATCCCGTGGACTATAAGGAGATCAAGCCAGTCAATCCTAAAGGAAGTCAACCCTGAATTCATTAGAAGATCTGTTGCGGAAGCTGACATTCCAATACTTTGGCCACCTTATGCAAAGAGCTGACTCATTAGAAAAGACCCTGATGCTGGGAAATAGGGAAGGCAAAAGGAGAAAAGGATGTGGCAGAGGATGAGGGGGTAAGATAGCACCACTGACTCAATGGACATGAATTTGAGCAAACTCCAGGAGATACTGGAGGACAGAGGAGTTGATATGCCTCAGTCCATGGGGCCACAGAGTCAGATATGACTTAGCAACTGAATAACAAGAAATGATTTTAAAATTTCTACTACTTCTATAGTTATATGCCCCATTTTAATTCCTAATACAGTGAATATGTTCCTCCTTGATAAAGCTTGCCAAAAAAATGTAGCATGTATGGAAGCTGTGTTATTTATAAGTTCAGAATTAAAAGTAAAACCAGTTCAGGTTTGTTTACCTTTCTGGTGATTGTTTTGTTTTGTTTCACATTAAATAAAAAATCCTCTCTCTCTAATGCTTTCGTCTTAAAGCCTATTTAATCTACACTACTTTTCTTTTTTTTCTTTTGCCTAATATATTTTTTCCTTTACTTTCATCTTGTTTGTGTTAATGTTTTATCTCTGTGCTTGTACAAAATTTGACTAAATTAATTTTTAAAACTAATTCAGCATAAGAATGTCTTGTTCCACATTTATTTACTACATTTGTTGGCATTACTGAGATAGATCTACATGGGTTATTTTTTTTAAACAATGTTATTATCACCTTTTCTCTGCTGCTTTTTTTCATCCTGCCTCTTACTCTTTTCCCTGCCTTTGCATTGATTTCAGAATGACAGATTATACTACTTTTCTTTTAGAGTTTAGCCTCGAATTTTTAAGATAATCTGTATTTGAATTAAGGGAGTCTAAAGTCTCAATACTTGTGTTTTTTCAAATTCTATCAGGACAGTGGAACATTTTCTCTAGTCTCGTGTCATCATATTATTGTCTGTTTTAATTTACCTTATTTAAAAACTCCTCAATTCTTCAATCATTTTTATGGGGTTTACAGTTAGTTTCTGGCACAATGTTATTACTGGCATGTCACTATTTTTCATTAGTGTTCACCTTTCCTTCAGGGCTCACTTTCTTTCTGATCCTTTTGGTCATCCTTTCAATGAGGGCTTTTGAGTGGTTAGTTTTCTAGTCTTTCTGTTTAATTTATCTTCATTCTTGAGTGATAAATTTACTGAGTCTTAGATTCCAGGTTGACAGTTACTATCATTTAGAATTTGATTTTCTCTTTTAACTTCCAGTAGCTTTTTAAACATTTTGCTTGAGTTCAGTGGTTTCTTGTTTTGCCTCTAAGTGTCTAAAGGTACACTTATTTAAATTAACTTTTTATATGGGGATAATTTTAAGGTTATAGAGAGTTGCAAATATATACATAGTTCTAACAACACTCTCATACTCTTTCCCCAGATTCACCTTTGTTAACATTTGCCCCATTTGTCTTATGTACACATATTCTTTCTCTGTCTTGTGTGAACACAAACATACATGTGCCCATACATACACGTGGAATTTTTTTCTCAGCTATTTGAGAGAAAGTTCTATGTGTTTCCTCAGTTGCTTAGTTGTGTCCTACCCTTGGTAATCCTGTGAACGGTAACCTTCTGGGCTCCACTGTCCATAGCATTCTCCAGGCAAGAATACTGGAATGGATTGCATTTCCTACTTCAGGGGATCTTCCCAACCCAGGGATCGAACCCATGTGTCTTATGTCTCCAGCATTGGCAGGCAGATTCTTTATCACTGCACCACCTGGCAAGCTCCTGAAGTTCTATACACATGCTTTTCACCTCTAAATGTATTGCTTTTATTTCCTAAGAGTAAGGATATGTCCTTGTATAAACCAATTATGATATAAATTTACATTTAGAAAATAATTTTCTAGAATCCCTCCACAATATATTGTTTTTTTTTCAGTTGATGTAATAATGTCTTTTATACTACTTTACTGCTGTAGTACAGATTCAATCTAGAGTCAAGTATTGTGTTGATTGTCCAGATATCTTTAGCCTCCTTTATTCTGGAACATTGCCTCATACTTTTGTTGTCTCTTTTACGACATTCATATTTTAAAAATTTTAGTTCCCTGACCAGGGATTGAACTCATGTCCCCTGATTGGAAGGCAGTCTTAACCACTGGATCACCAGGGAAGTCTCAACATTCATGTTTTTGAATATGGTACCCCATCCCTCTTCATTTAATAGAATATTATTAATTTGCATTTCTCGGATGTTTTATTAGACTGAGGTTTTTGTATTCTTCTCCAGAATACTGAATAAGTGATGTGTTACTTCCTTGTTAAGCTCTCACAGCTGGAGGTACGTGATGTTCACCTGTCCTTTACTGTTGATGTTAATTTTGATCACCTTGCCTATGTATTGCTTGATAAAATTACTGTTTTCCTTCTTCATTAAAACCAATAAGCAATCTGTGGTGAGCCACTTGGGATGTATATATATCTTTTACCCATTAAAATTTAACATCCACTGATGATTCTTTCGTAATTCCATCTTTATCATGATGGTTTTCCAGCTCTAATCTCTCTTTTTATATCTTCAGTTCTAGAAATTTTGTAGCCTTTTTGTTTTGTTTTTAATATTGTTTTCCCCCATTTTGTCATTGTCTTCTAAATTCCTATTACACTATATTAAACTGTTTATAAAGGATATGGATGGCCAATAAACATAAAAATTAACTTCAGGATTATTAATCCAGGAGATAGAAATTAAAACAGTAATATTCTGTTTTTTGCTAGTCCACCGATTTTAAAATGTCAGTATCCAATCATTCCAAGAATATAGTAAAATAAAGGCTATTAGACTTTTGAAGAGAATGTAATTGTTACAATCTTTCCAGAGGGCATTTTGATAATGCTTTTCAAAAGCTTTAAAATCATATAAATGTCAGTCAATCCAGAAACTTCATTCCTTTACATTTACCCTGAGGAAATAATATAAAACTAAGTTGAAATGTATATATAATAGGATGTCCACCATAGGAGAAATTGAAAATGCTTGGATGTTGAGAAGCAGAATATGGTTAAATAAATTATGATAATTTAGTATAGAATAATAAATTATTCTACTGTAGGCAGTGTTCCCTCCTGTTCATTTTTTTGGAATAGTTTGAGAAGGATAGGTATAAGTGCTTGACATGTTTGGTAAACTTCCCCCATGAAGCCACCTGGGCCTGGACTTTTTTTTCTGGGTGTTTTTTTTTTTTATTATTATGAATTTTTAATTAAAAATTCTATGTTACTTCTAGTGATCAGTCTATTTAAATTGCCTTTTTCTGCTTGACTCAGACTTGGCAGACTGTGTGCTTCTAGAAATTTGTCCATTTCTTCTAGATTGTCCAGTTTATTGACATTTAACTATTCATAGTATTTTCTTACGATTTTTTGGATCGCTGTTGCATTGGTTGCTATTTATCATTTTTCATTGCTTATTTACTTGAGTCCTCTTTCTTTTTCCTCACCTCTTTCTTGGCGAGCCCAGTTAAAGGTTTATCAATTTTATCTTTCAAAAAAAACAGCCCTTGTTTTCATTTGATCTTTTCTACTGTTTCTTTTAAATCTTTATTTCCTCTCTGATTTTTATTATTTCCTTCCTTTTGCTGACTTTGGCCTTTGTTCTTTTTCTTATTCTTTATTCTTTTTCTTATTAAGGTGGTAAGTTAGGTTGTTTGAGATTTTTTCTTGCTCTTGAGGTAGGCCCATATCACTATGAACTTTCCTCTAAGGGTTCATTTTGGTGTATTTTGGAAAGTTGTGTTTTCGTTTTCATTAGTCTCTAGGTATTTCTGATTTCCTCTTTGATTTTATCATTGATCCATTTTTTTTATTAGCATTAATATGTTATTTAATTTCTACATGTTCTTTAGCTACTTTTCTTCCTGTAATTGATTTCTAGTTTCATACCGTTGTGGTTGGAAGAGATGCTTGAAATAATTTGTCTTAAATTTGTCAAGGCTTGTTTGTGATTTTGGTGTGCGATCTACACTGGAGGACGTTCCGTGTGCATATGGTATGTGTGTGTGTTCTGCTTGTTTTTTGCATGTAGCTTCATGCAGGTATCAATTAAGATTAGCTGGTCTGTTGTGTCATTTAAGGCCCCTGTGCCTTTTTGGTTTTCAGTCTCGATTATCTGTCCATTGATGTCAGTGGGATGTTAACCTCTCATACACTTGTTGTATTATTATCAGATTCTCTCTTTGTGTTTGTTAGTATTTGCTTTCTGTGTTTAGGTGCTCCTGTATTGGGTGTGTATATGTTACCAAGTGTAATACCCTCTTATTATATTGATCCTTTTATCATTATACAAGGCCTTCCTTGCCTTCATTATAGTTTTTATTTTAAAGGCTGCTATGATTTTCTGTGAGTGTTGCTACCCACACTTTGTCATTTTTATCTTCATGGAACATCTTTTTCCACCCTCTTACACACTGTGTGTGTCTTCAGCCCTGAAGTGAGTCTCCTACAGACAGCATATTTAAGGGTCTTGGTTTTTGTTTTTAAATCCAGTCAGTCACCTACATCATTTGACCAGAACATTTAGTCCACTGACATTTAAAGTAATTATTAACAGGTATGTACTCACTGCCATTTCATTGCTTGTTTTCCGGTTGTGGCTACCATGGGGTTCACATATGTTGACTCATATCTACTTGCTTTAAACTGGGCAGTCTTAAATGTTTGAACTTAAATGTTCAAATACATTCTGAAAGATCTACATTTTTAAGCTGCATAACCCACATTTTGTATATTTGATATCACATTTTACATCTTCCTGATTATTCCTTAACTGTTTTAGTTACAGTTTGCTTTTCTACTTTTTTCATCTTTTAATCTACATACTGCCTTTCCTACAGGGATTTTCTTACTTCATTTCAATTTACACAAGACCCTTCAACATTTCCTTAGGGTAGTTTTCGTATGTTGAATTTTTTTTACTTTTGGTTGTCTGACAAGTTGTTTATCACTTCTATTTTAAATGATAAATATCTTTCAGAGCAGAATATCGTAGGTTACAGGTTTTTCCCTTTCAGGGCTTTGACTATATCATGTCACTCACTTCTGGCCTGCAGAGTTTCTGCAGAGAAATCAGCTGATAGCCTTATGGGGACTCCTTTCTCCTTTGCATATGACTCTTCTTTTCTCTTGCTGCCTTTAGAATTCTAACTTTTACCATTTTATTGTATATCTTGGTGTAGGTCTGTTTGGGTTCATCTTGTTTGGAACCCTCTGTGCTTTATCTGAATATCTGTTTTCTTTTACAGGTTTGGGAAGTTTTCAGTCATAATTTCATGGTATGAGATGGGACTTCTCTCTGTTCAGTGGCTGTCACCTCTTTGTCAGGGCCAGGGTCTGATCCCAAGTTGCCAAAACAGAAGCTCTTCATGTCAGGCACAAGCTGCCTCTGTTCCCTTTAAGTGTCTATGTTTCTCTCTCTCAGCACCAGGACCTTTGCCCCCAAGCAGGGCATGCTGAAGCAGGTGGGGCCTGTTCACAGACAGAGGTTCAGCGCACTGCTCGGGCAGGTGTCTGTGGCTCCTTTGGATGCAACCCATGGCAGAGTCTTTTCCCTGGTCATGGCCATCCCACATCCAGTGCCACGCTGTGGCATGGACTGAGCAGGGATAGAGCATTTGCTTGGCTTTGGCTGGGGCACATAGTGAAGTAGTTCCAGGAAACTCAGAAACCAGCCAGACCTCTCCTCAGAGGCATGGCAAGACCCCTCACAGCAGATCACTGTCCCCAGTCTCCACTTTGCTCCACAGGGGAGGAGGAGCCTGTGTGGTTTCTCTGCATTTGTGTGGCAAGGGATATTGAGGTGTGGTACAGTGGCTGCTCCCAGAAATATGTCTTGCTTCTGGGCACTGCTTTAAAAAGTGCCAAAAATGGCTGCTGCAGACCCACCTGGGCCCTGTTCCAGGACTCTGCTGCTTCTGTGTCCAAAGGTTGAGTCTTTTCCCTGATCCTGGATACCCCAGATTTATTGCTGCATAGTGGCATGGAGTGAGCAGGGCTTGACTATTCACTTGGCTTGAGCTGGGGCTTGGAGTGACATGGTTGTGGGAAACCCGGTAGCTGCTAGGGTTCCCCAGCCTTTCCGTCTGTCCAAGCAATCCAGGGTGCTTCTCTCCTCCACTAAGACCCTGGGACTGGGACCCCAGTCTGTGGCTCAACATACTTACTCCCCATGCAATTTCTCATTTCCTGAGTTCTTGCCCAGAAGCACAAGTCCCTACCCAGTCACTTTTCTTTCATTCCTATTTACCTGTTTATCGTCCTTACAGCTTTGGTTATACAGCCCTTTTTTCGGTTTCTAGTTAGTTTTCAGTGAGAATTATTTGATCTGTAGACATATTTTTGATGTGTTCATTGGGGGAGGTGAACTCCATGTCCCCTTAACTCCACCATCTTGATCTCCTTTCTTCCATGTTGGGAATTTGATTATTGATTCAGTCTCTTTACTCATTATTAGCCTATTCACATTTTATGTTTTTTCCTGATTCATTTTTGGTAGGTTGTGTGTTTCATTTTTTCTAGGTTATGTAAATTTTTAGCACGTAAATTGTTCATACTAGTCACTTATGATTCAGAGCATTTCTGTAGTATTGGCTGTAATCTCTCCTCTTTCATTTCCAGTTCTTTTTTCCTTAGTCCAAGGTAAAGATTTGTCAGTTTTGTTTATCTTTTCAAAGAACCAGCTCTTAGTTTCATTGATCCTTGCTGTTGCTTTCCTGGTCTCTATTCCACTTACTTCCACTTTGATCTTTATTATTTCCTTCCTTTCGCTAAATTCGGTCTTATTCTTTGAGCTCCTCAAAGTAAAGTTCAGTTCAGTTCAGTTCACTTCAGTCGCTCAGTTGTGTCCGACTCTTAGCTACCCCATGAATTGCAGCACGCCAGGCCTCCCTGTCCATCACCAACTCCCAGAGTTCACCCAGACTCTTGTCCATCGAGTCGGTGATGCCATCCAGCCATTTCATTCTCTGTCGTCCCCTTCTCCTCCTGCCCCCAATCCCTCCCAGCATCAGAGTCTTTTCCAATGAGTCAGCTCTTCGCATGAGGTAGCCAAAGTATTGGAGTTTCAGCTTTAGCATCAGTCCTTCCAAAGAACACCCAGGACTGATCTCCTTTAGAATGAACTGGTTGGATCTCCTTGCAGTCCAAGCGACTCTCAAGAGTCTTCTCCAACACCACAGTTCAAAAGCATCAATTCTT
>NW_011494934.1:800939-831182 GCF_000754665.1 Bison bison bison
GCTTTCTTCACAGTCCAACTCTCACATCCATACATGACCACAGGAAAAACCATAGCCTTGACTAGACGGACCTTTGTTGGCAAAGTAATGTCTCTGCTTTTCAGTATGCTATCTAGGTTGGACATAACTTTCCTTCCAAGGAGTAAGGGTCTTTTAATTTCATGGCTGCAGTCACCATCTGCAGTGATTTTGGAGCCCCCAAAAATAAAGTCTGACACTGTTTCCACTGTTTCCCCATCTATTTCCCATCAAGTGATGGGACCAGATGCCATGATCTTCGTTTTCTGAATGTTGAGCTTTAAGCCAACTTTTTCACTCTCCTCTTTCACTTTCATCAAGAGGCTTTTTAGTTCCTCTTCACTTTCTGCCATAAGGGTGGTGTCATCTGCATATCTGAGGTTATTGATATTTTTCCCAGCAATCTTGATTCCAGCTTGTGTTTCTTCCAGCCCAGCGTTTCTCATGATGTACTCTGCATATAAGTTAAATAAGCAGGGTGACAATATACAGCCTTGACGTACTCCTTTTCCTATTTGGAACCAGTTTGTTGTTCCAAGTCCAGTTCATGTTGCTTCCTGACCTACATGTAGGTTTCTCAAGAGGCAGGTCAGGTGGTCTGGTATTCCCATCTCTTTTAGAATTTTCCACAGTTTATTGTGATCCACACAGTCAAAGGCTTTGGCATAGTCAGTAAAGCAGAAATAGATGTTTTTCTGGAACTCTCTTGCTTTTTTGCTGTTCCAGCAGATGTTGGCAATTTAATCTCTGGTTCCTCTGCCTTTTCTAAAACCTGCTTGAATATCTGGAAGTTCACAGTTCACGTATTGCTGAAGCCTGGCTTGGAGAATTTTGAGCATTATTTTACTAGGGTGTGAGATGAGTGCAATTGTGCGGTAGTTTGAGCATTCTTTGGCATTGCCTTTCTTTGGGATTGGAATGAAAACTGACCTTTTCCAGTCCTGTGTCCACTGCTGAGTTTTCCAAATTTGCTGGCATATTGAGTGCAGCACTTTCACAGCATCATCTTCCAGGATTTGAAATAGCTCAACTGGAATTCCATCACCTCCATGAGCTTTGATCGTAGTGATGCTTTCTAAGGCCCACTTGACTTCACATTCCAGGATGTCTGGCTTTAGGTGAGTGATCACACCATCATGATTATCTTGATCATGAAGATCTTTTTGATACAGTTCTGTGTATTCTTGCCACTTCTTAATATTTTCTGCTTCTGTTAGGTCCATATCGTTTATCAAGCCCATCTTTTCATGAAATGTTCCCTTGGTATCTCTAATTTTCTTGAAGAGATCTCTAGTCTTTCCCATTCTGTTGTTTTCCTCTATTTCTTTGCACTGATCACTGAGGAAGGCTTTCTTAGCTCTCCTTGCTATTCTTTGGAACTCTGCATTCAGATGCTTATATTTTTCCTTTTCTCCTTTGCTTTTTGCTTCTCTTCTGTTCACAGCTATTTGTAAGGCCTCCCCAGACAGCCATTTTGCTTTTTTGCATTTCTTTTCCATGGGGATGGTCTTGATCCCTGTCTCCTGTACAATGTCACGAACCTCATTCCATAGTTCATCAGACACTCTATCTATCAGATCTAGTCCCTTAAATCTATTTCTCATTTCCACTGTATAATCATAAGGAAATTGATTTAGGTCATACCTGAATGGTCTAGTGGTTTTCCCTACTTTCTTCAATTTAAGTCTGAATTTGGCAATAAGGAGTTCATGGTCTGAGCCACAGTCAGCTCCTGGTCTTGTTTTTGCTGACTGTACAGAGCTTCTCCATTTTTGGCTGCAAAGAATATAATCAATCTGATTTCGGTGTTGACCATCTGGTGATGTCCATGTGTATAGTCTTCTCTTGTGTTGTTGGAAGAGGGTGTTTTTTATGACCAGTACATTTTCTTGACAAAACTCTATATTAGTCTTTGCCCTACTCCTTTCCGTATTCCAAGGCCAAATTTGCCTGTTACCGCAGTTGTTTCTTGACTTCCTACTTTTGCATTCCAGTCCCCTATAATGAAAAGGACATCTTTTTTGGGTGTTAGTTCTAAAAGGTCTTGTAGGTCTTCATAGAACCATTCAACTTCAGCTTCTTCAGCGTTACTGGTTGGGGCATAGGCTTGGATCACGTGATACTGAATGGTTTGCCTTGGAAACCAACAGAGATCATTCTGTCGTTTTTGAGATTGCATCCAAGTACTGCATTTCAGACTCTTTTGTTGACCATGATGGCTACTCCATTTCTTCCAAGGGATTCCTGCCCACAGTAGTAGATATAATGGTTATCTGAGTTAGGTTGCTTATTTGAGATATTTCTAATTTCTAAATATATGCATTAATACTCTAAACTTTGAGTTTTCACTGCATAACACAAGATTTGTTGTGTGTATTAAATATTTCCATTTTTGTTGGTTTTAAGATAATTTTTTAAATTTCCCTTTTGATTTCTTTTTTGACCTAGTGGTTGTATAGACATGTGTTCTTTTATTTCCACGTTTATAAATCTTTTCACTTTGTTCTTGTTGATTGATAGCACTAGTGGTAAAGAACCTGCCTGTCAGTGCAGAAGACATAAGAGACAAGAGTTCAGTCCTTGGGTCGGGAAGATCCCCTGAGGAGGGCCTGGCAACCCACTCCAGTATTCTTGCCTGGAGAATCCCAAGAACAGAGGAGCCTGGTGGGCTACAGTGCATAGGGTCGCAAAGAGTCAGACATGAGTGAAATGACTTAGCACAAGCACACAAGCATAAGTCATCAGAAAAGATAGTTGGTATGATTTCATTCTTCTTAAATTTGCTAAGATTTGTTTTGTGATCAGTATGATCAATCTTGGAGAATGTTTCATGTGTACTCGAGAAGAATAAGTATTCTGCTACTGTTGGATGTAGTGTTCTGTATATATCTGTTATTTCATTTGTTCTAAAGTGTGGTTCCAACATTTCCTTGTTGATTTTCTGTTTGGACAGTCTTTCCATTGCTGATAGTGTGGTATTGAAGTTTCCTACTGTTATATTATTGTTGCTGATTTCTCCCTTAAGATCTATCAGTATTTGCTTAATATGTTTCAGTGTTTGGGTGTTGAGAATGTGTATGTTACGATTGTTATGTCTTCTTAATGTATTGACTACTTTATCATTGACCTTTGTTTTTGTTACCTTTTTTGGCTTGAGGTTTATTTTATCTGATACAAGTAAAATTATGCCACTTTCTTCTTGTTTCTGTTTGCTTAAAATACCATATTCCATCCTTTCACTTTGATCTTGTATGTCTTTTGAGCTGAAATAAGTAAAAACTGGGATGATGCTCTCTGCACCTTGAATAGTGCTGTGTAATTTTACACAGCTGTCTCAGTTTCTGTTTGCTAAACAATGATTCCCAAAGCCAGTGTTTCTCATCACATCTTTTAGCTGTCTTTTGCTCCCAATTTAAATGACTGTCCATGTACTCTTCATGCAGCATTTATATATAAATCATTGTGAAAAACAGTAAGTGAAATAATAGGCTAAATATCTTACTAAATTGTTGATAAATCTGTGTTCCATTTCATTGTATATTTATGAACACGAAGCCCAGTCTAATTTGTGTGTCTTGTTTGGTACCACAAAAAATGTCATTTTGACACTGTGTGCAGTATTTTACTGTTGAATCATTTTTTAAGTACTTTTTTCTATGTATTTATATACATATCATAGGATCTATCAAGAAACCTTGAGCTAAGTACTAACAGTTACCAGCGACAGTTGCTTGCCGAAAGGAAAAGGGCATGTGAGGCTCGTGATGAAAATAAACTCCTTCAAAAAGAGCTACAAGGACTGAAAGACAAATTAAAGGTAAGCATTTTATTTTAAATTGCATCGTTTCTCCCTATGATATATATTAGATGAAAACTCCATATTTTAACATTGTTATCATTTATATTTGGAACTTTGATTTTGACACTTATAAAGAAAATACTTATTAATATAATCACTGTAACTAAAAATGAGACATTAGATTCACTAATGTAGATAGAAATGCAACAACTGAAAAAAGTTATAGAATCCTGGAAGGAAAATTATGGGTCTAGAGTCTTTCTGTGTTGCATGGTTGAATAATCCAATGTTTTTCCTCATATAACCCCATGATTGATTATTTTTAAAGTTGTTTCAAATAATGCCCATTCTTTTCATAGTTTTTAGAGGAAACATTCAAATTATTTAATTTTGTTGAAATAGATGTTCTTAATTCTACCCAGAGGTCACTGATGGGTTGACATATTGTGCAACTTAAAGCATTTATGCATTATCTTTCGTAGAATTTTCATTTTGATAATCAGATTTTCAGAGAGAGAAAGTCTTAGCTGCAAAATGGTGAAAAACATTTGTGTTTTAAAAAAAAAAGGTCTAATTTTTAACTCATCTTTAATTTGGAACTCAAATTTGAGAGATGCTAATTAAATTCTTTGTCTCTGAGGCTAGGCCTGGAAGTCAGTTGAAGACAATAGGAGTGGGTAGAAAAAGACTTTTGCCTTATTCTGATTTTCTTGACTGCTAGTGTGTATTGGATTTTTAATGGAGAATCATTGGTCTACCCTAACCTAAATGCCCTAACAGCATTCCTTTCTATAGTTGGTAGTTGCAAAGGGAAGCTGGACTTAAGTGTATTCCAATTTGATGAGGAAAATACCAGTGGACAAGATGAGGATTTTTATTTTAAAGTGAAACTCTATACATTCTTAATTATATTGGGTTTGTTTTTAGGAAAAGGAGAGAGAACTGGACATAAAAAACAGATATTCTAATCGTCTGCCAAAGATTTCTCCAAAGAAAGAAAAAGAATTTACATCAACAATAAATGGTATAGTAGTTGTTATTGTTGAAAGACATATTGCAGTTTTTATTATTAATAAAATAAATTAATAAATTAATTTTTAAGTAGAAGGAAGCTGAGGGGAAAGAACTTTATTGAAATAAATTTAAATTCCCTTATAGGTACTTTTCAGAAATCTTTCACTTTCTCAGCTTTTTCCCTTGAGGTCATTAAAGTTATTTTTTACATAATTAAAAATGTTTTTAATACAAGTTATTTTTTTATCTTTTATGAAAAAATATAAGCATACCCTAAATTGGAGATTATAGTATAATGAACCTTTATTTATGGATTACCTACCATTTAATAGTTATACATTTTACTAATTTTATTTCATCTAGTTTGTCTACTTTTTTCTACCTTAGAGGAAATCCCATCTGTCATTCATTTCACTCATAAATACTTTGGTGCTTTTATGCATATCCATACTTTTTTTAAAAAACAAAAGTGTAAATTTCCTTCTTCTCTGAATTCCAAAAAGTTAAAAACATAAACTTCCAAAAAGTTTAATAGAATTTATTCCTCAGAACTGTCTTCAAGTCACAAAGTGAAAGTGAAGTCGCTCAGTCATGTCCGACTCTTCACAACCCCATGGACTGCAGCCCACCAGGCCCCTCCGTCCGTGGGATTAAGTCACAAAATTGCCAGCAAATCCTAGAAATAAACAAATAGTAATAGTGAGTAGTCATGGAGCTAAGAAACATGTAGTATCTCATGTAGAGCATGAACATATACCAGTTGAATTCCATATATCTTAGCACTGTACAATTAGAAAAATTCTTTTATAATTTTCATGGTAGCTGCATGCCAGAGTGATTTTACAAACCAGTGTACAAAAGGAGTACAAACTAATGAAGACTTCAAGCTGGAGGAATATCCCATAACACCACAGACAGTTATGTGTTATGAAAACAAAAGGGAAGAACCTGAACGTCTTTCTTTGGTGAGTTTAGCAATATGATTAGGTACTAAACTCCAGGTGTGGAGTATTCCTAAATACACAATATCAAGCATTTACAAATCTCAACAACGAAGTGAGTGCTATAGCTGTATAAATATGCAAATAGCCTATTATAAGGAAAAAGATAACATCTGTGCTTTTTATTAAACTCCTTTGGATTGACTGTCAGTTAACACTATCTTTCAGGTGCTTCAGAAAGGTTATACTTTCTGGACTGGAGGAAGAAGAAAAGTTTTTAAGTGTCTTAACCTTTTTATGTCTCTTACCAGATAGTCTCTAAAAATCCTTCTTGCTTTTGTGTTTAATAGCAAACTATAGTAGCTTTCAAATGATTTGTTAGAATTTGACTATTTTTTTGGCCTCCTGCATAAGAGACTTTTATAGGTTAGATGAATGTTGAACCAAGTAAGTGCAGTAGAATCTGACTTTATATCATTCAAATTAGAGTGGCATTCAGGAGCTCTGTGTTGGATCTTCATTAAAAAGGATTCATTGAGTACTGAAAGGTTCTTTTCTCTAATAGCGTTTTGTCTTTGGTGTTTACAGTTGAGATCTCCTGTGGTATAAAATAGAAAGGATGGACTAAATTGGTTCCTGTGTGTACTCTAGTTTTTTCCTTTATTTCATTTTGTTTTACAATATAAGTTATTGTATCTCTTTCTTTCTACATTTGAATATCATTGAAACTGTGTGTGTGTGTGCTAAGTCAGCGTGTTCAGCTTAGCGACCTCATGGACTGTAGCCCACTAGGCTCCTCTGTCCATGGGATTCTCCAAGCAGGAATATTGGAGTGGGTTGCCAGGCACTCCTCCGGGGGAATCCCCCCAACCCAGCGATCAAACTCGCATCTCTCATGTCTCCTGCATTGGCAGTTGGGTTCTTTACAACTAGCGCCACCTGGAAAGCCCATCTCATTGAGACTAGATTATGTTAATTTATTTTTAAAGGTAAAGCGTAGAATACCAAAGTAATTCTTAATTTTAGAAAGGTAAAAAAAAAAAAAAGTTGCTCTTTTTTAAGAGTCAGCACAAGCAGCAGCAATCTGGTGTGGTGAAAGAGAGGATGTGGCCTTGGAGTTAGCACTGCTTTTTAGTTAAATTATGATTCTAATATTTTAGTGACTTGTATGACTTCTTGGAACGTCAGTTTCCTAATCTACAAAACAAGGGTGGGTTACCCTTCAGGTCTGTGGTAGTAACTAATCAGGAAGCTTATCCTGTAACTTTAAGGGGTCCCAGCAGATGGGAGCTGTTACTATTGGAAAGAGACCTAGAATACAGTGGTGCAAGCAAGATTCAAGACACTTTCTCTTGTAATAAACTGAAGGCCAGGGGATAGTCCAGGATGGGTGGACACCTTTGTTCCATGGTGGCCATTCTTTGCCTGTTTTTCAGTCATAAAGAATGTACCCTCATCTGTGTGGTTGGAATTGGCTTACCATACCTGGGAGAAGGAGGAATGAGGAAGCGCAGGGCAAGCAGTTTTTGTTTAAATAAATGTGGTCAGAAGTTGCATACATATTTCCACTCACTTTCCACTGTTCCTGTCTAGCTTCAGGGGAAGGCTAGCAAATGAGACCTCCAGTTAGGGAGCTCTATGCTCTGCTGAAACTCAAGGGATTCTGTAACTAAAAGGAAGAAGGAGGAAGTGGATACTAGGGGACAGTTCTTTCTTCTGCATGTCCACTAATTATATATTCTACTTTCATTAAGAAAAATCACACACACATATGAAAGGGACCATAAGAAACAATACATTTTAAGTTTACATTTTTAATTGATTTTAAATGTTATGAGATTTACTAATTGGAGGCCTTGGGCATAGTATAAACTTGAAAGATTGAGTGCGTCACTTGGGCCTTTAATAGCCTTTTCTTGTTAACTGAATTCATCAGATTTTGTTGTGAAATGTATGAAGTAAGGGTACTTTAGAATTTTATGTAGGATATTGGTTCTGATATGTCTTCCAAATGCCTCTTTAAAAATTTAAGAATTTTGTGTGCTTGTGAAAATCTTTCAAAGGTGGTAACTTGTGGCTTGCTGCTTTAGAAATGGAAAATTTGCTTTAATTTCTAACTTAGTTGGAATATGCTTAATGGGAGATAAATTTATGATACTTACTTTTCCCCCTTTTCTGGCATGTGAACTTGCTTTTTTTTTTTTTTAAACACATAATAGGATATGGAATCTCAAGAGAGAGATGATCTTGGAGAAGCTGGGATTCTAAACCCAACTGTGGAAAGAGAAGACAAATTTGCTAAAGGTCAAGGACTCCGTGTTGTGAAACAGAATGTTGAGAAGCTGGAAAATGGTAAGAGTTTAAGCAAATGATGAGTCAACATCCCTTGGGAAAGAAAGGGTTAATATCCCCTAACATCTTCCAGCTGAACAGTGAACTGGTTATACAGAGCAAGGAAAGGTTGAGACAGTGGTGGGGGATTCTTATCAAGAGTCACAAACACCTGAATGAAGTTTTGAAGGAAAGAAAAAGAGTGAAGACTTTAAGTCTTTAAGTATGTTTTTTAAACCCAGAATATCAAGTATAAAAATGAAATTTATAGTGTACTGATCATACACAAATTAGCTGAAACTGGTTTGTAAATTAAGATGAGAGTTGTTTTCTTATTTGAAAATACTGACTACTATAAAATCCCATTTTAAAAATTTGATTTCTTACAGGTTGGGAAAAAGAACTTGCTAAAAAGCCAAAGGAAAAGAAATCTTTGTTGGAGAGAAAAGGAAAGCCAGTGTTGAAAACCGGACAATACCAAGTGGAAATGTACCAAGTTCAGAAAATTGATAAACTGGAAGAAGAGAGGCTAAAGAAAGAAATGCTACCTGCTAAACTGAATGAAATCAACAGAGAACAAGACTCTCAGAATGTAAAATATCCTTCGCTGCCACCACTTCCCGACTTAAAACGAAAACTGCGTTCCCCAGAGAGAAACCCCAGAACACACATGTCCTCCGGATCCTCAGAGAGATTATTTAACGGGCATCATTTGCAAGACCTCAATCTTTCAACGACCAAAGGAGATGGTCAGAATCCAGGCCATACTCGAAGCGCAGCCTCTCCAGTTGAGCTTGTGTTTGGTAGCTATGTGCCTTCATTTGCAAAAACACCAGCAAGGTCAAATCCAGTTAGCCAAAAAAGTGACCTTTTGGGTTTCTCAGGAAATAATACAGAGAAATTTAGTAAAGACGGTACAGATTCAATTTCCAGACAAGAAAGAAAAGCCAACCTGATGGAACTGCTGTTTGGTACCAGTGGCAGCAGCAGCCTTTCCTCTAAAAACAGTGACCCAAATTCTCTGGCTGCCACTAAAGACGGTGACCCTCTAGATTTTCTCCCTGGAGATAAAAGCAGCTGGGGTAGGGACAATAGAGATGATGATGACTCTTTGCTCAGCGAAGAAAGAAGTTTTAATCCAAGTAGACACCGATTAAGACGTGCAAACAGTAAGCCAGCGGTAAAAGTAGTTGATTCTGTAGAAGATGAAATTGAAGAAGTAGTGCTGAGATAATTGACTAGAATGTTTTTTTCCAATTGTAATTATTAAGATATTTTAATACAGTATTTAGCTAATTCAAGAGGTAAAACCTATTTGCAAAAAGGAAGTGAGATACATCTCTATTTGCACAAAGAAAGTAAGATACATCTCTATTTTCGGTTTCATTCAAAAGAGCCTCCTTCCTTATTGGCAAACTAGCTACATGGTGTGGTATGAGCTACTTTTCACTGTATTTATATACTAAAAATTATTCCTTAATAAGGACTTTTTAATACATTAATAAAAAATATAATACATTAATGAAAATATATTAAGTCCTTATTAAGGAATAATTTTTAGTATATAATTAGAGACCTACATCTTCTAAATTGTGTTCCTGTTACTTACTAGGAACTGAATTTCTCAAAAGTGCTAAACTATATCAAATTTTTTTATAAAGAGATTTTTGGATTGATATAAATAAGCATTTACTATGTTGTAAATCATTCTAATATATGTAAACCACAATATTTTTGTAATGCAGTCCTTGATATTATCTAATGTTAATTTTTTTCATAGCTGCTAATTTTTCAGCCAAAAGTATTCTAATTTTTAGGCTGTTTTTTTATTAAAGGCTTTTTTCTTTCAAAAGTCCTTTAGTAAAGTTTTAAATTCAAGTCATTTTTTTCTACTTGATGTTTTCCAGTCTTTTTAACCAGATGTAATACGGCAGAATTGTTAAAATTAAATCTAAAGTTATAGACTTAGAAGCATTATGGAGTTAAGCATTAAAATTGGAGATTAAAATGTACAGAACAGGTTTTTCTTTATGAACAAACCTTAATGGATACATTTTTTTCTAAATGTCAAGTTAAATTTATTTGTACTCCAAACTCTTACGAATAAAAATTTAAAATACACTGTGACTCTGTTTGAATGATACTTTCCTTAGGTCACTTAGGAAATATATAGTGGAAATAAGACCTAAAGGGTTTTTATTTCCTTATTCACCTTTTTAATTTTCCTGTTCAGTATTTTTAGTTGAAGTAGATGAATTTGCTTTAAATCAGGTTAGACAGTATGCTTAGTCTTATCAGATAGTTTTAATTAATCATTTCACCCTTAATAGCTATTATAATGGCATATATTGCTCATAATATTCAAAGGTAAGGAGGATTAAACTGAATCATAAATCCATTTCATGGCTGACTCACTGTTGTTCTGATGCTCCTCTCCACCTCATTTTCAGACATACCTCACTTCTGTCCTGGGCTGGGTGTTACTTGGGTAGAGCCCGCAAGTCTGCCTGGTGAAAAGGGGACGGGAAATTTGTATTACTGTGACAGTGTGGACTTTCTAGGATTAAAGAAGTTACCATAAATTGTCAAGAAAGAATCTGCTCTTAAAGCTTTTTTTCTTTCCGCACAATAAGTGCCCCTTTCACATTAAAGTCCCCTTTTATATCACTTGAAAGTGCTTTTTTACTTTTGTGAAGAGCATGGCATGTATTCATTCATTAACTGTTTGAGTGCCTCCTGAGGGTGCCCTGCTCAGCGTTAGGTGCCAGGAAGAGTCAGACCCTGCCCCACCCTCGGTGTGGACATGGAGCAAGGCCACCCCTGCCCTTTGTCCACTCCCTAGGTGTCCTTGGGTTCCTTAGCACTCTCTGGTCTTTTATAATACTGCTTGGGCTTCCCAGGCGGTGCTAGTGGTAAAGAATCCGCCTGCTGATGCAAGAGATAGGGATTCAATCCTTGGGTTGGGAAGATGCCCTTGAGTAGAAAGTGGCAACCCACTCCAGTATTCTTTCCTGGAGAATCCTATGGACAGAGGAGCCTGGTGGGCTACAGTCCATGGGGCCACAAAGAGTCAGACATGCTATGAGGAGTAAATACTTGGGTTAAGCTTTGGCAGGGGGCCTGGTACCTGACAAACAGTAAACACCAACTGTCGTCCCAGCTATTTATAGAGTTTCCTTGAGGGAATAATTGGGAAAAATAGAGCAGAGATGTGTACATGATAGATGACACAATACTTTGAGTACAATATAAGCAAAAAGAGCTGCTAAACCTCTTAGGCCTGCACTTCGCACATCCCTTACTGTATTCAGCACTGACCATGCAACGTGATTGATGAGCTGCTTTCCTAATCTACAAATGCGTAGAATAGCTAAATTTTGGAAAGGTTTCCTGAAGACAGGTTTAGTGACAAAAGGAGGAGAGTTAGCTTCATAAAACAATGAAATCCAAAAAACCCAGGACGTTACAATGTGTGTCCCAGAGCTCCCTCAACGTGTGTGTCCCTGGATACTGCCCTTCGCCTCTATAAGATGGGCTCATTGTAGTCTCTAGCTCATGGTACTCGCATACATTAAATGAGTTGATGCATGAAAAACACTTAGAACTATCTAATGCTCAAGTTGTTGATATTTTGGAAAGGTAATGGAGGAAAGGGGGAATGATGTGGTATTGTTGAATTCTATATGTGACAGTTGGCATTTTTAATGTACATGCTCTAGTTCATTGAATCCTCACAAAGTTTTTTTCTAAAGGTACTTATTGCTCTCCTTTTATCATTGAGACTAACAGATTGCAATATGTGCTAAATCTATCACACACAGGTAATAGACTGCATTCACCAGTCTCAGTTTGCGTCCAGAGAAATAGAATATTTTAGGAAGAGTTTTGCATTAGTACTTTTTAAGTGGTAAAAGACAGATACCTAAATTTATGAACCAGGAGATTATTTTGGCTTGAATCTGGAAGGCTCAAGAAAATGTAGTTTACTCTGGAGGTTAAAAGAGGAGTGCTTACTCTGTCCACCTCTCAGCCTTGCTGGTATCATTTCCAGTTTTAATTCTACGTTTGCTAATAGTATGGGAATTAGTAGCCTCAAGCCACAGCATCCCTTCAGCTCGCACCTGCCTCAGAAAAAGAAAATCTTTTCTGTAGTTTTGGCAAAGGTCTGCTTGGCTAGTTGATGTAATGTGCTCGCCTGTAGGGCTGGTGGCGGGAGAGAGGTAGACACCCTACTACATCTCTTCATGGAATGATCAGTATTGCTGTGGAATGGGGAAGGCATTTTTCTCTGATGACACTTTGGACACACAAAACCATATTCACTGCATTGCCCAATTTGTTAAAAATTAATGGCTATTGCCTGGTGGCTCACATGGTAAAGAATCTGCCTGCAATGCGGGAGACTCAGGTTTGATCCCTGGGTTGGGAAGATCCCCTGAAGAAGGGAATATCAAGAAAATTCCATGGACAGAGGAGCCTGGTAGGCTACAGTCCACAGGGTCGCAAAGAGTTGGACACAACTAAGTAACTAACACTTTAACAGAGAAAAATATTGGAAGGTTCTTAGTGGACTAGTACTAGTTACTTACTCAACAAGCCTTATTCCTAGGAATAAGCCATTTTGGGGATAAGATCTTGCTATGAAGTTCATTTTGTTGTTGAAGGTGAGCAGTTTCAGCAATAGATGAGTCTGCAAGACATTTAAACTATGCTTTAGAGTTTATAGAAAAGGCTTAGCCATCCAGATACATATTTTCTCATACAAATACTATATTTGTGAAATCTACATCCATAGAAAACAAAGATATTCCATCTCAATCCAGAATAGAACAAAAATTAGAAGTAAGTGGCCAGGGTAGCAGAGAAAGAACATAGGCTTTGGGGTTGGGAGTTTGTAACTTAAACTACTTACAACTTTGGTCAAATAATTTTTCTTAAGGATCCTCAGATGCAAAACAGGGCAGATCATATCTTACAAGGGTATTGTGAGGATGAATGAGACGATGTATTCTCAAGAAAAACTGCAGCATGTCAGCTGAGGGACAGCACCACCTCATCAGTATTTTACTTCTGTCTCAACACCCCAAACTTCTCTTTAACAAGAGACACTTGTTAATGTGGAACCGAAGAAAGTAAAACGTGCTGTTTTACCCTGTGATCTGCCATCTTGGAAGTGGCTCTTGTCTTTACAGACCCACATGGAGGTTACGGTCTTTGGCAGAAGGCACTTTGCTGCTTCTGGGAATCAGCAGCCCTTGGGAGGAGCAGTTTTACATACATAGTTTTGCTTCACCAACCGTTTCCATGGAGGAGGAATAGATGGGAATCAGGAGCCCACACTGTGGTCTGAAGACGGCATTGAAATGCAGGGTGAAGCCTCCTTGCCACGGAGCGAGGGTCGCCCTGAATAGCCTGGCCAAATGCAGCTGCCTTGCCTCTCTAACTGGCCTGAGTATCAGATTTCAGAATTCCTGTCCCACGTGATCTGTGATATTGATCCTGGCTAGGTATAATTTTCACCCAATCTATATAAAACAGGACATCATAGATTTCAGATTTTTTTTTTTATCCTGATGGAAAGAACCCAAGAGTTACCTACCTAGGCAATCATGGATACTGAAAACTGGGTATATCTGGGAGCAAATGTGTATTGGAGTCTTTTTCTTCTCTAAGAACTTCCCCCTCTAAATCTTAAATTTAGCTTCAATATTTGCTTCTAGTTTCAATGATATCTGTAATATTTACTCTCCCTAAGCACTTACAGAGGAGCTCCTTGAAGTAATCAGCACAAAGCTATTCTTTACCTAAAATATTTTCAGTAGAGAAGAAAATCTGTTCATGTTATCACCTCAAACATTATCACCAGGGTTCAGAATCAATGCTGCCTATAACTCTGAAGTCAAACTGTGTAATAAATACACAGTCCTTGGTCCCAAGCAGGAAAGTATGGCATTTCCCTGTACAATAACCACAGTTTTCCTCCTGAAGAACAGACTCGGCATCATTTAAATAGACATTTGCTTTATACTTGAGGCAGTAGTTCTTAAAGTGTCTCACCCCCTGACACACACCCCACGGAGCTGTCGCAGTATCCCATGAGAACTTGTTAGAAATGCAAGTTCTTGGGCTCCTCTCCAGACCTCTGAAACCAGAAATTCCCAGGGGTGAGACAGTCTGTATATGAAGAGTCCCTCTAGGGAATTTCAATGCAGTTCAAGTTTGAGAACTATTGGTCTAAGGTCACACGAGGCGGTGAGGGTGGGGGAATGTTGCTATACAGACCGACAGGGCTGCCTGCAGGATTTGGCAGCTTTGAATCCAGCACGTAGGACTTGGGGTCACAGTGAGCAGCTTCAGGATATGGACTCACCTTTGTCCATCTCACTGCCTGCCACCTAGACTAGAAATAATCCACTTTTTTATGGCTGTAACCAGATATGGTCTGTCAGCTCTCTGTGGATAGTGTATCAGAAGATTTGATCTAGTCTTCTAGTTCAAACTAGTCTTCTATCCAAAGATTTGAACTAGGAAAGCGAAATGCCTTTAAATAACCAGTGCCAAAAAGATTGGGTCACTCCTCTGTCACAGCCTGTAACCCCCAAGCTTCCAGAAAAACCTTCTAAACATCCTCCAACACTCCCTGAAGGAAAACTAATCAATGGGGTTTACATTTGAATTCTTCGTGAACATGTATTTTGTCATAGAAACACATTTTTTTAATTTAATTTTTATTTCATATTCAAGTATAGTTGATCCAGGTGGTGCAATGGTAAAGAATCTGCCTGCCAATGCAGGAGACACGAATTTGATCCCTGGTCAGGAAGGTCCCCTGGAGTAGGAAATAGCAACCCACCCTAGGAAATAGCAACCCACCCTAGTATGGGCCTGGACCCTTTAAAATTTACAAAGCACTTTCACAAGGGCTTCCCTGGTGGCTCAGACGGTAATGAATCTGCCTTCAATGTAGGAGACCTGGATTCCACCCCTGGGTCAGGAAAATCCCTAGAGAAGGGAATAGCTACCCACTCCATTATTCTTGCCTGGAAAATTCCATGGACAGAGGAGCCTGGTGTGCTGCAGTCTGTGGGGTCGCAAAGAGTTGGACATGACTGCGCAACTAACGCTTTCACTTTTTTTACTTCATAGTTGATTTACAATGTTGTGTTACAGCAAAGTGACTCAGTTACACATACACTCGCTCTTTTTCAGATTCTTTTCCCATATAGGCGATTTGAGAATTTTGAATATAGCTCCCTGCTATACAGTAGGTCCTTATTATTTATTTTATATATAGTAATATGTATATGTTAATCCCAAACTCCTAATTTATTTTCCCCTTCCAAGACCCAGTCAATTTCTACAATAAATAAATTTTAAATGGTCAATTTCAAACAGTAAATAAATAGGTGTCATAGAGGAAATGTAAAGAATAGGAGACTGGTTGCCTATTCAGATCCTCATAAAATAGGAAAACGACAAACTATCTTGGAGCAAGCTACTCAAAATATGATCTGTGGGCCTGTCCTTGTTACTGACATAAGTACTGCAATCAAGGGTAAACATTTAGAAACTTCTAGGGCAAGTTTATTGGATGAATTAGGAGCCTGGGATTAGTAACAAGTTTCTTAAATTTAAAAGTTCAGCTTTCTCAAAGTTTGAGGTGTGTGTGTGTGACCTGTGTGTGTGTGTCTGTGTGTGTGTCTGTGTGTGTGTGTGTCTGTGTGTACTTAACGACCCAGGCAAGTAGCTTCTGTACCTGAGGTTTAAGAAATATTAAAATTATCTAAAAGAAATTAGCCTGTATACAGAGACTATGTTAAATAAAATAAAAATGAGACCTATGTATTCAGATTTCTTGAGTCCATTCCTTAGTGCTGGTGAAGGCAGATGTAAATAAACAAGAATGCCTATAGATGTCCAGAGGAAGTTTTTATTTATAAATAAAGTAGGTCATGTTTTCACAAGTGTGGATTTTGTTTGCTATACAGAGTCTCCATCTGTCTTTCTCTGGCTTCTTAAAAAAAAAACAAACCCTACCTCATCTAGAACAGAACTGTTTCTATATAATCTGTTATAAACAGATATAGATATAAACAGATCCAGATGGGGCCAAATATCAAGCCATGTAAAATAATGGGGATGATTAGTGGGTTTGGGGACTGGTGGTTGAAGGAGGTAGTGATGATGAAATTAGCTCTATTTCCTAATGCTTGGTCAAGAGAAATGTGTTTCTCCAGGGCTTAGTCTCCTTAACATACATCAGTGCATCACCACTAGAAAACATACATGTAGGAAGTGCCTTGAAAATGTAGTGGGGTTTCAAGTTTATCTATCAAGCTATGATTATTCCCATGTAACTTTTGACCCTGGGACTAGCAAGCTCTTAGAGTAATTAATATATTGGTTCTAACACCCCTACTGTTATCATAACTTTACCAATTTCATTGCTACTCTTTTTGATAAACATGTTTCAGAGTAAGAATTTCTCTTTATAGTCAAGAAATTCTTCCCTTATGCCCTTTTACCAACAGTTCTAATTTTCAGCTGTGGGCTTAATTTCTGTTTTGGTTTTTAAGTATCTTTTTGATTAACTGCATAATTTGCTGGAGACCAGCAGCATAATTAAACTGGTGTATATTGTCATCTGGGTCTTTCCTTAGCTCCTGAGGGGTTTCTGGGATGCTCTCTTAAAGGTACAATTCTCTTGACTAACTGTGAAACCCAGATTACCCAAAGTAGCATTTTTATTGATTCATAAAAATACAGGTCAGGATTACACTTAAATTTATAGCAAGATGAGTGTTATATATATCTGGATGCTTTTAATTTTATAGAAATGTGTGTAGGTACATTTACAAAGGTTGTGTTTTTAATAACACATTCTTAATAATTAAGTAGATGAAAATTAGTCACTTTTATTTTTTTAGGGAGAATATTCCTTTGTGTTGCACAACATATGGATTTAGCACTGAAAGAATTCTGCATTTTAAATTACCATTAAGAAAGACATCTCTACTGTGTCTATAGTACTGCCAAAATCCTCTTGTGATTATTATAATTATTATTTACTAGTCTTTTCAACTCCAAAATTTCTTAAAATTGCCATCACCGTCTCTGGTTGATTTAATGATATAAAATCAAGAAACTTACAAAGAAAGACAATTTCATCTGTAATGGTTTGATGTGATTGGACAGCTGTTTCAGAGGTTAAATTCTAGCAAATCGTTTTAATTGGTTGGTATTTATTCTAACAATTGATTTATAGCTAATAAGTCTGAAAATAAAAGTGCCTAAATCTATTCACTGCTCATAATCTGGGTGTTCACTTATTTGTTTTTTTAACAAGAGTTTATGGAGCTTCTGTTATACAAAATGAAACTTCCTAGAAGTCAAAGAGGACTTTTGATGACATAAGGGTTTCATTTTGGAACAATAACTTGTATACCAATGTGGAAAATGGGTTCAACTGTTTAGGAACTATTTAGATCAGAAAAAAAGAATGATGCCACCAAGATGGTGGCACAGATCATTCCCAACTTGACTCCCCTTCCCACAAAGAACAACTAACAACTATGCAAGGATAAGACATCGCTGAGCGAATCTCAGAACACAGAAATGAGGCTGAAGCACGTCCCGCAGCACACAGATCGCGACAGACTGCAAGAAAGGGTGAGAGGAACAGCTACGCGCTGACCGAGGGCCCTTTCCCCAGTGTAGCACCCTGCCTACAGCTCCAGGGGCAAAGGAGCGCACAGGGCTGACATCCAGCACCCCCAGCACTGGGGGTCACCTCTGGGAACTCCTGCTCTGGTTTCGCCCCATGGGAATCACAGAGCATCTGCGGGCTCAACCACTGGGAATCTGACTGTGACAGAGAAAGGGAGGAGGGGCTTCCAGCCAGCAGCACTGGGGTCCTGGAGGACAGAGCTCCTGCCTGCAGAGCACACACAGGAAACCCAACCAGCAGCTTGCTCTGCTGCAGCCCAAGTGGCTGGCACAGTCTGGCCAGGGAACTTGGGTGGGGCGCAAGTCTGCCTAATTCGGGCCTTCAAATGAAGAGATCTCCCAGCCCTGCAGCCTGGTCTGCCCACATCCAACAGAGGAGCTGAGTTTTAGCCCCCCTGCCCCACCATGTGGATCATGGCGCCCAGCCCCTCCTACCAGAGAAACTGTTCAGGAAAACTGAGGAGCTGCCTGAAGTGGGCTCTCCCAGCTCTACCCAGGCAGAAGTCAGGTCACAGCCCTGTCCACCATGGAGTGTGGTCCCTGCCGGTCCCCATCTGACGGGAAGGGCTGACAAGAACACCCGGAAGCTGCACAACCCAGCAATTCTTGAGCTGATGGGCAGGTGAGTGGGCAGAACGGGTGGCCCCCAGAACAAAGTT
This sequence comes from Bison bison bison, assembly GCF_000754665.1. Taxonomy (NCBI): domain Eukaryota; kingdom Metazoa; phylum Chordata; class Mammalia; order Artiodactyla; family Bovidae; genus Bison; species Bison bison. Next base: position 819,428 of record NW_011494934.1, read on the forward strand.
AGTAGCACCTGTTCAGCCAGTGAACCTGGGGCACAGGCTGACTTGAGTCAAGCCCACAAAGAGCACCAGTGGCCTTGGAGATACTTAGCTGATGAGCTCGGGTCGGGAAACGAACTCACAGCCTCACTTGTTGCTGAAGACAGTGTTCAGCCTGCCTGACCAGGGAGCCTCAGCAGAGCACACCGCAGGCTGTGGAGCCCACCCGACAGCCCTGCTGACATGACAGTTCACATGGCACCTGAACAGAGAGTATAGCCCATGTCTCTCCCTGTCTGCAGCGCAAAGCTGCTGGCCTCACCTGACCAGGATATCCAGCACACACACTCTTGCCTGATTTAGGTCCCAAAACAATGAGCTGCCCAGGCCCTGGGTCCAATCCCATAACCCCACGAGGGCAGGGACGCTAAGTCATAGCCCGGACCCCTGCTGAGGATAGCACCCGGTCTGGACTGTCTGGTGAGACATCCAGCGAAGCCAAGCAAAAGCGAGGCCATCCCACAGCCTCATCTGTGCAGGGAACCAAGCCAGCCATCCACCCAGCTGCGCGCAGCCAGAGGCACACCCACCCCTCCTAACCTCAGAGCTCAAGTAGTTGTCTCAGCCAGAAACAGACCTTAAAATCAGGGCCCCCCCCAACCCGTCCAAGGATGTGACCAGCAGACGCATCCAGAAACCCAAACTGAGCTAACTGGTAAAGAAACATTTCTGCCCAAGCAAACCTGGAAAGTTCAGAAGAGCACACCACTCAAACACAGAGATAACCGATGCCAAGAATCAAGGATCCAAAAAAAAAAAAAAAATTAGGTAAATGTGACACCACTGAAGGAAACTATTAAAGCTCTGATAACTGACCCTAAGGAAATGGAGATCTATGAACTTTCAGTCAAAAGGATTCAAAATAATCATGTATGAACAAAACAAGAAGTTCATAACAGAAACAATAAAAAGCAAACAGAAATTCAAGAGTTGAACACTAAAATAACTGAAGAACTCAGTAGAGAGCTTCAAAAACAGAGTTGACCATGTGGAAGAAGGAATCAGCACCCTGGAAGTAGGACGGTTGAAATTATCCAGTCAGAGGAACCCAAAGAAAAAGGAAGGGAAAGGAGTGAAGAAAGCCTGTGGGACTTAACAGGACAAAATGAAGAGAAACAATATTTGAGCTATGTTAATTCCAGAAGGAGAAGAGAATGAAAAGGGGGCAGAAAGTGTATTTAAAGCAGTTATGGTTGAAAACTTCCCAAATTTATGGCAAGAAACAGACTTCATCTAAGAGACCCCAAAGACTCCAGATATGCTGAACCCTAAGAAGGCTAGACTGAGATACATTGTGATTAAATTGTCAAAAGTCAGACTTCGATAAAGCAACAGAAAAAGGAAGGGAGAGAGAAGTTACATAGAAGGGAAACCCTGTAAGACTATGGGTAGATTTCTCAACAGATCAACAATGTAGACAACTTATGAAATGGGACAAAATATTTGCAAACCATATATCTGATGAGAAGTTAACATCTAAAATATATAAAGAACTCATATAACCCAATAGCAAAATTCAAATAACCCCATTTTAAAATGGGCAAAAGACATTCTTCCAAAGAAGATATTTGTCAGGCCATCAGGTACATGAAAATGCTCAACATCACTAGTCTTTAGGGAAATACGAATCAAAACCACAAGGAGAGATTACCTCACACCTGTTAAAACGGCACCATCAAAAAGATGAGAGATGACAAATGCTGGTGAGGGTGTGGAGAAAAGGGAATCCTTGTACACTGTTGGTGGGATTGGTAAATGGTACAGCCAGGATAGAAAAGAGTATGGAAGATCTTCAAAAAATTGAAAACAGAACTAACATATGATTTGGCATTTCTGCTTCTGAGACAGGAAATGAGAATAGACTCAAAAATAATATCTGCACCCCCGTGTAATAGTAGCTCTATTTACAATCGTCAAGACATGGAAACACTAAATGCCCATTGATGGATGAATAGATAAGGAAATCGTAAGCTATATCTGTATCTACATCTATGTCTGCATCTTTCCTGGTGGCTCAGCTGGTAAAGAACCTGCCTGCCAATGCAGGAGAGCCAAGAGATGGGGGTTCTATCCCTGGGTCAGGAAGATCCCCTTGAGGAGGGCAAGGCAACCGACTCCAGTATTCTTCCCTGGAAAACTCCATGGACAGAGGAGCCTAGCAGGCTACAATCAATGGGGTTGCAAGAGTTGGACATGACTGAGCCCAAGTGCACACACATACACACACGTCTATGTCTATATAGATACATTAAATATATTAAAACAGCCATAAAAACCAAGGAAATTCTGCAATCTGCAACAGCATGGTTGGACCTCAAGGGTATTAGGCTTGGTGAAATTAAGCGAAATAACTCAGAGAAAGACATATACTATACGATCTCATTTATATGTGGAATCTAAAAATGGACAAAAAAGCTCATAGAAAAAGATTAGTGGTTAACAAAGAAGGCAGGGTAAAGCAGAGGCAGAGGAATTAGAGGAAAGTAGTCAAAACTACAAACTTCTAGTTATAAGAAACCTAAGTATAAGGGATGTAGGGTATAATACGATGACTATAGTTAACCCTGTTGTATCTTATACACACGGAGAAGGAAATGGTAACCCACTCGAGTATTCTTGCCTGGAGAATCCCATGGACAGAGGAGCCTGACAGGCTACAGTCCATGGGATTATAAAGAGTCGGACATGCCTAAGCAATTAACACATACACATATGTTATCCCATGGACGGAGGAGCCTGGTAGGCTGCAGTCCGTGGGGTTGCTAGAGTCGGACACGACTGAGCGACTTCACTTTCACTTTTCACTTTCATGCATTGGAGAAGGAAATGGCAACCCACTCCAGGGTTCTTGCCTGGAGAATCCCAGGGACGGGGGAACGTGGTGGGCTGCCCTCTATGGGGTTGCACAGAGTCGGACACGACTGAAGCGACTTAACAGCAGCAGCAGCAGCAGCATATGTTATACATAACTGTTATTAAAAGAGTAAATCCTTACAGTTTTCATCACAAGGATTTTTTTTCTTTTTTTTAATTAAACTATAATCAGATGATGGGTGTTAACAATTTCATTTCACAATATACCTAAGTCAAACCATTATGCTGTATACCTTAAACTTATACAGTGACATATGTCAATTATATCTCAATAAAACTGAAAAAAACAGAAATAATGAGAGACAGAATCAATGGGAATACCCTATGGATGAACTGAGTTATTTTTGAGAGAACTGACAGCACTTGGTAATCCACTGGATATGGGAGCAGGGAGAGAGAAGAGGCACCATGTAAGTGAGGAGGAGACAATGCTGCAGGCTGAAATGGGGTCTCAAAAGAGCAAGTATGAGAGGCAGGAGGTGGGAGAGCGTGTTGATTTGTTGTGGGTTGTCCACATGGACACGTCCAGCAAACTGAAGGAAGACCTACACCAGAGATACTGATTCAATCACACATGTAAGGAATTTGTAGCCATGGGTCTGCACAAGGCTCCGAAATATGAGTGAAAAAGTGAAAGTCACTGAGTTATGTCTGACTCTTTGCAACCACATGGACCATAGCCTGCTAGGCTCCTCTCTCCATGGAATTCTCCAGGCCAGAATACTGGAGTGGGTAGCCGTTCCCGTCTCCAGGGGGTTTTCCGACCCAGGGATTGAACCCGGGTCTCCCACCATGTGGGCAGATTCTTTACCACCTGAGCCACCAGGGAAGCCCTTCTAAATATATAAAAGATGCAAATAGAAACATCAATCATAGCAGACATGATCCTGTCAGTTTCCCTAAAGACCATTTCTCACTTTTAATTGAGCTTCATGAATACCTGTGTTATACAATTAATGAAGTTGCTGGACCTTTCTCCTTTCTTTTGTCCTGCAAATCCTTCAAGGGAAGAAATGCATCTTTAACAAAAAATATTGGAGAGGCGCTCAGTTTTTTAACATTGTTATGAAGATGAATTCTCTGATTCTCAAAAGGCTTTGATCCATAATCATTTGCCTCTGCTAAACTTTCCAAGAGTGATTAAGGACATTTAATTATTTTTCTAGTGCTTCAGAAGAAACAAATTCATTGAGGAAATAGACAATACAGATAGGGAAAAAAATGGGGTGTGTGTGTGTGTGTCTATTATTGGACTTTGTGACTTCTTCTAATCTGCCTTTTCTTACACTAGTACCACAGATCTTACTGTTGCATCTTTTTTTTTTAATTAAACATTTTTGCCTAGGTAATACATTCCATGGTTCAACAATTAAAATATGAAAAAGTTTCCTTTCCTTGTCCCTAAACAGTTACACACAGGCACATATATAACTATGAGGATCCTTCCAGAATTTATGCAAATACAAACAATAAGAATTCTTATTCTTACTCTTGTAAATAAAACAGAGCATATTTTATATACTGTTGTGAACCTTGACTTATTCTTCACTTAATATATTCTTGGCAATTGTGATATCTCATTTTATGTGTCAACTTGGCTAGCTGTGGTACCAAGTTATTCAATCAAACACTAATCTAGAGGAGAACAGCATATGAGGAGGCAGGCAGGTATTAAAGTGGTGTCTACAGGTGAAGAAACACCAAGGGTTGCCTGCAACCAGTAGTATCTAGGAGAAAGACATGGAGCAAACTTTCCAGGATCTTCAGAGGGGATGTGTACATGCTCAGTTGCTCAGTCCTGTCTGACTCTTTGTGACCCCGTAGACTGTAGCCCGCCAGGCTCCTCTGTCCCTGGGATTCTCCAGGCAAGAATACTGGAGTGGGTTACCATTTCCTCTTATAGGCAATCTTCCCAACCCAGGGATAGAACCTGCATCTCCTGCATCTCCTACATGCACAGGTGGATTCTTTACCACTGAGCCACCTGGGAAGCCCTGAGAAGGAATGTGGCCCTAAAAACATCTTGATCTCAGACTTCTCATCTCCAGTAAAAGAATAAATTTCTGTTGTTTAAAGCCACTCAGTTTGCGGTGATTTGTTACCGCAGCTTTGGGAAACTAACTCAATGATCTTTTTACATCATTACATAAAAAGCATCCTTATTTTTTTTTAAATAGCTCTTGCCAGAAGATACATCATTTGTTACTTTGCCAGATACTACAGTATTACCGTCCACGGTTTTAACCAATTCACACTCTTATCAGCAATATAAGTGCCTGTTTTGCCTTTTTGAAGATCTCTAATATGGCTTTTATTTGCATTTCTCTTACCAAGTGTGGGATTGTGTTTAAGAGTCATTTACATTTCTGAAATGCCCATTCATATTTGTTTCCATTTTATAGTAGGTTATTAACCTTTATTTCTAGGATTTATTTACCTATTAGATAGATTAGCTCTTCACCTGTGATATGACTTAGAAACTTTCCCCCCATATTATCCCTTTTTTTTTGACTTGCTTATGTGTTTTCTCTTTTCACATAATTCTTTTTTATGCACTGGTCATTTATTTTGAATCACTATAGGGTTATAATTGGAGAAGGAAATGGCAACCCACTCTAGTATTCTTGCCTGGAGAATTCCATGGATAGAGGAGCCTGGTGGGCTACAGTCTATGGGGTTGCAAAGAGTCGGACATGACTAAGCAAGTAACTCGCACATAGGGTTATAATAGAATTCTTCCTTATTTTCATCTAACAATTTCTTAGTCTCATTTTCTATAGAATTTATACTCATATATGCTTTCCTGATGGCTCAGTGGTAAACAATATGTCTGCCAACACAAGAGAAACGGGTTCAATCCCAGGGTCTGAAAGATCCCCTGGTGAAGGAAATGGCAACCCATTCCAGTATTCTTGACTGGGAAATCCCATGGGCAGAGGAGCCTGGCAGGTTACAGTCCATGGGGTTGCAAAGAGTCAGACATGACTTAGCAACAACAACAACAATCCTTGTATATACTGTGAGATGTGGCTTCAACTTAATTCTTTTCCCAAATGGCTATCCAATTGTCATGACACTATTTGTGAAGAGTTCATCTTTGGACCTTGATTTGAAATTCCATCTTTATTATATACTAAATTGTTTTATCTATTTGGATGTATTCCTGGTATTTCTATTTTGTTCCTCTGGTTTTCTGTCTATGTACTTGCCAATATTACATTGCTTTAACTTTTGAAACCATAAAATATGTTTTAATATCTAGTGGTACTAGACCCTCCACCCTATTACTCATTTATGTTTTTCAGAGCTCTCCTTGCTATATATTGCTTTCTGCATTTTAACATTCAGAATCATTTTGTCTAGTTCTTTTAAAACTTTTTGGTATTTTTATGAAAATTATACTAAATTGATGCTTTTATAATATTTAGCTGACTTATCTAAGAATATAGTATGTGTTTCCATTTGTTCAATTTTTCCGTATCTTTCAGAACATTTTACAGTTTTGTTATTGTTTTTGTACGTGATTAATCTTTCAGTCATGTCCGACTCTTTGTGACCCCATGGACTGCAGCCCACCAGGCTCCTCTGTCCATGGGATTCTCCAGGCAAGAACCCTGGAGAGGGTTGCCATGTCCTCCTCCAGGGGATCTTCCCCACCCAGGATTGAACCCAGGCCTCCTGCATTGCAGGTGGATTCTTTACTGTCTGAGCCACCAGGGAAGTCCTGTTTTTGTATAGGCTTGCACATTTCTTGTTAAGTTCATTCCTAGGTTTTAAATATTTTTGCTGCTACTGTAAATAGTAACTTTACTTTCATCATATATTTTATCTGATTATTATTTGTGTATGTAAAAGCTGCTTTTTGAGTTTTCCTGGTTTGTGATTATTTTGATAACAGTAGTTTTAGCTCTTTGGTTTCATTCCACATCTCCAATTTCTTTTTTGTTAGTGACTGCATTGTCTTCTTTATCCAGCACAGTTTTATAGAATAGTTGTGATAGCAGTTATACTTGTTTTGCATACGATTTTTGATAGAAATACTTCTATTGTTTTCCCTTTAAGCATGATGCTGACTTCTGGGCTGAAAAAGATTTCTTTTATCATGTTAAGCAAATAATCATACTTTCCCATTTCTCTTGAGTATTTGTAATCAAGAATGATTGTTCAGCTGTTTTCCAAGCTTTTTTGGTGACTATAGATAGGATTATATGATTGTCTCTTAAGGTCTAATAATGCAGTAAATTATATTAGTATTAGTAGACTATGTTTCTATTTCTCCTTATAGGTTCTGTAATTTTTGTTTATAAAATTGCACCAGCATTATTTAGTGCATGAAAGTCTCTTAATTACATGCTTCCTGAGAATTATGCCCATTTAGGGTTAAGAAAGTCTTTTTGTGTGTGTATTGTTCACTGCTTTTTGGTATGAATTCTACCTTTTTTGATATTAAGATCCTGACCCCATTTTTATTTGGGGAAGTCTTTCCTTAGTATTTATTTTGAAATGTTCCAGATTGTTTAATTTTTTTACACTTAAAACATTATACTTATTTATTTTGGCTGCACTGGGTCTTCATTGTTATGCATGAGTCTCCCTGGTGGCTCAGATGGTAAAACGTCTGCCTACAATGCGGGAAACCCGGCTTCAATCCCTGGGTCGGGAAGATCCCCTGGAGAAGGAAATGGCAACCCACTCCAATATTCTTGCCTGAAAAATCCCGTGGACAGAAGAGCCTGGTAGGCTACAGTCCATGGGGTCGCAAAGAGTCGGGCACAACTGAGCGACTTTCTTTCTTTCTTTCTTTTTCTTTAATTTCGGAAAGTGAGGGCTACTTTATAGTTGCAGCGTGTGGGTTTCTCAGTGTGATGGCTTCTTTTTGCAAAGCACTGGCTCTAGGGCACATGAGGCTTAGTTGCTCTGCAGCCTGTGGAATCTTCCTGGACCAAGGATTGAACCCATGTCCCCTGCGCTGGCAGGCAGGGTTTTAACCACTGGACAACCAGGGAAGTCCTAGATCATTTTGGTTTAGACCTGTGTTTTGTATAAAACATACAGTTGGGTATTATTTTGTGATCTAATCTGAAAATCTTTCAATACACAAAGTAAATTTACATTTATTGATATTCAGATAAGCTTAATCTTTGTTCCATTGTATTATTTTATGTATTCTATTTTAGCAGTTTTTAAAATGTCTTGCATTATGTGGCCTGTTTTCTTTGCATGTAAATATGCCTCTCTGTGTGTATTTTCTCTGATATTAAGAGAGGTTTGTGGCTTTTCTTCCCCCTACTACCTAGTACTCTTACTTAATCTTCCACTACTTTGGACAATATCTACTAATTTCCTACCCCGCAGTGTTAAAAAAAAAAAAAATTAGCATGTTTCTTCCCCCATCCCCTTTTCTTTTCTCCAACAAATTTTAGCTGATATTATCTTCTTGTTATATTGTTAAATGTTATTATATTTCTACTTCTTGGGTCACTGGCCTTAAATGATATCTTTTAATTCTGAACTATTACAGATGAAGAAATTAATGTTCTTATAATAGCTATTTCATTCTCCCTTCTTTCCCCAAGTTTTATTAGTTTTATCATTTCCCTAATACCAGGACATAAAACATTTACACTCTGTTATGACACCCTGCATTTGCTTTAGTCTTAATTCTAAAGTTAAATATACTCAGCACTCATAGGCATCCTTTCCTGGCAATATTCTCAGTCCTGTCTCAACCACCTGAAGTTCATCCCCCCACAGTGGGGTTCTTATTGCCACCTGACTGGTGAATTGGGTTTCAGATACCATCCTGAGGGTAAACTTTCTAGAACCTCGCTTGACCTAACTTGTATTCCTGGGAAAGGAACAAGCGAGCCTGAGACAAGAGTTTGTGTACAAGTACTTTTTTGGGAAGTGATACCAGAAGCAGGTGGACTTCCCCGGTTGGTGAGATAGTAAATAATCCCCTAGGAATGCAGGAGAGGCAGGAGATGTGGGTTCAATACTGGGTTGGGAAGATCCCCTGCAAGAGAGCATGGCAATCTACTCCCGTATTCTTGCCTGGAGAATCCCATGGACAGAGGAGCCTGGCAGGCTACAGTCCAAAGGGTCGCAAAGAGTCAGACATGACTCAAGTGACGCATGCACGCACGCACCAGGAGCAGGAGTGAGAGTCTAGGGAAAGAAGGGACATTCAATGCACGTGTGCATTATTGAATTGATGATCATTATGTGAAAAGAAAGCTGAGCGCCGAAGAATTGATGCTTTTGAACTGTGGTGTTGGAGAAGACTCTTGAGAGTCCCTTGGACTGCAAGGAGATCCAACCAGTCCATCCTAAAGGAGATCAGTCCTGGGTGTTCACTGGAAGGACTGATGTTGAAGCTGAAACTCCAAAACTTTGGCCACCTGATGCAAAGAGCTGACTTCATTTGAAAAGACCCTAATGCCAGGAAAGACTGAGGGCAGGAGAAGGGGACGACAAAGGATGAGATGGTTGGATGGCATTACCGACTCGATGGACATGGGTTTGGGTGGACTCCAGAAGATGGTGATGGACAGGGAGGCCTGGTGTGCTGCGGTTCATGGGGTCACAAAGAGTCGGACACGATTGAGCAACTGAACTGAACTGAACTGATGTGAAAATGGCCCTTGATTTTAGAAGGACATTCTGAGGACTGCATTGAATGTGTCATAGAATTGTCTCCCCAAAGGACAGGAGTAAGAATTTCTTCTCCACTGACTGCCAGCCCCATTGGCTGAGGTCTTAACTTACCCACACATCCTGGTTGAGAATCCATGAGCGCTGAGTATGCCCACCCTTGAGGGGCATGGCTGTCCACACAAAACAAGCTGAAGCCTGTGGGGAAATACTTGCTGAGATACAGATGGAATTAGAGGTGAAACCAAGAAGGATGCAAGGTGCACAGGCAGCATCTGATGTAATTCGTCTTAACTTTCTGAAACTGTGACTTGAATTGTCTCTTCAACTAGCAGGTTTTACTGTTGTGATTCAGTTGCTAAGTTGCATCTGACTCTTCGCAACCTGTGCACTGTGGCATGCCAGGCTTCTCTGTTCTCCTCTGTCTCACTGACTTTGCTCAAATTCATGTCCATTGAGTTGGTGATGCTGTCTAAGTACCTCATTCTCTGCTGCCCTCTTTACTTTTGCATCTATCTTTCCCAGCATCAGAGTCTTAGTTCTGAGTCAGCTCTTTGCATCAGGTGACCCAATATATTGGAGCTTCACCTTCAGCACCAGTCCTTTCAATAAATATTCAGGGTTGACTTCCTTTAGGATTGAATAGTTTGATCTCCTTGCAGTCCAAGGGATTCGCATGAGTAATCTCCAGTGACACAATTTGAAAGCATTAATTCTTTAGTGCTCAGCCTTCTTTATGGTCCAACTCTCACATCTATACATGACTACTGGAAAAACCACAGTGTTGACTATACAGACCTTGGCTGGCAAAATGATGTCACTGCTTTTTAATATGCTGTCTAGGTTTGTCACAGCTTTTCCTTCAAGGAGGAAGCGTCTTTTAATTTCATGGCTGCAGTCATCTCCACAGTGATTTTGGAGCCCAAGAAAATAAAATATGTCACTGTTTCCACTTTCCCCCCTCCTATTTGCCATGAAGTGATGGGACTAGATGCCATGATCTTAGTTTTTTAATGTTGAGTTTCAAGCCAACTTTTTCACTCTCCTTTTTTACCCTCAGAAACTAGGATTACTTAATATTTTTAATTTATTTAAAATTTTAGTTTACTGTTATTTGTATTGGTAATTTTCAGTTTCATTTTTTACAGTCATAGGATATAGCAGGTAGAATTGTCACTTGTTGAATTTTATTGAGTTTCTATTTGGGCCTTAGTATATGAACAAATTTTGTAAATTTTCCTAAGAATACATAATAAGAATGAGTATCCTCTCTGTTCGCAGAGTACAAATTTCAACTTACCTTTTCATTTCTATTCTTATTATTTGTTCAAATTCTCTATCTCCTGTTCTACTTTTTGTCCTTTCATTAAGGATAGAAACAATGTTTAAGTATTCCTTCTAGAATGTGGTTTTGTCAATTTCTGCTTATACATTGCTTTAATGCATTTTCATTAAAGTTAATGGCCTCCATTTTGGAGGTTTGGAGGGTATAATTACCCACAGCTCTCTCTTTTCTAGTTTGTAAACTAATTGGGAAAGATACTCAGAAATCAGATTGAAATGAAATATTAACTTTGTTGTGTACTAAACTGATCTGGAAGATTTAGCTTGGATTTCTGCCAAACTGGGCTTCCCTGGTGGCTCAGATGGTAAAGAATCCACCTGCAATGCAGAAGATGCAGGGTTCGATCCCTGGGTCAGGAAGATCCCCTGGAGAAGGGAGTGGCAATGCACTCTAGTATTCTTGCCTGGAGAATTCCATGGACAGAGAAGCCTGGCGGGCTACAAGTCCATGGGGTTGACAACAGTTGGACAGGACTGAGCAACTAACACTTTCACTTCTAGCCAAATTATTTCTACTACTGACTTCATTTAGTCATTAACTCAGCAGTGGCCACAGGACTGGAAAAGGTCGGTTTTCATTCCAATCCCAAAGAAAGGCAATGCCAAAGAATGCTCAAACTACCGCACAATTGCACTCATCTCACACGCTAGTAAAGTAATGCTCAAAATTCTCCAAGCTAGGCTTCAGCAGTACATGAACCGTGAACTTCCAGATGTTCAAGCTGGTTTTTGAAAAGGCAGAGAAACCAGAGATCAAATTGCCAACATCCGATGGATCATGGAAAAAGCAAGAGAGTTCCAGAAAAACATCTATTTCTGCTTTATTGACTATGCCCAAGCCTTTGAC
>NW_011494934.1:831282-831595 GCF_000754665.1 Bison bison bison
CTTGAGAAATCTGTATGCAGGTCAGGAAGCAACAGTTAGAACTAGACATGGAACAACAGACTGGTTCCAAATAGGAAAAGGAGTTCATCAAGGCTGTATATTGTCACCCTGTTTATTTAACTTATATGCAGAGTACATCATGAGAAACACTGGGCTGGGTGAAGCACACGCTGAAATCAAGATTGCTGGGAAAAATATCAATAACCTCAGATATGCAGATGACACCACCCTTATGGCAGAAAGTGAAGAAGATCTAAAGAGCCTCTTGATGAAAGTGAAAGTGGAGAGTGAAAAAGTTGGCTTAAAGCTCAAC
>NW_011494934.1:831879-833875 GCF_000754665.1 Bison bison bison
ATCAGTCCTGAATGTTCATTGGAAGGACTGATGTTGAAACTGAAACTCCAAAACTTTGGCCACCTGATGCGAAGAGCTGACTCATTTGAAAAGACCCTGACACTGGAAAAGATTGAAGGCAGGAGCAGAAGGGGACAACAGAGGATGAGATAGTTGGATGGCATCACCAACTCAATGGAGATGAGTAAATTTCAGGAGTTGGTGATGGACAGGGAGGCCTGGCGTGCTGCAGTCCAAGAGGTTGCAAACAGTCGGACGTGACTGAGCGACTGAACTGAACTGAATGGAGTAGCCAGGATACAAAAGGCAGTGGCCCCAGGATTTCTATATTGTTGGAGTGATTTTGTATAGTGAAGTTGGCAGAGCATGGCAGGGAGCAGACCTCGAATCTGGGTCTGCAGAGCAAGCATACTGTTTCACTGTTCACTCTAGTGGCTTCAGTGGGCACCTGGCAAGGTTTCCCCAAAGCCACTCACTAATGGAATCATTCTATGGTCCAGGGAGATTTCCAAGTGGAACTCATTACAGTTTTAGGTAGGTGGCTCTAAGACATTGTGCACAGAGAGGAGTTCATGAGCGTACACTGATCCTTGTCCGATTTCACAGATCATAGAAGCCATCCCTTGGAAGGGACATCAGAAAGCACAGGAGAAAGTCCTTCTGGAGGTGGGACGCTTCTATTGTAGGGAGGGAGACAATGGCATCTCTCCTTCTGGTCATCACTGTGCAATTTTCAACAACACTAAAATCTCCCCTTTTCTCCAGATAATTATTTTTTTACCTTGAGTTTTATATATGGGGTGTTGATATCAAGACCTCCAACTTCTTTATGGTTTGCATTTCTCATGATATCTTTGTTTATCCCTTGAATTAGTTTGTGCATTCTGTACGATTTTGTTTTTGATAGATTGCTTATAAAAAGCATATAGCTGGATTTCTTTAAAAGCCAGCGTAAGTGTTTTCGGTTTTTACACTTGCAACTGTCATTATCCACTTTTATTTTACATCTGTTAAATAATGCTAGAATTTCTTGGTGCTTTTTCTCCACTAGGCTTTCTCTCTCTTTTTACTTGAAAGCTATTAATCCTAATACTTTGCTGTTACTTTAGCATTAAATATGTATGTATGTTTTTATGTATATGAATATATTTATTTTGTAAATTTTCCTTTTAGCATCAAGAATGAATCTAATCAGTGTAGAATATAAAAATTAGTATACTTTCTTCATTCCTCCTCCTCACTTCCTGCCTTCAGTCTTTCCCAGCATCAGGGTCTTTCCAGTGAGTCAGTTCTTCACATCAGGTGGCCAAAGTATGAAGAGGACAAGAGAGGATAAGATGGATGGATGGACATGAGTTTGAGCAAGGATCAGGAGTTAGTGATAGACAGGGAAGCCTGGCATGCTGCAGTCCATGGGGTCACTTAGAGTTGGACACAACTGAGCGACTGAACTGAACTTCATTCCTCCTTTCCCACTTTTTAGTTTTTTGTTGAAGTATTATAGGATTTTAAATTTATACTGTTATTATTATCATCTTACTTTACCTTTCAAGACTTTTGCTTAACGTGCATTTTAAGTTTAGTAGCCATATTAACAATTATTTAGACTATTTTATTGGTTTTATAGTTTGCTGACTTTTCTTCTAAATCCTGTCTCTGCTTTTTAAATTCTGATTTTTTTGGTGCCTCAAATATTTCCCTACTATCAGATCAGATCAGTTGCTCAGTTGTGTCCGACTCTTTGCAACCCCATGAATTGCAGCACACCAGGCCTCCCTGTCCATCACCAACTCCCGGAGTTCACTCAGACTCACGTCCATCGAGTCAGTGATGCTATCCAGCCATCTCATCCTCTGTCATCCCCTTCTCCTCCTGCCCCCAATCCCTCCCAGCATCGGAGTCTTTTCCAATGAGTCAACTCTTCACATGAGGTGGCCAAAGTACTGGAGTTTCAGCTTTAGCATCATTCCTTCCAAAGAAACATGTATTCATCTAA
>NW_011494934.1:834258-842911 GCF_000754665.1 Bison bison bison
ACTTTTTCACTCTCCACTTTCACTTTCATCAAGAGGCTTTTGAGTTCCTCTTCACTTTCTGCCATAAGGGTGGTGTCATCTGCATATCTGAGGTTATTGATATTTTTCCCAGCAATCTTGATTCCAGCTTGTGTTTCTTCCAGTCCAGCGTTTCTCATGATGTACTCTGCATATAAGTTAAATAAACAGGGTGACAATATACAGCCTTGATGAACTCCTTTTCCTATTTGGAACCAGTCTGTTGTTCCATGTCCAGTTCTAACTGTTGCTTCCTGACCTGCATACAAATTTCTCAAGAGGCAGATCAGGTGTTCTGGTATTCCCATCTCTTTCAGAATTTTCCACAGTTTATTGTGATCCACACAGTCAAAGGCTTGGGCATAGTCAATAAAGCAGAAATAGATGTTTTTCTGGAACTCTCTTGCTTTTTCCATGACCCAGCGGATGTTGGCAATTTGATCTCTGGTTCCTCTGCCTTTTCCAAAACCAGCTTGAACATCAGGAAGTTCACGGTTCACATATAGCTGAAGCCTAGCTTGGAGAATTTTGAGCATTACTTTACTAGCATGTGAGATGAGTGCAAATGTGCAGTAGTTTGAGCATTCTTTGGCATTGCTTTAAGAATAGTTACTAGGACTATATTTTTTACATCAAATTGAAGTGCACTAGTGGAGAAGGCAATGGCACCCCACTCCAGTACTCTTGCCTGGAAAATCCCATGGACAGAGGAGCCTGGTGCACTGCATTCCATGGGGTTGCAAAGAGTCAGCTACAACTGAACGACTTCACTTTCACTTTTCATTTTCATGCACTGGAGAAGGAAATGGCAACCCACTTCAGTGTTCTTGGCTGTTCTTGGCTGGCAGTCCTGGTGGGCTGCCGTGTATGGGGTCGCAAAGAGTCGGACACGGCTGAAGTGACTTAGCAGCAGCAGCAGCAGCATTTCCCAAATAATGACTGTCACTCTGTGAGTTTGGGAAATACCAGGGTCAACAAAATTAAGCATGCTTCCTTATTGTAAGCTTCTCAGAGTCTGTACTGTGTAATTACATATTATGAATCTTTACATGGAACACACATCATTTCCAAAACTTGATACCACTCCAATTCTCTTGCTGTTTAGTATTAGAGAGAAGAACTATTATTCTCATTCAAATCTCCTCCCCTTAGTAACTTCTTTTTTTGCCTAGATTTTCTTTCTTTATTACTGAAATAAAAATATCAACAGGCCATGTTAACTGACAGTGTCTCCTATTTTTCCTGGTACTCAGTGTATCAGACAGAGTTTAGCATAAGACAGAAACCACTCTAGAGACTTTGAACAGAATGGATTTAATACTGGGAATGAAGTGCTTGGGCTTCCCTGGTGGCTCAGATGGTAAAAAATCTACCTGCAGTGCAGGAGAGGTGGGTTTGATCCCTGGGTTAGGAAGAGTCCCCTGGAGGAGGGCATAGCAACCCACTCCAGTATTCTTGTCTGCAGAATCCCACAGACAGAGGAGTCTGGAGGGATACAGCCCATGGGGTCATGAAATGGGACATGACTGAGTGACACAGCACAGCACATATGAAGTGCTTATGAAAACAGAAGAACTGGAGGAGTGAGGCCGAGACTGGACTCCTACAACTCACTCCCAAAATACTGCCTGACTCATCTCTGCACAGTCAGGGGCTCCCTCTGACTTCAAGAATGCATTATCAGGGACTTCTCTAGTGGTCCAGTGGTTAAGACTCTGCTTTCCAATACAGTAAGTGCAGTTGGATCCCTGGTTGGGAGCTAAGATCCCACAGGCCTCACAGTCAAAAAATCAGAACATAAACAACAGAAGCAGTACTGTAACAAATTCATAAAGACTTTAAAAATGGTCCACATTTAAAAAAAAAAAAAAGGAAAAACAACAACAACAACAAAGGAACGAGTTATTGCTGCTGCAGTCAGGGAATTAAAAGCTGGTTTTGGAATACCATCACCTCGATTGCTGGACCCTGGAGCCCAGAGTTCAGTTCCTGCTGCCTCAGCAGTAACTGGAAGCCGCACATAGGGTTTCCACAGTCTTGGCTGCCAGCTGAAAAAAACAAAGTGCCCCAAACTGAGAGAAGGTAGCTTTCACTTCATTGCATCCAGAACCCTGCTGCTGCTGCTGCTAAGTCGCTTCAGTCGTGTCTGACTCTGTGCGACCCCATAGATGGCAGCCCGCCAGGCTCCCCCGTCCCTGGGATTCTCCAGGCAAGAACACTGGAGTGGATTGCCTTTCCTTATCCAATGCATGAAAGTGAAAAGTGAAAGTGAAGTCGCTCAGTCGTGTACGACTCTTCACGACCCCATGGACTGCAGCCTACCAGTCTCCTCTGTCCATGGGATTTTCCAGGCAACAGTACTGGAGTGGGGTGTCATTGCCTTCTCCGATCCAGAACCCTAGGTACATGCAAGTCTGGGGAATGTCATCTTTAGCTTTCTAGTCTTTGGAACTCAGGAAACTGATGGGTCCTGACCGGTGGAATCTTATACAGCTGGAGTGAGCCAGTCTAATGGAGGCCAAATGCCTCCAGGGATTGACCCTGTAACCTGTTCAACTGCAGAAAATGTCCTCAGGATTTATTTTCATTCTCTTTATCAGCAGGCTCAGAAAGCAATTGTTTGCAGTGCATATTCTGACCCAAGGCTCATTTGGTAATGGGCCCACTGACCCCTACCAGCTCTTTCTTCCTCATCCCGTCTTACATGTGTGTGCTCAGTTGCTCGGTTGTGTCCGACTCTGTGCGACTCTATGGACTGCAGCCCGCCAGGCTCTTCTGTCTGTGGGATTATCCAGGCAAGAATGGAACAAGTTGCCATTTCCTCCTCCAGGGGATCTTCCCGACCCAGGGATTAAACCTACATCTTCTGTGTCTCCTGCATTGGCAGGATTCTTTACAACTAGCAACACTGGGAAGCCTCCATCCTATCTCACTGCACTTCAAATCTATCCCAAACTGTTCCTACTCTTCTGGTCACCAAAGCAATGCACAAATCCAGCAAAACAGAAGTAAAATGTATGAAAATAATTGCCCCATTATCCACAAGAAACATCATGAATGACTCTATAATTGAATGACTACAGTGTGCCGGCAGAAGGTTCCCATATATACAGGACACAATCCTTTATCTAACTGATGCAGTGCCCACACCCTGTCACTCTGTACTTCCAGCCCAACACAGAGCAGAATCCTAGTATCAGGGCCAGTTTTCCTGAACAGCCAAAAGACCTGTGATGTATTCCTGAACATCCTACAGGAGATCTGAAAAGGTACACATTTACTCACTGCTTTTCATCACCTACCCCTAAAAGCCACAAGAAAATGCTATCCTTTTCAGCCCCAAATTCTTACCAAGACAGTGAACACTTCAAGATGCTGTCTCCAGAAAGATCTTGGAGAGGGGAGACCAAGGGGAAGTTACTTTCGATCTCTTCACATTAGTGTTAGTCCCTTTTTCAGATTGCGTCATGGAAATCAAGTGCAGGAAAGAAAGAAGATGGGTATATGACAGAAAGCAAAGAGCACTGCTCACACAGTGGAGCCAAGGGTTGTCAGCCGGCCAAGTGTCCTCAGACCCAATCATTTCATTTCCGCCTTGGTTTCCTAGCAGCGCGGTAGGGATAATAATCTTTGCTCTTCTACCTTGTGGAGTTGCAGTCCATGCCATGTTCGAGCAGGACAACCATACCAAGCAGTATAATAATAATCATTCACAAGACAAGGCAGAACTGGTTTGTGACAGTGAGAAGAACCACTCCCAGTGGTTATGGAGTCAGTAGCATGGGGGTTCCCTGGTGGCTCAGACGGTAGAGAGCTTGCCTGCAATGCAGGAGACCCAGGTTCTATCTCTGAGCCAGGAAGATCCCCTGGAGAAAGGAATAGCAACCCACTTCAGCACTCTCAGCTGGATAATTCCACAGACAGAGAAGCCTGACAGGCTAAGTCCATGGGGTCACACAGTCAGACATGACTGAGCAAGTAACACACATAGTAACTTACCAGCCCCCTCTCCCACCCTCCCTGCTCAGGGCTGCAGGCTCTGACCTCAGACAGAGTTTAGTGCATAAAACAGAAATTACTGTGGACTTCTCTGGTGGTCCAGTGGCTACGACTCCATACTCCCAATGCACAGGGCCTGGTTCAGTATCTGGTCAGAAAACTAGTTTCCACTTGTTGCAACTAAAAACTGATTCCACATGCCACAACTAAAAGAGCTTTCATGCTGCAACTAAGACCCAGCAGAGCCAAAAAAATAAATATTAAAAGAAAAAGTACTGCTTCTGTTCACTGGCCAAGGCACTGAAGGCAGACAGCTTCCAGCCCTCAGTTGTACTTAGACTGTTTCTTGGTTAGAAGCGTTCTTGCTCACCCATCCAGAAACCCCCATGAGCAGAAACTCCATCAAGACCCATTTTGTTTTTCCCTAAGTGGAGGCTTGGTTCCAGAAATGAATTCTGAAAATGCTGGGAGAAGGCTGCCCACATCCCACCCACACTGAGATGGGCAGTCAGAACCAGGGAGCTCTATGATCCGGGTCCTGCCAGCTACTGTGTTGGGCGGTGGTGGTGATATACCCTTAGAAGTACATCTTCAGCACCTACATTAAAATAGCCTCCAAGTTGGAAAGGATAAGTCATAGGAGGAGGGGGTTTCATGTAACCTCCTGCCCTGGAGATTTAAAGAAATCTATAGTTTCCAGAATATGCCTTTTCCAAGAGCTATTTGGAAGGGAAACAGAAATGAACATTTAAAACCCCTTTTAACTCTAGCCTGTGAAGTTCAAATGCATTCTAGAAGGCCCGTGAGTCAATGTAGTGCTGTAAGTGAGCCATTGGCTCCTGGTAGCTTCCACACACCTGCTGCTCTGATGATATACCTTTTGGCTTCAGTCGTAGTTTGGGGAACCTGCTAAGAATGACTCTAATTGCTGTAATTCTCCAGTCAAATGAATCACATCTAATTAAGATGGTACTTGCTCTACTAACCATGGGCTTCCCTGGTGGCTCAGTTGGTAAAGAATCTGCCTGCAATGTTTGATCACTGGGTTGGGAACACCCCCTGGAGGAGGGCGTGGCAACCCACTCCAGTACTCTTGTCTGGAAAATTCTGATGGAGAGAGGAGTCTGGTGGGCTGCGGTCCATGGGGCTGCAAAGAGTCAGACACGACTGGGCGACTAAGCATACACACTTACTACTAACCACAGCCATCTCTCCTGAACCGCCCCAAAAGGTGGGGGACAGCTCTGCTGTGGCTGTTGGATCATCTTAGCAGATTTTTAATTTCCTCTCATCTTTAACCTCACATATCTCCAGGTGTTTTAATATTCTAATCAATAAGTAGCAAAAAGAATGATGGGAAATTAAATGCTTATGTGGTTTCTTTCATAGAATAGGCTCTGTTACTGTAAGAGTTGACCTGCTCACATCACAAGGTCAGTGGGAGGCTCAATGCAGTCTTATATTTGGATGTGCCAGGTCTCACCTGCTAAAGGTGTATGTGCTGAGTGCCAACCTCACCGTGATCTTTATCGGCTGACAAAACTGAACATGAAGACTGAAGCAGGAAGTTGTGGAGTGCATTTGTGAGTGAGAGAGCAAGGACCCACTCATGTGCACGAGGGAGATGTGGCCTTGGGATAGGAGTGCAGTCCGCTTGCCTACTTTGATGACAGGGAAGACAATGAAAAGATCAAGCCCTGACCCTTTGGAGTGGAAGCACTGACTCCAAGACCCTACACTACCAGAGAACTAACCCCAGGGAGTACCAAATAGTGAGAACTCACACTAAGGAAACCACTTGAATACAAGACCTGGCATCACCCAACTACCAGCAGCACCCTGTACAGGACACCTCATCTAAACAACAAACAAAACAAATACAAACCCAATCATCAGTAGACAGGATGACCACCTCATTCAGCCTTGCCCAACAGAGGAAGAACAAGCAAACAAAAATAAAAAGTCAGCACAAATCTCACCCTATACGAAGCTTACACAAACCACTGGACCAAACTTAGGAAGGCAGAAACCAAAAGGAAGAAAGAATTCAACCTTGAATCCTGGGGAAAGGAGACCTCAAACATAATAAGCTAAAAAAAATAATGAAAAGGCAGAGAAATATTGCATCAACAAAGGAACAAATTAGAAACACAGAAATTCAAATAACTGAAGAGGAATTAGGCAAAGTACCTGAAAAGTAATTCAGAATCATGATAGTAAAGATGGTCAAAAGCCTTGAAAACAGAATGGAGAAAATGCAAGAATCAATTAACAAAGATCTAGAAGAATTAAAGAATAGACACACAGAGAAAAACAACACAGCTACTAAAATTAAAAATACTCTGGAAGGAATCAATAGCAGAATATCTGAAGCAGAAGAATGAATTAGTGAGCTGGAAGATGAAATGCTTGAAACAACTTCTGAAGAGCAGAATAAAGTAAAAAGGATGAAAAGAACTGAGGATAGTCTCAGAGACCTCTGGGACAATATCAAGTGCACCAACATTCAAATTATAGGGGTCCCAGAAGAAGAAGAGTAAAAAAGAAAGGGTATTAGAAAATTTTTGAAGAGATTAGAGTTGAAAATTTCCCCAACATGGAAAAGGAAATAGTCAATCAAGTCCAAGAGGCACAAAGAGTGCCATACAGGATAAACCCAAGGAGAAACATGCCAAGACACATACTAATCAAACTAGCAAAGACTAAACACGAAGAAAGAATATTAAAAGCAGCAAGGGAAAAGCAACAAGTAACATACAAGGGAAATCCCATATGCTTAACAGTTGATATTTCAACAGAAGCTCTGCAAGCCAGAAGGGAATGGCAGGATATATTTAAAGTACTGAAAGGAAAAATCTACAACCAAGATTACTGTACCTGGCAAGGATCTCATTCAAAATTGATGAAGAAATACAAAGCCTTTCAGACAAGCAAAAGTTAAGAGAATTCAGTACCACCAAACCAGCTTTACAACAAATGTTAAAGGGACTTATATAGTCAAGAAATACAAGAGAAGGGAAAAGATCTACAAAATCAACCCCAAACTGCCAGGAGCCGGCATATTGCATATTGAGTGCATATTGCATATTGCATATTGAGTGCAGCACTTTCCACAGCATCATCTTTCAGGATCTGGAATAGCTCAAGTGGAATTCTATCACTGCCGGGAGCCAGCGTGAGGAACTCCGCCCATGACAAGGGTCATGAGGAAGGAGGCTCGGCATACGCAAAGGCGGGATCGAGCTTCAGGAGTCCCCCTGGAAATTCTCGAGCATCTACCCACAAAACCAGAGTCTGCCTACTTTCTGCTTTGTGCTTTCACCTACACCTCTGACTTTACGGGGGGCTGTCCCCCACTACCTCTCTCTGAAAAAATAGTTAGCTTACAGTTCCAGTTAATAATTCCTGGATGTGACAGTGTTTAACCTACAAACTCCTTTGGAAATCCTCTAGCCTGCCTGAATAGGTTTTTCCGGCCACATGTGATTGCTCAGAGCCTCCCAACTGTGAGAGGCATGAGATGTTCTAAACTGTCCAAATACAGATTCCTTCGAGCAGTTAAAAGATTGATTAGAAATTGTATTGGTGAAGGGATTTTCACTTGTTGGGCCAATGTTTGCTGCTAAGTTTCCATATCCCTTACCTGCTGTGTCCCTGGCAGTGTATTGATTAATAGAATTGGTGTAAACAGTAGCTTTAATGTTTGTAACCTGGGACCCTTGAGTTAATTCTTTTTCTTGTTATAGCCCACCACACCTTTGCTCTGTAGGAATGCAACTTTATCTAATGCTTTTGGAGGGTGGCTCCTGACCAATCGCCTTTAGAGAAAAATAAGTTTTCTGAAGAAAGGGTCTTAAAATGTTAACAGGCCTCCGGGCCAGAAGATGATGCAAATCACCTAAGCTTTTTCATATGATAAGTTTGCAGGAAGAAAGCCTGGCTTCGATTAGGACCAGGAGCTGCTGTCCTTGCATGACTCCACCCTTTCCCCCATTATCCTCTATGCACAATTTAAGGTATAAAAACTACTTTGGAAAATAAAGTGCGGGCCTTGTTCATGAAACTTGGTCTCCCCATGTCGTTCTTTCTCTCACCTTCTGGCTGAATTATTCAGCCTCTTTTCTCCACTGAATTTCCTCACTGAGCTATCCTTATTTTATTACTCTTTATATCCTTAATTAACGTTTAATTAAGCAGTTGTTTCCTGATCCTCGCTGATGCCGTCCCCACTTCCAATTCCCTGGATCCACTGGGGCTGGACCCCGGCACCAAACAAGTAAGAAAATGGCAATAGGAACATATATATCAATGATTACTTTAAATGTAAATAGATTAAATGCTCCAACCAAAAGACACAGGCTGGCTGAATGGATACAAAAACAAGACACATATATATGCTGTCTACAAGAAACCCACTTTAAATCTAAAGACACATATAGACTGAAAGTGAGAGGATGGAAAAATATATTCCATGTAAATGGGAAGCAAAAGAAAGCTGGAGTAGCAATCCTCATATCAGACAAAATAGACCGTAAAATAAAGAATATTACAAGAAATAAGGAAGGACACTACATAATGATCAAGGGATCAATCCAAGAGGAAGACCTAACAATTGTAAATATCTATGCACCCAACA
>NW_011494934.1:843011-843160 GCF_000754665.1 Bison bison bison
GGGTTACACAGGCCATTTTCCAGGACTGGTTTTCTACCACTTTATCCTGGAGATAGAGAAATATTACTTGAGAAGGACATCCCCTTCAACATTCTTTTGCTGTTTGACAGTGCTCTGGGCCACCTCCATCCACAGATGACTTTCATCCC
>NW_011494934.1:843260-850884 GCF_000754665.1 Bison bison bison
ATCTAAAGACACATATAGACTGAAAGTGAGAGGATGGAAAAATATATTCCATGTAAATGGGAAGCAAAAGAAAGCTGGAGTAGCAATCCTCATATCAGACAAAATAGACCGTAAAATAAAGAATATTACAAGAAATAAGGAAGGACACTACATAATGATCAAGGGATCAATCCAAGAGGAAGACCTAACAATTGTAAATATCTATGCACCCAACATAGGAGCTCCTCAATACATAAGACAAACACCAAGAGACATAAAAGGAGTAATTGACAGTAACACAATAAAAATAGACTTTAACACCCCACTCACACCAATGGACAGATAATCAAAACAGAAAATTAATAAGGAAACACAAGTCTTAAATGATATATTAGATGAGATGGATCTCATTGATATATTCAGGACATTCCATCCAAATGCAGAAGAATACACCTTCTTCTCAAGTGCACATGGAACATTCTCCAGGATAGACCACATCTTGGGTCACAAATCAAACCTCAGTAAATTTTAAAAAGTTGAAATCATAACAAGTATCTTCTCTGACCACAATGCTATGAGACTAGACACCAGTTACAAGAAAAAAACTGTAAGAAACACAAACACATGGAGATTAAACAATACATTTCTAAATAACCAACAGGTTACTGAAGAAACCAAAAGGGAAATAAAAAAAATTTCTAGAAAGAAATGACAATGAAAACATGACAACTCAAAACCTACAGGATGCAGCAAAAGCAGTTCTAAGAGGGAAGTTTATATCAATACAACCCTACTTCAAGAAACAAGAAAAACATCAAATAGACAACTTCACTTTACACCTAAAACAACTGGAAAAAGAAGAACAAAAAAACCCCAACATTAGTAGAAGGAAAGAAATCATAAAGGTCAGAGCAGAAATAAAAGAAAAAGAAATGAAAGAAACAATAGTAAAGATTAATAAAACTAAAAGCTGGTTCTTTGAGAAGATAAACAAAATTGACAAACCTTTGGCCAGACTCATCAAGAAAAAAAGAGAAAAGAAATCAACAAAATTAGAAATGGAAAAGGAGAGGTTACAACAGACAATGCAGAAATAAAAAGGATTATAAGAGATTATTATGAACAACTATAGGGCAATAAAATGGATAACCTGGAAGAAATGGACAGGTTCTTAGAAAAGTTCAATCTTCCAAGATTGAACCAGGAAGAAATAGAAATTATGAACAACATAATTACAAGCACTGAAATGGAAACCGTGATCAAAAATCTCCCAAAAAAAAAAAGCCCAGGACCAGACGGCTTCACAGGAGAATTCTATCAAATACTTATAGAAGAGCTAATGCCTATCCTTCTAAAACTCTTTCAAAAATTGCAGAGGAAGGAACACTTTCAAACTCATTCTACAAGGCCACCATCACCCTGATACCAAAACCAGACAAAGACAAAACACACACAAAAAAACTAGAGACCAACATCCCTGATGAACATAGATGCAAAAATCCTCAACAAAATTTTAGCAAACAGAATTCAGCAACACACCAAAAAGCTCATACACCATGATCAAGTTGGGTTTATTCCAGGGATGCAAGGATTCTTCAATAAATGGAAATCAATCATGAAAGATAAAAAACATATGATACACTCAATAGATGCAGAAAAAGCCTTTGACAAAATTCAGCACCCATTTATGATTAAAACTTTTCAAAAAATGGGCATGGAAGGAACCTACCTCAACATAGTAAAGGCCCTATGTAAGCCTACAGCAAACATTATTCTCAATGGTGAAAAACTGAAAGCATTCTCCCTAAGATCAGGAACAAGATAAGGGTGCCCACTTTCCCCACTATTATTCAATATAGTTCTGGAAATCCTGTCTACAGCAATCAGAGAAGAAAAAGAAACAAAGGAATCCAGATTGGAAAAGAAGAAGTAAAGCTCTCACTATTTGCAGATGGCATGATACTGTACATAGAAAACCCTAAAGATAGTATCAGAAAATTAGAGCTAACCAGCGAATTTAGCAAAGTTGCAGGATACAAAATCAATACACAGAAATCACTTGCATTTCTCTATACTAACAATGAAAAATCAGAAAGAGAAATTAAGGAATCAATCCTATTCACCATTGCAACAACAAGAATTAAATATCTAGGAATAAACTTAACTAAGGAGGCAAAAGAACTACACACAGAAAATTATAAAACACTAATGAAAGAAATCAAAGACTACATAAACAGATGGCGGGATATTCCATGTTCCTGGGTAGGAAGAATCAATATTGTGAAAATGACTATACTACCAAATGCAATCTACAGATTCCGTGTGATCCCTATCAAATTACCAATGGCATTTTTCACAGAACTAGAACAGAGAATTTCACAATTCATATGTAAACACAAAAGACCTCAAAGAGCCAAAGCAATCTTGAGAAAGAAGAATGGAGCTTGAGGAATCAACCTTCCTGACTTCAGATTATACTACAAAGCTACAGTCGTCAAGACAGTACAGTCCTGGCACAAAAACAGAAACATAGAAAAATGGAACAAGATAGAAAGCCCAGAAATAAACCCATGCACCTATGGGTACCTTATTTTTGACAAAGGAGGCAAGAATATACAATGGGGCAGAGACAGCCTCTTCAATAAATGGTGCTGGGAAAACTGGACAGCTCCATGTAAAAGAATGAAATTAGAACACTTCCTAACACCATGCACAAAGATAAACTCAAAATGGATTAAAGACCTAAACGTAAGACCAGAAACTATAAAACTCTTAGAGGAAAGCATAGGCAGAATACTTAATGACATAAATCAAAGCAAGATCCTCTAGGACCCACCTCCTAGAATAACAGAAATAAAAATAAAAGTATACATGTGGGACCTGATTAAACTTAAAAGCTTTTGCACAGCAAAGGAAACTATAAACAAGGTGAAACGACAACCCTCAGAATGGGAGGAAATAATAGCAAATGAAACAATGGACAAAGGATTAATTTCTAAAATATACAAGCAGCTTATACAACTCAATACCAGAAAAACAAACAACCCAATCAAATAGTGGGAAAAACACCTAAACAGACATTTCACCAAATAAGACACACAGATGGCTAACAAACACATGAAAAGATGCTCAATATCATTCATTATTAGAGAAATGTAAATCAAAACTACAATGAGATATCACCTCACACTGGTCAGAATGGCCATCATCAAAAAGTCTACAAACAATAAATGCTAGAGAGGGTGTGAAGAAAAGGGAACACTCTTGCACTGTTGGTGGGAATGTAAATTGATACAGCCACTATGGAAGACAGTATGGAGATTCTTTAAAAAACTAGGAATAAAACCACCATATGACCCAGCAATCCCACTTGTAGGCATACACCCTGAGGAAACCAAAATTGAAAGAGACACACGTATCCCATTGTTCATTGCAGCACTGTTTACAACAGCTAGAACATGGAAGCCACCTAGACGTCCATCGACAGATGAATGGATAAAGAAATTTTGGTACATATACACAATGGAATATTATTCAGCCATAAAAAGGAATGCCTTTGAGTCAGTTCTAATGAGGTAGATGAACCTAGAACCTATTATACAGAGTGAAGTGAGTCACAAAGAGAAAGATAAATATCATATTCTAATGCATATATACAGAATCTATAAAAATGATACTGAAGAATTTACTTACAGGGCAGCAGTGGAGAAACAGACATGGAGAATAGACTTATGGACATGGGGAGAGGGGAGGAGAGGGTGAGACGTATGGAAAGAGTAACATGGAAACTTACATTACCATATGTAAGATAGACAGCCAACAAGAATCTGCTATATGGCTAAGAAACTCAAACAGGGGCTCTGTATCAACCTAGAGGGGTGGGATGGGGAGGGAGATGGGAGGGAGACTCAAAAGGGAGGGGATATATGTACACCTATGGCTGATTCAGGTTGTTGTTGACAGAAAACAACAAAATTCTGTAAAGCAATTATCCTTCAATAAAAAATAAATTAAAAAAAAAAGATTGAAGCAAAGTTTTCAAAACACACATAACACTATGTGTAGTTTTGGCCACAGAAGAAATGAAATATTTTGAACTTTATCCTCAGCCATCTCAGAATGACAATAACCTGCTTCAGCAATTTATATCTGGGATTCACATCTCCTGTACTTATTGATTTTTAATGTCTCTAGGGCAGATATTAATCTCCAAAGCTTATCCCACTCCTAATCAATAGTAACAATACAAAATTGTGCCCAATATTTCTTGTAACATTATCAAGTCATTTGTGACTAATTCCCTGTGTATCATGCAAGATAGAAGAAAGACGAAAGATTAAATCACAAAATTAGATAGATACAAATCCATAAATGTTTCATATCACTATTTTCTTTTAATTTATGTGTGTTTTAACCAGACGAGACTGTCTGTCCCCTTTGAATACAGCTGATTTGGCTGTCTTCCCAATATACAGGTTCTACGAGTTGGCCCAGGGCAAAAAGCTGATGAGGCTTCCTTGGAACTCGGTCCTACACACTTTTTCCTTTCAGGTAGCACACCTTCCCACCCAAGACACATACCTGGATTCCCTGCAGAAACTGTCACTTTTTCCCTTCCCGGGAACCTTCCACCAGGATGGTGACAACAGATCACAGTGAGCAGGAGAATGGTCTATCTGCTCCAACAGTCCCTAACTGGGGTGGGCAGTTCCCTAAGACACTTATGACAAGGGCTGGCCTGCATTCTTTTTATAATTTTGAATTCATTTTTGGATTTACAATTGAGTAACATTTTAGCAGAATGGCTGCTGAATTAAACCTGGATATGGAATGTACCTCACATGGATTTCCTTTAGAGGGCACTATTGATTCTCTGGAACCATGGAAACCTTCAGGTTTCCTTGGTAAAGATGGCCAATTCTGAAATCATATTGGGTTTCATTATCTACTCATGCAGGGAATAGTAGTACGATACTCATTACCAAATATATACTTTCAAAAGATTGTCCATGTGCAGAACATTTCAGAAGCTAAACCAGAAAACTGGTTGTCAGGAGAAGTCATCAATATAACACTTATAGTTCTATATTTGGAAACATCAACTGGTCTATTTGCTTTTGAAAATTCTTTAAATGGAAATTTCCTTTTATCTGGTGATGCGAAACAATCAATTCAGTCTTTTGTCTAGGAAGACAAATTAGCACCTTTTATGAAACTAATGTTTCATTCTAGAAATGGATAATTATTAACATATTTTTGGAAGAAACCATATTTATGGTATTTTCATTCAGATATTAAAGACTGGAGATAAGTTTACTCAGATTCATTCTTCAAATTTCTTGTGTTTCATAGCCTCTGCCAATTCAGACTTTTGATAAAGGCCATGGGGAAAAATTTTCTTTTCTTTTTTCACTCTTTAAAGTGAACAGAAATATAAATTTGTAAGCTAGTTCATTGCAGTCTGTAATTTCAAAATAATAGGAAATTGAAACTAGTTTAAAGCTCAGAAACACAATTTTTCAGACTATAAAATACATTCATGCCACCATCTACCAGAGTTCACTTACCTTTCATAGCCTAAGATACTATTTCAACACATGGGCCTTGTATAGTAATTTTTCATTACTTTACCAATATTCTGGGATAGTAATGGGTAGTAATTCCACAAGTGTTTTGCAAAAATTAAATAAATAAAAATGTCGTTCATGTATGTAATAAAAATAAGAGAAAAAGTGGTGGATCTTCAAAATTTAAATATAAGTTAATCAGACCAGCCTTTAAGACTCTTCCCAGGATGGTTCTAGTCTGTCTTCCCAGCCTCAGCTTTCCCTACCAGTAACCTAAGTTCCCAGCAAAAGGCACCACCTACTATTACCTGGACATTCATGCTTTTCCATATTCCTGCCTTTATTCACCCAGAGTCTTTCACTAGAAATGTATTCTCTCTTTCAACTGCCACCCCAGACCCAACAGAATCCCAGTCCTTTGAGTGCCATTTTGAATACTCCTAATTGAAGGAAAGGTTTCCTAATTGACTCAGTGGTAAAGAAATCTGTTTGCAATGCAGGCAGTTCAATCCCTGGGTTCGATTGCTGGGCCAGGAAGATCCTCTGGAGAAGGAAACAGCAACCCACTCCAGTTTTCTTGCCTGGGAAATTCACGGACAGAAGAGCCTGCTGGGCTACAGTCCATCGGGTCACAGAGTCAGATGCTACTTAGCGACTGAACAACAAGAACAACATTCAAATGAGCTCCCTTCAGAAGTGGTCTACCCATCCTGTGAATTTCCCTAGCTAGTCAGGTATCATTTCCATGTGAAATTTTTTATCAATTTTTTGTATTTAAGTGGTTTAGGTGGTCATTTCATCACTTTGCTAAACTCCAAATTTTTTAGAGTTCATTTCAGGATCTGTACCAAACTAAGTGTCCAACATGTGGTAAGAACTCACTACAGTAAGTCCCCTAAATACTAACCTTCAAGTTTTGAACTTTAAAAGACAGAAACATGTGTTGGCATATCCAATCATGTAAATTAGTTCACATCTCTGGCATACAACGTCACAGGGGCGCATCCTTTACAAGTAGTCGTACTTCTGTGTACTTTACTGTACAGAACTGTATAGAGTACAGTATCAAGCCCAGGATGTCTGGAAGCAAGCGTAAAAGTGAGGCACTATAACTTGTACTGCTAAGAAGCACCAAGTGGTAACGATGGAAACATAAGTAAAAAAAAAAAAAAATTGAGAGAATGGAGCAAGGCAAAAAGATGGTAGACATTGCTCATTCTTATGAATCATTCAACCATCAGCACAATTCTAAGGAACAAGGACAAGATCGTGGAACACGTGAAGTCTGCTGTGCTGATAATGTTGACAATAATATCAAAGAAACGTGGAAAATCGAGGAGATGAAGAAACTTCTCAGTGTGTGGATGCAGGATCAGCATCAGAGTTGAGTCTTGCTCAGATTAATGCTGATTCAAGAGAAATCTAAAAGCCTCTGAAGATCTGCAGAAGAGACATGGAGAAGAATCAGAGGGTTTATCCTTTAATGCCAGTCATGGCAGGTTTTATGGGTTCAAGGCTAGAGTCAACCTTCACAGTGTAAAAGTAAGTGGCAAGGTAATGAGTGTCGATACGGTAGATGCCAGGAATTTCCTGAACTGCTTCAAGAAATTATTGACGAAGGCGTGTATTTACCTGAGCAGGTTTCTAGTACAGATGAGACAGGACTGCACTGGAAGAGGATGTCAGACTGAAGTTACATCAGTAAGGAGGAAAAGTTGATACCAGGCTATAAAACAGCAAAGGATAGGCTAACTCTGTTGTTTGGTGGCAATGCTTCTCGTGATATGAAGCTGAAGCCTCTCTTAGTTTATCATTCAGAGAACCCAAGAGCCCTTAGAAACATAGCCAAGTGCTCTCTTCCTGTTGTATAGAAGCGTAACCCCAAAGTCTGAGTTGTTGTTTAGTCACTAAGTCGTGTCTAACTGTTTGTGATCCCATGGAGTGCAGCCCACCAGGCTCTTCTGTCATGGGATTTCCCAGGCAAGAATACTGGCATGGGTTGTCATTTCCTTCTCCAGGGGAAATTCCTGACCCAGGGATCAAATCCATGTCTCCTGCATTGGCGGGCGGGTTCTTTT
>NW_011494934.1:850984-874873 GCF_000754665.1 Bison bison bison
TCCACAGATGACTTTCATCCCAATGTCAAAATAGTGCATCTGACACCAAATACCACGTCACCTATCCAACCTATGGAGCAGGGAATTGTAGTGACTTTCAGAAAATATTATTTACGTCACACTTTTTGTCAGGTAGTAAAGATGAGTAACAATCAGGAACAACCTTGTGACAATTCTGGAAGGACTAAAACATCTACAAGGCCATAAAAGACATTGACTTTGTTTGGTGTGAGGTCATGGCTATCGCCAAAGAACTTTTGCCTGAGTTTGTTCACAATTTTCATGGAATTGAGGAGGAGTCCAAAGAGGTCTTCAGCAACTTCATGACCCTCAGCGAGAAGCTGGAGTTAGATCTGCCAGAGGACAACATCACTGAAGTCCTTGCCGTGAACATGAGGAGCTTACGAATGAAGACCTGATGGAATTGGAGGCCCAGAGAAACGATGAAGAGAGACAAGAGGAAGAAGTACCTGAAGAACTGAGGAGATCCATGTTGCAGGAAATGACAAGGGGACTTTCTTTATTTGGGGAAGTGCTGTTAGATTTTGAGGCACAGAACCCATAAAATGGTACAGGAAGGTTGCAGCAGCCATTCGGAATGAATCATGATAGGCAGGAGGAAATGGCTACCCATACCAGTATTCTTGCCTGGAAAATTCCACGGAGAGAGGAGCCTGGCGGGCTACAGTCCATGGGGTCTCAAAAAGTCGGACACGACTGAATGACCAAACAACAACAACGAGGGCACTTGGACACCGTGTCTACTCTGCATGACCTGTTTTAAGAGGCATGCCAACAATTCAACAACCTCCAGATTAAGTGTGTCAGGGCCATGGAAGGGTTAGGAAACCACAAAAAAAAAGGTCAACTAAACTAGGGATGTTACACTGAAGGAAAGAAGATTTAGGGAGAAGGAGGAGCAGTCTTTAAATGACTGAAGAGCAGTGATGTGTAAGGAATTGGATTTGTTCTACCTGTCTCCTGAGGGCAGAGGGGGCCCCAGCTAGTGGAACCTATAGGGAGGTAGGTAGGAGTTTCAGTTAAGAGAGAATCCCCAAATATTTGGATTAGTCTGTAAACGGAATGAGTTATCCTGTGACTTAATGAGTCACTGAATTCAATGACCTCAAAGTCCCTTCAACTCTAAGATTTAAGGATTTATCATCTTTCAAATCTTGTCTAGTTCATGCAGAGAGATCACTACTAATCTGGTGTAAATAGCCTTTCGGGGTTTTCAATGCATGTTTATCTGTATTTTGGTTTTAATTTTCATTTATTTATTTTTAGCTGCGCTGGGTCTTCATTGCTGTGCACCGGATACTCTCCAGGTGCAGCGTGTGGGCTTCTCATTGCGGTGGCTTCTCCTGTTGTAGAGCATGGGCTCAGTAGTTGTGGTGTATGGGCTGAGTTGCCCCCAAGGCATGCGGGATCTTCCTGGACGAGGGATCAAACCCATGCCCCTGCATTGGTAAGCAGATTCTTAACCATTGGACCACCAGGGAAGTCCTATAAGTATTATTTATTCATATTCTATGTATTTTATCTTCATAAAATAAGAACTTTTCTGTGTATGCTGATTATAATCTGATTTTTTTCTCTGAACATATACTAAATATTTTTCTGTGTTATTACATGATGCGGATGCTATACAACTATGCAACCATACAACTATGCAACCAGGCCCCTATTCTGGGATGCTTACATTGTATCCTATTTTTAAATGATTATGAATAATCATGTAATGAATCTGTCTATGTTCTCTTCAGTGAGAAGGAACTCATCTTTAAGGAGAAGAGGTCTCATGGCTATATCAAACAAACCAAGATTCAAGCCAAATAAAAGAGCTTGTCCCTGGAGAAGGAAATGGCAACAATGGTAACCACTCCAGTATTCTTTCCTGGAAAATTCCATGGACAGAGGAACCTGGCAGCTACCGCCCATGGGGTCGCAGAGTCGGCCACAACTGAGCACATCAGCTTGACATTTTAAAAGGATCTAATTTTCCTTAGCCTGGGAAACATTTTGAGGTAGGAATTCTGGCTCTTAAATGTTCTCTGCAGCAGGGAACACACCAATCATTTTGTATGATTTTATATTTTTCCATTTATAAAATTGTGCGCTGCATGTTAAAATTGCCTCAGGGTTTGAGTACAAGCTACAAAACATTTAATTAAAATATATAAAGCAGAACACTAGAATGGTAGCAAAATCAATGTTAATGACAATATGAAAATACAATAGTGATTTTTGAGAACATCAGAGAAAACCCTAGGTTAGTTTTTAAAATACAGGATATGAAGTATTTCAAATTACAGTTTCAAGTAATAAGATAAAGTACCACATATGGCCGCCTTAGATACAAATTACATTATATTTAAATAATGCTGTTTACATTCCCTATTTATTCCATTTCACAATTCTGATATAAGAGCACTGGAAGCAACACACTTAAAACAAGAGGGTTTTTTGCCCCAAGATCAAAAAGCAGATGTGGGTAGGTATGAGCACATTTGAAAGGGCGTCCTTTGGCAAATAATGATCATTTCTCTCAGTTCAAGCCCTCTTATTTTTGTGCTGTTTGATTTTGTTGGATAAGTGCTTATGGAAACATTTTATTTGCAAATAAAATCCTTTAGCATCTATAATGTAGGCCTAAACCCAAAGCTGAGCCAAATCTATTTTTTTCCAAGAATTTTTTAAAAATGTTTAAGGCAGGCAACCCTCATGGAAATCTCTAGAGATGTTTAAGCAAGCCTGAAGATGAGCTATGATTCAAAGTGGTGGCTGATCTAGGAAGAAAACAGCTCCCCATTATTGGAGGCTTTCTCAAGGCTAAGCATTCACTGAAGGATGACCAAGAAAGGAATCACAAGTAAAACAAAAAGACCCCTGGGATGGTTTTAAAGGGAACTGTCTCAAGGCTTTGAGGGAGCCTGACCTGAATCACATAGTCACTTTTTTTGTGGTAACTTTTTTTTTTTAAGATATCTCATTGAGAATATATGGCCCCAGAATAAGTCTTCAACACTCCATTCCTGGCAGAGAGAGGGGGTCCCTATGTTACCAAAGAAATCAGACTTTTAGTCCTTGGCCCCCAAGGTAAATTTTGTTGTAATTTCCCAAGTTAGTAGAACTTGCAGATAACATTCTCCAGGGACCTGGCACCATGAGATCTGCCCAGCGCCCTCCGTGGAGTTCATCAAGCCAAGGATAAAGACATGTCACTGACCCCGTTCTCATTTCTTGCAGTCCAGTCACTACTGACTGTAGCCTGATCTGACAGCAGCTATGAAGAGGGTGTTCGGGACACAGATTGTTTTGAACCTTAAAAGATATGGGGAAAGGCAGAAGGAAGGGACAGAAATATGAGGTAGAAGGGACAAAATGGGTGAGAGAGTGTGACTTGAGTGTGTGGTAAAGAATTAACCATACCCAAAGGGAGGTCTGGCTTTTCCCCTTGGGAGGTGACCTCTGAACCCTTGAAATGTTGTGTATGATCAGAGTGTCTGATGGCCACTGTCCAACAATGTGGCTCTCAGGGTGGAGGCTTTGGGTCATGTGGTACAAGTGAGACCTCCAGAGGGGCTAGACACTGAAGTCAGCAATGTGGGTGGCCATTTAGGTCTATATAACTGAGCTCTAATAAAAACTCTGGACACGAAGGCTTGGCTGAGCTTTGCTGGTTGGCGTGATGCATTCCACGGGATCCCAAAGAGTCGGACATGATCGAGCGACTGAACAGCAACAACAGTACTTTGTGCTCATTGTCTCACATTGTTCCAGGGAAAGTTTCCATGTTCCACACTCCAGTTGGAAACTCTGGGTTCAGACCTGTCCTGGACTCTGCCCCATGCATCTCTTTCCTTGGCTCACTTTCATCTGTATCGTTTCACTGTGATACATTATCACCCTGGTTTAACACGGACAATAGCTTTCAGTAAGTTCTGGGAGACTTTCTGGCAAATTATTGAAACTGAAGTTGGCCCTGAGTCCCCCCAAACTTGCACTTGGGGTCAGTATGAGGGTGGTCTTTTGGTCAGCTCCCTAGCTCTGCACTTGGCAGCCCTACAGCTCCCCCACACTGTTCCTTATCATGTTCCACCTGTGACCTGTCATGCCCTCTTTGGCCCCCATCCCACCAGTGTATAACCCAGCACGTCCACTGCTATATAAGATCGCCCACCAAAATATTTCTCCTTAACCTTCCATTACGCCCCCTCCAGGAGGACCCAGCTGTCCCAGTCTGGCTGCTCCGCCTCTGGTTCCCCTCCCACATGGATATACCATCTTGGGATAATTTTGGGGGGAGGGGTAATTTTTTAAAATCTTTTAATTTTGTATTGGCATATAGAGGATGAGATGGTTGGATGGCATTGCCGACTCAATGGACATGAGTTTGGGTAAGCTCTGGGAGTTGGTGATGGACAGGGAGGCCTGGCGTGCTGCAGTCCATGGTGTCACAAAGAGTCGGACACAACTGAGTGACTGGACTGAACTGAATAGCTAATTAACAATGTTGTGACAGCTTCAGGTGGACAGCAAAGGGACTCAGCCACACATATACATGGATCCATTACCCTCTAAACTCCCCTCCTAGCCAGGCTGTCACATAACATTGAGCAGAGTTCCCTGTGCTATACAGTAGGTTCTTGTTGGTTATCCATTTGGGTGAATATACTGTCTTTTCTCAGGCTGTTTCTCTTCCTTGATTGTCCTGTTCCCCTCCTGCAAATCCTACCCAGATGAACATTCAAAAAGAGAGGGAGAAAAAGTACAATGTCTTGGAAAGCCTGCTTGAAATCAAGGTCAATGATAAACTAGTAAAACCCAAGGAGAGATAATATTCTACAGCGGAAGGTAAGAAAATAGAAACAATATGGGTATCACCAGAATCCGAGCCACAAAATTCTTCATCTGTTTCTCAGAGGGACTGTAACTTGCTGATACTTTAGCCTACTAAGGAGCCTCACTAACCCAGCGAAGAATGCCATGATTAGTGCTCTGTGCTCACCAGTGTCTTCCTCACACCCAGGCAGCAGCAGAATATTTGGGACTTGAACACTCAACCTGTTCCAGGTTGATGATATTTCTGATTTGAGGGTTCTCTGTGGATCTGATTGAAACATTATTGGACCCACTCCCAATTTTCTGAATGTATTCTTTTTCCTTGTGCAGATATAAGGAATAAAGTAAAAATACAGTTACACTGCACTGCTGGTGACTCGGACAGTGAAGAATCTGCCTGCAATGCAGGAGACCTGGGTCAGGAAGATCCCCTGGAAAAGGGAATGCCTACCCTCTCCAGTATTTTTGCCTGGAGAATCCCCTGGACAGAGGAGCCCGGTGCGCTACAGTCTATGGGGTCACAGAGTTGGACACAACTCAGCAACTAACATACGCAGTTTTAACCCAATAGCACCAAAACATAGACATACAAATGACCTAGAACCGTCACACCTTTTGAGTTGCTGAAAAGACCGCTATGATATTTCTTAGGTTACCTGTATAATATGCACAGCCGTTTCCCTAGGGCTTAGGTGGAGCTGGTGACATCAAAGATTGGTCATTTAAAGATCAGAGGATACATACATCTCGCTTAAAGCTGCACATCACTACAAGTTATCCAGAATGGTTTTATTATGTGATTTATGTTATAAATATAATAGTAGAGTTACAAAATGGATAATCACTCAAAAAGGTCCTTTTGAAACATTCCATGTCAGGCTTGCTTTCAATTCTGTAGTAAATGACCTTGTTCCATTTCTACACTTGTTTGTTCACAAACAAAAAATCTCTATGACATTTAGGAAAAAAAAAAAAACCCTTTTCACCTCTCTGGGAAAATAAAGTTCTTAAAATGTCATGTCCTGACTTTAGTGGGATGTTTACAGATTTTTCCTGCTGCCCATTTATCTCAATATAGACGAGGGGGTGAGACGTCTGCAAAGAGTGGGTTACTTGGCCTTGGACCTACTGAGAGTTCTGGTGGTAGCCCTGTCCTTGTGTTTAGGAAAACCCCAGTTCTTCAGCTTTGGGGAGGAAGCTTTAACTTGGCATACGGTTTCCCCACCTCTTTTCATTTCAGAGCTGCTCCAAAGTTCACATGTCGTTAGGCAACTGTCAGGCTTCTCAGATAATGCACGAATAGCTGTCAGGTTTTTGCTAAGCTCACCACTGCCTCAAACACAGTTCAGCTGCTCCTTTCTCTCAAGGGGAATCTTTCTAGCATCTTTCTTTCCTCCTCCATTGACATCAGTTGCCCTCTTCATCCCCCTGCACCTGCCTAGCCTCTTCCACACCTTTGACACCCAGATAATGTTTTCTCTTTGCCTCATCTCCCCAACCTAGCAGTCCTTCATAGCAAGCCCCAGTAACCTCCTCCATCAGGAAGACCTCTCTGCAAAAAAACTCCTTCCAATTGTAATTTCTCACCTCTCTGACCTCCAAAGGAACTCAAATATTCACACACTCATAAAGTGTTTAGTTGGAAGGGACTTGGGAGGCTTTTCAATTCAGCCTCCCTCTGAACGCAGAACTCAGTCTGTGTCTGAACTGGGAGGAAATCACAGTGCAGCCGGCTGGTGTGCCTCTGGTCAGCTGTCCCGTTAGGAGCACTCCCTTATGCTGAGCAATGGCTGCTACCTTCTGCCTCAGTCTGTCCTCTACAGCAAAATCAAATTCAACAAAGTCTCACTTCAGGCAGGGTTTTTATTTTAAAGTAAGCAGATGAGTTCAGTGTGACCCTTGAAAATCTCAGTCATCACTCAGAAATAAATGATAGTAAATCATTTCTGAACGATAGTGTACATAGTACCGTCATTTAGAAAATCCGTCACGGCGCGTCTTCCCTCCATTCTGGGGACAGATTTCAATTTCTTTGGCTGAACGGAGGCTGCAGTTGTTGACTTGCAACTAAAGGTCATATATATAAAACACTTAAAAAAAAAGAATTACCATCACATTGATAAGAGAGACTGACAAGACACCTGAGACCAGTCAAAATGATGCTAGTACTCATTCCCTCCAGGACACACCTACTCCCCATCATATATGATGGGATACACACACACACACACACACACACACACACGTATGGAAGTGCAAGTGCTAGTCGCTCAGTAGTGTCCAACTCCTTGGGACCCCATGGACTGTAGCCTGCCAGGCTCCTCTGTCCATGGAATTCTCCAGGCAAGAATACTGGAGTCGGTAGCCATTCCCTTCTCCAGGGGATCTTCTGACCCAAGGGGGATTCAACCTAGGGTCTCCTGCATTGCAGGCATATTGTTTACCATCTGAGCCACCAGGGAAGCTCCATACATACAAACACACACACACATATATTTAATTTTTCTTTCTTTCATATTTTTGTTTAACTTTTTGGCCATGCCACACGGCATGAGGGATCCTATTTCCCTGACCAGGGATTGAACCCACACCCTCCTGCAGTGGAAGCTGGAGTGCTGGAGGAGTCCCCAGCTTCACATACTTACTGGTAAGCCTCCCCAGTAATTTGTGCTGCTTTTGTCACTTTGATGATCCTCCCTGCCTCCCACTACTCCCCAGTGCCTTTGTTTTTTTACCAGACAGCTCTGATGTTGATGTTGTAAACCTTCTGGGTTTTCTGAGAAACAATATAGCTTCACGTTTAGAAATTCCGGTGAGAGTGGAGCAACCAAAAAAGAGAGACAGGCTGGGAGGCAGAGAGACAGGCAAAGTATTACACCTGGAGCTCAGGCAAGAGATCAGAAATGAAAACCTAAACACTTAGAGCCATGCTTAGGAAGGTGACCATCTTGGCTTCCCAGAGAGATTATATACATTCCAGAGGCAGGACTGCTCCATATTTCTCCAAAGCCTCACATCAGGAGAACAGCTCAGCAAGAACTAAACATATATGTGCTTGATTACCAGTCAATCCAAGTTCTAGGGAGCCCCGAATAAAAATACAAGTAATTTAGAAAAGAGGGGGCTACTGTTGAGCGTGTTACATTCTTATGAACAAGAGACTCACTTTCGTCTCCACTGGCCTCGAGACAGCGCTTCCCAGGTGATGCTAGTGGTAAAGAACCTGCCTGCCAATGCAGGAGACATAAGAGTCACAGGTTTGATCCCTGGGTTGGGAAGATCCCTAGAGAAGGGCATGGCAACCCACTCCAGTATTCTCACCTGGAGAATCCCATGGACGGAGGAGCCTGATGGGCTACAGTCCATAGAGTCACAGAGTTGGTCACAACTGAGGTGACTTAGCACGCACATACACACCTCTAGACAGGCCTGCACACATACACGCTCCCTGCACGCCCTTGAAAGCAGGTCTGTGCAGAATCCCTCAGATGCAGGGAAGAGGACAGGCTATAGGGGCGGGGGGGCGGGGGGTGGTGTGCTCTCCATTTCACCTCCAGCAAAGCAGACCTGCTTTTAATCTATTCACACAGAGCCTTCTGGTAAGAATTTCTTTGACAAAAGCATTTGCAAGAAGTAGCATCTGGAAGATGATGAGGAAGAAGGAGGATAAGGAGGAGGGGAGAAAGAGGAGAAGAAGGAGGGGGAGGAATGGGGAGGAAGGGAGGAGGTTATAACCACCACTCCAGCCCCCAGGAGAAGACCAATATGAAAGCCATCTGGGCAAAAGAAATCTCAGGCTGAGGCTGTCCAAGTCCTCATTCTCAGGGTTAATAGCTAAAGGATATTCAGTCCACCTCTTGCTTCCACTATGCTCACTTCAGTCGCTCAGTCCTGTCTGACTCTTTGTGACCCCATGGACTGCAGCATTCCAGGCCTCCTGTCCATCACCAACTCCCAGAGCTTACCCAAACTCGTGTCCTTTGAGTCAGTGATGCCATCCAACCATCTCATCCTCTGTTGTCCCCTTCTCTTCCCACTTTCAATCTTTCTCAGCATCAGGGTTTTTTCAAATAAGTCAGCTCTCTGCTCACTAACCATCTTCCTTTTTTTGTTTTTTGTTTTTTTACTTTATTACTTCTTATATATTTTGTTGCAGAGACATTACTTTGTCAACAAAGGTCCATCTAGTCAAGGCTATGGTTTTCCCAGTGGTCATGCACGGATGTGAGAGTTGGACTATAAAGGAAGCTGAGTACCGAAGAATTGATGCTTTTGAACTGTGGTGTCAGAGAAGACTCTTGAGAGTCCCTTGGACTGCAAGGAGATCCAACCAGTCCATCCTAAAGGAGATCAGTCCTGAATATTCATTGGAAGGACTGGTGTTGAAGCTGAAACTCCAATATTTTGGCCACCTGATGTAAAGAGCTGACTCATTTGAAAAGACCCTGATCCTGGGAAAGATTGAGGGCAGAAGGAGAAGGGGACAACAGAGGATGAGATGGTTAGATGGCATCACTGACTCAATGGACATGGGTTTGGGTGAACTCTGGGAGCTGGTGTCGGACAGGGGAGGCCTGGCGTGCTGCGGTTCATGGGGTCGCAAAGAGTCAGACATGACTGAGCGACTGAACTGAACTGAATATTCTGTTGAACTCATAACACGTACCGTGGGGCACCACTGAAGAAGAGAAAGCAGCAGTATAGCTCTGGCAAGTCTAGATTTTGCACTTTGGAAAACTGAATACAATGCTTCTCTCTCCAGGGTCTGTATCATGACATGTATCTTGATCGTCTCTAGAATGTGTCTGATCTATGGCTCTGGTTCAGTGAAAAGCCCAAACACTCCTTTGCAAGGGAGAATATACACATGGCAGTTGGGATGAGTAGTGAGATGTGAAAATAGAAGTTTGAACTCAAATGAGTGAAGGCAGGACCTGGGAACACAACTGGGGGTGTGTGAGGTGGGAGACCCATCCAGCCAGAGTGACAAGTGGCAGGTAAAGCTGAAGGGGGTGGGTGTCAACTGGGGAGCCCTAAGCACCCACCTAAACAACTTGGACTTTGTTCTCTGGGTAAATCCAGCTCTGAATATAAACTCTGTGACCTCAGGGAAGCTACTGCAAAATGGGATGACAAGAAGAGGACCTACCTTCTAGAGCTGCTGTGAGAATTAAATTTGAGGAATGCAAAGCCCTTAGTAAGTATACTGCTATCAACAAAGTGAGAGGTATCATTAGGATATTGTTAGAGGGAATGGAAAGGAGCAATTAAATGTGAGCAACATTGTTAAGATGGAATATGATGATGACTGTCTGTGAAAGATATGGTAGCCTCAAGATAACAGTGAGAAATCCCTTCTTAATGATCTAGAGAAAGTGGTGTCATTAAAAGGAACAAAGCCAGAAGCGGGATAAGCCAACTTGGAGGACTCAAATTCATGAGCTTGTTTTGGGGTTTCTTGAATGTGCTGACAAGACATCCATACGGAGCTGTCCGGAAGATGGACAGCATTGCAGGAATGAAACTAAAGATCAAGGCCAGGGCTGCTTACACAGGCCACAGGTGTTTATGTGTCAGGGTCAATGTCTGAAGTTGTGACATTGACTGAGATCACCAAGAAGAGTGTGAAGGAAAAAAATGACAGAAGATAGACACTTTGGGAAGTTTAGAAAAGTCTCCCCCCGCCCTTTTAAAAAGCTTTTTTAATTGAAGTATAGTTAATTTACAATGTTGTGTCAATTTCAAGTGTACAGCAAACTGATTCAGTTACACATATACATATCTATATTTTTTCAGCTTCTTTTCTATTACAAGATATTAAGTACAGAGAAATGTCCCTTTAATAACTAGTTTTTAATGTGTACAATGTTATCTTTCCAGAATAGTTTAAGAATGAGGAGGGAGAAAGCTGTGTCTCATGATTTTTAGGAACTTTTGAGCTATTATAGTAACACTTGCTCCCTGTAAATAATTCATAAATACAGTAAAGTGCAAGAGAAGGAATAATAGTAGCCCCAAAGCCCACTACTAACATTTAAATACATTTACTTCCAAATAACTTTATTTCTGTCTCAATGAGAATTGTACTATTTTAAAAGTTTTATATCCTAGTTTTCTTTGCGTAGAAATTGTCTGATCCTCCCAAGAGAACTTTCTCCTGTCACTGAAGATTTTAAGGAAGTATCATAGTGAATGGCTGTGTAGACCTTATACACACATTTCTGAAAATGGAGAAGTCAAACATACCAAGTGGGGCATAAATATTTCTGTCCGAATTTGAGGGGGAAGAGGAGTAGCCGGGACTTCCTGTGACATGACACCTCCCATCTCTATGGTGAGGCTTCTAGCATCTCACTCTAAGGAAGCAACCACCCCGTGAAACATTTAAGCTGGAATGAACAAGAACAGCTGCTAAAAAACCAAGGCTATTATTCACACTCAGTCACTGCCAATTAGAATTTTCTTTCTGGAAACAAGTATAATCCACCAATGTTTGAACACCACTTCTGAAGAAAGGAATTCTTTGGCTCTTTAGCCAGTAGACTCTACCATCTTCCACATTAGTAGTAAAGACTTGATCTCAATAGGTGCTTTCAGCCTGTCCAAGAGCATGAGATTATCTCTAAGACAATTTATAGCAATACTAGATGAAAAAAAGTGTTTATTAACTTTATTATCAGAATCTCACAAGTTAAACAGATGATTTGGGAGGAAGGAATCGGTTAATTGTTCCCCTAAGCTCATAAATCTGAGTTATCTGCAAAGGTGTAATACATCAACTTCTCCCGTTAGGTCTCTTTATCAAAACAATTCTACTTTGTTTACTCACCAGAAAACAGAAGAAGGTGAAATTAAAACTTCGTTGGCTTGTGATAATAAAACATACAGGCCGAACGATGGGAGGATCCATAAATTCCCCTTGAACCCTGCCTTATCTGCTCAGGTGCAAGATAAATCTCTTAGCTAGCACATATGATGGGTTCCCCAAGTTATTTAAGTTCAGTAGATGCTACGGAATTGCTCAGATAGTCCAAAAGACAGGTTTATCAAAAGAAGGAGAGAAAAAAATTATTTTCAAAATGAATTTAGAACCTAAGTAAAATGATATCTCTCCATTTTCCTTCATGTTGTTCGGGACTCATGTAGTTTGTTTTGTGCAGACAAGAGGCAGACTCTTCCAGAGAACAGAATATACCGGCCTTTTGACTGAAGCATAAAGTTGGCTTACAATCAAGGTACTTTTTAGATAATAATGTATTCTCTATTGAAATTCCAATAAAAATACAAGATTTCAGAATGACATATAAAGCAAAAGAAAATTGAAAACTTCATCAAAAAGCTTTATTTTAAAGAAGATTAATATCTCATGTTTCTGCTTTTTTGCCATGAGAAGAACATGCTTTGTTTAGCTGTTGGTCTAGGGAGAATGATAGGCTTTTGCAGCTGACATGAGCCCAACCTGTAGTGTGAGGCAACTCTAAGCAATCCACAGGTGTGGAGTGAGAAATGAATGCTTATTGCTTTATGCTATTGAAATTTTATGGTTGCTTGTTACACAGTGTTATTGCAGCAATGGCTGACTGATACAACACATATTTAAACAGTACTGTAAAGTGCCATGTGTTCATTAGGTATTTAATCCCCACAGCAACCCTATGAGGTAAGCACTAGTATCATCACTATTTACAGTTAGGAAGCTGAGGCACAGAAGTTAATGAACTTACCTGATGCTCCCGAGCAAACAAGTGGTGGCAGATTAGAACCCAAGCCACCCAGCCCAGAGGCTGAGAGCGCAATGGCTGCCTCTTATCACAAACTGCTGATGCTTCCATCCACCACCTTTGAAAAGTTTTTCACTCACCTGAAGCTAATTATAAGAAAACTCATCATTGATTCAAATATCTAAACACATTAAACATTTGCTAAGTCTAATATTTTTGTAAAATGTGAGTTGAATGGGGCTTTCCCTTCCATTCAGTTTTGTATACCTTTGGATGAATCACTTACTGCTCAAATGAAAGAATTCAGATTGAAAAAATCTTGTTCACATAAGTA
This sequence comes from Bison bison bison, assembly GCF_000754665.1. Classification (NCBI taxonomy): domain Eukaryota; kingdom Metazoa; phylum Chordata; class Mammalia; order Artiodactyla; family Bovidae; genus Bison; species Bison bison. Next base: position 863,885 of record NW_011494934.1, read on the forward strand.
AGAAAGAAAGAATCTGTTACAACAGTGTCACTCAATTCCTTGAATTCCATTTGAGTTGCATGCCAAAAACAGAGTAATTTACTTTAATATGTCTTTGTTATTTTTTGGCCGTGTTGCATGGCATGCAGGATCCTGGTTTCCCAGCAAGGGATTGGACCCATAGCCCTGCACTGGAAGTACAGAATCTTAACCACTGGACTGACAGGGAAGCACCTATGTAGTGATTTATAACACAATATTGTTTTCATGTTTTTACGTTCTGTGTATCTTCTACTTACCTTTCTACATCCAAGTCATTCTCTTCAACCCCACCTTGTGTCTGGAGGCTGACCTGTCCAGACTACATCAACATGCTTTCTTGCCCTCTTGCTTCCAGTTGGGTTTGGCCAATGAAGATCTTTTGGCAGGAGATGATGCAAAGAGAAGGATATCTATTCTCCCGGCTCCTTCCCCGCTAAGTTTTCTCTTCTTTCAACGTGACATCTGTGACTATTTTTTTGTGAGTTCTGGGCAACTCTCCATCCTCTTATCCTTTCGGGCCCAAAGACAGTAACAACTTTCCTGTTACTATCCCTAGGGTATTGTACTATTTGAAGGCATTTTTCTATATCCTACTCATACTTATCAATAGCCCATTTAGTAAATCTTCCTGGAATTATTCTCCTAATGTGCATATGCCATATATTCCTTGCCATGTGACCATGGGTGGCTGCCATGCCTCATCCAAAGTATTAGCAGACAACACAGTTATGTTCTTCTTTAATTTTTTTGAAAGAAAAGAATTATATACCACTTAACCAGCAAAAGGACTTGTTAGATCTGAACTGTCTGGTATAGTCGTCACTAGTCACATCTGAAGAAATTTCAATTAATTAAAATTAGCATTTAAAATTTAATTCCTCAGTATACAAACCATATTTCAAGTGCTCAATATTTAAATATGGCTGATTGCTACAGCATCAGATAGTGCTTCTATCATTGCAGAAAGTAATATACTAGACAATTGTGAAATGGTGATTATAAAACCAAAAATATATACTGGGACATTTACAGTTTCTAGAAAAACTCATTTATAACATGAAAAATTATTTTCCTTATATTTATTGACCTATAAAATCATTCAACTCAAAAAACATTTTTTTAAATAAAAATTTTCTGAAGATTAATAAATAATAATACATATCAACATAGATCAAGAAATTCTGGGAATAGAACCTAGTATCAAATTGGACAAGACTTGGAGAGTCTTTACAGGAGCTGACTAAGGTTTACATGTGGAAGTGATGTAAATGTCAGTGCCCTGAGGGCAGACTGTGGTGGGTTTGTTAGCAACTAGAGCCAATGATAACTCTTCTCATCCCTGTATGCCTGTTCCACTTCTCTGACCAAGAAGGCAGGTCTGTCTCCCCATACCTTGGATCTGCACTGGACTTGTGATTCACTTTGACAAGTTGAATGCAGCAGAAATGACAGTTTGGGATTTCTGAGCCCAGGCCGTCAAAGTTTGTATAGCTTCTGTTTTCAATTACAGGGGAAACCAGAGGACATTTAAAGAATCCTTATAAAGAGAGGCCACATGGAGAAACAGAGGCTTTGGAGTAGAAGCGTCTATGAGGAGGGAGGAAGTAAATGAGAGAGAGAGAGAGAGAAAGAGCCAGAGAGTGAGACCTAGCCAGACCCCAGTCATTTCAAGCAACCAGTTAAGAAACCAAACATGTGAGGAAGCCTATCACAGATTCTGCAACCAACACCACATGATGCAGAAATGAACTTTCCCTTCTGAGCACTATCTGAATTCCTGAACACCAGAATTGTGAGGATTAAACAGTTGTGTGTGTGTGCATGTCCAATCATGTCTGACTCTTCGCAAACACATGGACTGTAGCTTGGCCACCAGGCTCCTCTGTCCATGGGATTTTCTAAGGAAGAATACTGGAGTAGGTTGCCATTTCCTTCTCCAGGGCATCTTCCCAATCCAGGGATCGAAACTGCATCTCCTGTGTTTCCTGCGTTGGCAGGTAGATTCTTTAGCATGGCACCACCTGGAAAGCCCACTAAATAGTTATTTTAAGTCAATTAGTATTGGGAAGATTTGTTACACAGGACTGCTGAGTTTCTATTTTTTTGCATTTATTTGACATGCACTTGATTATTATTTCCCATGTGTTACAGACTGATGTTTGCATCCACTCCCTCAAATCATATGTTGAAGCTTTAAGCCCTTGGTGTGACCATATTTGCAGCTAGGACCTCTAAGGAAGTAAAGTTAAATGAGGTCATGTGGGTGGGCCCTTATCCAATAGAATTAGTATCCTTTTAAGAAGAGACACCACATAAGCACAGAAGAAAAGCTATGTGAGGGTGTTGGGAGGAGGTGGCCTGAAAGAGAGGTCTCACCAGGAAGCAAACCAGCTGGCCCCTTGATCTTGGATATCCCAGCCTTTAGTACTTCAAGAAATAAATTTCTGTTGTTTAAACCTAAGTCTGTGATTTTGTTGTGGCAGCCTAAGCAGACTAATCACTGCAGATGGTGACTGCAGCCATGAAATTAAAAGATGTTTACTCCTTGGAAGGAAAGTTATGACCAACCTAGATAGCATATTCAAAAGCAGAGACATTACTTTGCCAACAAAGGTCTGTCTAGTCAAGGCTATGGTTTTTCCTGTAGTCATGTATGGATGTGAGAATTGGACAGTGAAGAAGGCTGAGTGCCGAAGAATTGATACTTTTGAACTGTGGTGCTGGAGAAGACTCTTGAGAGTCCCTTGGATTGCAAGGAGATCCAACCAGCCCATTCTGAAGGAGATCAGCCCTGGGATTTCTTTGGAAGGAATGATGCTGAAGCTGAAACTCCAGTACTTTGGCCACCTCATGCGAAGAGTTGACTCATTGGAAAAGACTCTGATGCTGGGAGGGATTGGGGGCAGGAGGAGAAGGGGACAACAGAGGATGAGATGGCTGGATGGCATCACTGACTCGATGGACTTGAGTCTGAGTGAACTCCGGGAGTTTGTGATGGACAGGGAGGCCTGGCGTGCTGTGATTCATGGGGTCGCTAAGAGTCAGACACGACTGAGTGACTGAACTGAACTGACTGAAGCAGACTAAGATACCACATTTGCCACCATGTTTGTTTTATCAGGAAAGCTCTGCATGCCATCTCTGATGGGTGAGTGAGAGTTATGTCCATGTGAAAAGGTTAATAAAAGAGGGAATAGGCTGTTGCTGGCCACCCTTCAGATCTAACCCATGTCAAAGCAACAGCTCTTCTCTGCACACACCTGTCAGAAGTTGGACATGCAAAGTGGAGGTCTACCAAACCCATTCCAGGTGACTTTCATTCAACTCTTGGTAATAATATTGAGGTAAATATTAAAATATCCAGGACAAATGCTAAACTGGATGGGATGTTGAGGTCATCATCCAGTATCTGCCAAACTAAAAGCCTTCAGTTTCTCAGTTTTTAGTAAATATACTTTGATACTAACCAGAGAAGACAATGGCACCCCACTCCAGTACTCTTGCCTGGAAAATCCCATGGATGGAGGAGCCTGGTAGGCTGCAGTCCATGGGGTCGCTAAGAGTCAGGCACAACTGAGCAACTTCACTTTCACTTTTCACTTTCATGTATTGGAGAAGGCAATGGCAACCCACTCCAGTGTTCTTGCCTGGAGAATCCCAGGGACAGAGGAGCCTAGTGGGCTGCCATCTATGGGGTCGCACAGAGTTGGACACGATTGAAGTGACTTAGCAGCAGCAGCAGCAAGACTATAACCAACTGATGGTTAGTTATACCTATTATACTCTCTTTAGGGGTTTTTCATTTGTGGAGCTGGATTTGAACCAAACCTGGTAAAAACAAATCTCATGAAACCTGAGACTGAAATGAATTTTTCTTTGCCCACAAACAAAGACCTATTTTATGCCAATTTCAATATTCTAGGCTGACTCGAAGGACCTTAAAAAGGCATGACAGATGGCTCTAAAGACAGACAGTTGAGAATGATTACATATGGACTGTTTAGGAATTTCATTTCCTGGATGAAAATTACTAAGTTTATGATTACACACTTGACAGTATTAAAATATAAACATCTGAGTGGAAGGAACTAATCCTTATTAAATACAGATGATTGTCTAAAGTTCAGGTTATTACATCGTAGATTGCATTTTGAGAATATGTTGTCATATACCTAAGTAGATGCTCCACTTTAAAGAGTGCAGTTTACTCTTCAGGGAATTAACAGCAAAAAGAAAGTATTTAGTCCCTAGTAATTGTAGAGTTTACAAAAAGTGAATAAAATTGTTGTTAAGTGCATTATCTATAGAAGAGCAATGTGAAGCACATAAATAAACGGAATGAATGATGAGTGTCAGTGAGGAGGAAATTTGTGCTTATGTTAAAAAAATTTCTGTTATAATCTTAAAAATTTTTATGCAAGTAAACATGGACATTTTTATCTCTTCTTCCTTAAAATCATGCAAAATATGCAACTGAGATACAGGCCAAGACACAGGTTAACAACATGAATCACCAAGCTCATTCTCGCTGTGAATTGTCAACAGGCAGAGAGAACACATTTCTTTGCTGATTGTAAATTCCCGGCATGGTCTTCATAGTTCAATATTCTAATTCCATGATAAATAGATAAAAACCTTTGATGAAAAAAATAATTTCAAGAATCTGTCACCTGCATGAAATGAGGCATCTAGACCCTAGATATTTCTTCCGGATGATGATTTTTTTTTTCCTGCGCCATTATTTTTTTACATGTTAAGTAGTCCCACTGTTTGGATGAGAGGTTTTTCTACCCTGAAAGAATGCAACATGGCTGGATTCAAGAAGAAAGACGACAAGAAGTTTGTTCTTGTTTGGTGAAGTGAGAGAAAGAGGGTAGTGACCAGAAGAGATGGGTGTCTGTAGGCAGATGGGTGAGGATCTGGGGCCTTTAAAGCTACACACAACAGGGCTCTTAGGGCCACTGCCATGTACACTGCTGCTGCTGCTGCTAAGTCGCTTCAGTCGTGTCCGGCTCTGTGCGACCCCATAGACGGCAGCCCACCAGGCTCCCCCGTCCCTGGGATTCTCCAGGCAAGAACACTGGAGTGGGTTGCCATTTCCTTCTTCAATGCGTGAAAGGGAAAAGTGAAAGGGAAGTCGCTCAGGCATGTCCGACTCCTAGCGACCCCCTGGACTGCAGCCTACCAGGCTCCTCCATCCATGGGATTTTCCAGGCAAGAGTACTGGAGTGGGGTGCCATTGCCTTCTCCGGCCATGTACACTAGTAACCACTTATGTTTACTTGAAGAGCACTGCCTTTCATTGTCTTACATTTGGTAATCAGGCCCTTTTTAATTGGTTTATCCATAATGGATAATATGCATTGTCATAGCCTGAAGTGTTGATGTACTCATTTCTGCCCAGGAAGCCAAGAGTATTTCATGTGTTTCTTATTTTTGTGACTTTCAATAGGATAAGAATTCAAATTTACGCATTTTACATCATCTCTCTGAGCTTTCCCTATGTGCTTAAATACTTACATATTTTTTGAATCCAGGTGTCTTATATTTCAGTAATTACCAGAACTCACCTGATTTAATGATGCCAATCTGTTATTTTCAAGAATTCGATTTCAAAAATCCCCCTTTCCCTGTGAATATCATGTGTCTGTGGCTTTCTGAATTTAAGAATAGTTTCAGAAATTTTACAATTTTATAAGAGATCATTTAAACAGGTTTACTGAGTTTTTATCTTATTCTGTAACAAAGCTTAATAACAAAGATTATAATTTTGCAGATTAATATTTTGGGCAAATTCTAAAATGCATTTCTAGCAAAGATTTCCGTACTTCCTCATGAATACAAAGCAATCTGTTTCTGTTTTTCTGGAACTGGAAGTGGATAGTACAGTGATAAAACTCATTCAAAACACCACTATGGCTCCATATTAAAAACACTTTTGCTTAAATAATTAACATTTTTTGCTTATCCATAAAGAAGCCACATGAGAAAGGGAAAAAAAAGTTGTCCCAGATGGTTCTTTTTTCATTAATATTACTAACCCAGACATCAAACACAAATAATAAGGTGTTGAAATGTATAATATAAGCCAAAATATCAAAGCCTTGAATGTTTAAAGGACTTTGCAGTTTTAAGAGGACAGCTGGGTATGCAGGGGAAGTCAGCTTGCTTACGCCTCTCACCTCTCTTGTGTTTCCCTTTTCTCTACAGTCATTATGTGAACAGCTTCCTTCTCATGGAAATGGAGGAAGATTACTGTTCAACCATTACCGAACTTGGGAAAGACACAGACGTATTTATCTGTTGTAAAGGAAAAAACAAAACCCAACCTAGAAACAGTTGTTTTTCTTTGCCTGGTATACATTTATTTATTTTTTTTTTTCTAGTAAAATAACCCATATTTGGAGGGAGAACCACCACTTTTCCAATCTTATCCAAGTGAGAGTAGTAACTTCAGGGCTAAGCCTATGATCCAGGTTGGCTGATCAGAGATTCAAATTTCTCAGCCACTGGATTGGTTCAGGAAGGGCACATGCTCCAAATTGGGTCAATGAAATAAATCTGGGGACTTTTATAGAATAGTTGGGAAAAGAAAAAAGTTATCTTGACCAGGAACTGCTGGAATTACTACATGGTGATTACTACATGGAATTACTACATCCAAAAGGAAACTTGACCTGAGATTTGGCAGAGGGAGATGGGGCGATGGAGAGTGGGGGAAGGAGAAGGGAAAGGGGATAAAGACATGGTTTGGGGTATTTTAACCACATGAACCAAGAATTCATTCATCGCTTAAGTCAGTATGAGTTTCTCTGTCACACTTGCACCTGAATGAGTTCTAACACAAAATCTATCCAGCTACAATCATGTTCAGATGGGGCAGTTTATAGCGAGTTATCTCCTCACATAAATCAGAATGGCCATCATCAAAAAGTCTACAAATAACAAATGCTGGAGAGGGTGTGGAGGAAAGGGAATCCTTATACTGTTGGTGGGAATGCAAATTGGTGAAGCCACTATGGAGAACAGTATGGAGACTGCTTAAACAACTAAACTTAGAGTTACCGTAAGACCCAGCAATCCCATCCTGGGCGTGTATCTGTAGAAAACCATAATTTGAAAAGATAGGTGCATCCCAATGTGCACAGCAGCACCATTCACAACAACCAAGACACAGAAGCAACCTAAATGTTCATCAAGAGAGGAATGGATAAAGAAAATGTGGTACACTTATACAATGGAATATTATTCAGCCACGGAAAAGAATAAAATAATGCCATTTGCAGCAACATAGATGGACCTAGAGATTATACTAAGTCAAGTAAGCAAAGACAAATATCATATGATATTGCTTATGTGTGGAATCTTTAAAAAGTGATACAAAGGAAGTTATATACAAAACTGACATAGATCCACAGATACAGAAAACAAACTTATGCTTACCAAAGGGGGAAGGAGAGGAGGGATAAATTAAGAGTTTGGGATGAACATATACACTCTACTATACATACAGAAGATAAACAATAAGGACCTACTGTACAGCACAGGGAACTCTGCTCAAGATTCTGTAATAACATGATTGGGAAAAGAATTTGGAAAAGAATAGATACATATATGTGTGTAACTGAATCACTTTGCTGTATATACCTGGAACTAACACAACATTACAAATCAACAGAATGTCAATTTTTAAAAAATGGAGCAATTTATCAGATATGAGGACCTTCTATGTGCCAGACACTGTGCTGCTCCCCAGGGACATTCAAAAATCAATAAGGTAGGGCTTTGCTGTACAAGGATGCTGCTTCAAAACACTTGAACCTTTCCCCAACCTCCCAGTGACCGTTGTGGAATCTCTTTTTCCAAGCAAGATGTCTTTTTATAAAGATTTTTGCAAGTAAGGGGAAAAAGCCAGGGGAGAGACTCCTGATTGTGTGTGTTACTATAAGGTAAACATATTTCTTAACTCCTAGAGAAATAGCTAGTGCTTAAAAGCATTTTTTTTTTTTTGGACTTGAAGAAGGGCCATTATTATCTAAATGATAGCCTTAGACAGCAATCCTTGAAGAGGATTGAAGACAGTTAATAGAACTACCCAGTTGAAGTTGGAGTTATATATTCATTCTAATGAGATATCAGATGATCAGTAAAATACTAAATTACACTGCTAGATACTCAACTACATATATTATATATATATACATATATATGATTTTTTTGTGGAGGGACAAATATTTTAGATTGCTCCTAGCTTATACATGAAGAGTTTTATCTGCTTAAGATTTCTCTTTACTATTTTGGTAAGATCCCTATGTCTACCAAATATACATATACCTCATATCAGTGGAAAAGGATGATCATCATCATACTCTAAGATAAATTTTACATTTGAAAGACTCATGACTCAAACATTTTAAAAGAGCTGGTTATTGGAAGAAATAGAGCAGCAGAGATGGCCAGTCATGAATAGTCCTCAATGGGCTCAATGAATTCACATATACAGAAGTATTCATAATTCAGTGAGGTGAGGAAATAACATCATTTACAGACTAATAGTCAGTGGATCTTCTCACTGCTCCAAGTCAGAGGTTGTCAAGACCTGTGACCAGCTATAAGATGACACCTGAACACTGGACATCCCCTCTGGCCCCCTGGTGCAAAGTTGGGCAGACAGGGCGGCCCACTGGGTGTACTCTCACCGTCTCTCTTCTCTGCAGAGCTCCCTGGGGAGCAGCGAGCCATGCTTCTTCCTCTGTAGATTCAGCCTCAGGTGTCCCACCGCAGACACAACCTGGATGTCAAGGCCTTTAGAGATGAGCTCTGCCGAATCACACCCTCAACCCATTTCCACCCAGGACACACCCACAGTGCTGGGGTTACTGGTGCAAAGAGGTTCTAAGATAGGCTGTGCCCTGAATTCAGCATTAGTGTTCTGCTCAGCTGATTAAAGCCTTGGCATGGAACCAAGGTCACAACTGCAAACTCTCCAGGCTTACGGCAGACTGTATCTCAGGACTTCATGGCCCTTGCTGGCCATCTGGCCTCTACTAGGGCTTTTGAGTCCCATCAGGCCACTTTGACAACTCTGGCCCTGAGAGTGGAGGAGTCAGTTGGATGCTGACAGGCTATGAGACCCCCATCTACCTACAGAGCCAGAGCCTGGGGCCCAACCCCACAAACACCCAGCTGTTTCTTCCCTCCGCACTTGGATGCTATTTCCTTTACATTTTTATCACACAAGGGACTATCTGGGAATTTTTTCTTCCCCCAAATGAAGCCAGTTCCAAAGGTAAGCTTAGATTTTCATCATTAGAAACAGAAAATTACCAATGATTTTTAACTAAACTGTTTCCACTTTAAAAGCAAACAGAACTTCCTTAGTGGTACAGTGGATGGGAGTCTGCGGTACCTGCCAACGCAGGGCACATGGGTTTTATCCCTCCTGGTCAGGGAAGATTTCACACGGCACACAGCAACTAAGCGTGTGCACCACAACCACAAAGCCCACATTCTAGAACCTGTGAGCCACAGCTACGTGGCCTGTGTGCTGCAACTACTGCAGCCCATGTCCCTAGGGCCTGTGTTATGAGCAAGAGAAGCCACTGAAATGAGAAGCCCACACTTCTCAAAGAAGAGTAGCCCCAACTCGCCACAACTAGAGAGAAGCCCAAGTGCAACAACGAAGATCCAGAGACACCAAAAATAAATAATTTTAAAAATCAAATTGTATACCCTATGTATAATACATTTTAAAAGGAACCAGACAGATCAAATACCTTTAACATTGAAACTATGATGAACATAGGTTTTGAATAATTAAGAAGCACTCTCAACAGTTCCTGAGATCATTCTAGAAGCACAGGAATCCCAATTAGCAGAGCATCTCAATGAATAGAAGCCTGATTACAAGATCATTTGTTCTACTTACCATGTATTCACATACAATTGAAGGATTCAATAATTTTATAAAGTCTTCATCACCTTAGCCCTCAGTTCAGTTCAGTCGCTCAGTCATGTCCGACTCTTAGCTACCCCATGAATTGCAGCACGCCAGGCCTCCCTGTCCATCACCAACTCCAGGGTTCACTCAAACTCATGTCCAATGAGTCGGTGATGCCATCCAGCCATCTCATCCTCTGTCGTCCCCTTCTCCTCCTGCCCCCAATCCCTCCCAGCATCAGAGTCTTTTCCAATGAGTCAATTCTTCACATGAGGTGGCCAAAGTACTGGAGTTTCAGTTTTAGCATCATTCCTTCCAAAGAACACCCCGAACTGATCTCCTTTAGAATGGACTGGTTGAATCTCCTTGCAGTCCAAGGGACTCTCAAGAGTCTTCTCCAACACCACAGTCAAAAGGCATCAATTTTTCAGCGCTCAGCTTTCTTCACAGTCCAACTCTCACATCCATACATGACCACAGGAAAAACCATAGCCTTGACTAGACAGACCTTTGTTGGCAAAGTAATGTCTCTGCTTTTGAATATGCTATCTATGGTTGGTCATAATTTTCCTTCCAAGGAGTAAGCGTCTTTTAATTTCATGGCTGCAATCACCATCTGCAGTGAGTTTGGAGCCCCCCAAAATAAAGTCTGACACTGTTTCCACTGTTTCCCCATCTATTTCGCATCAAGTGATGGGACCAGATGCCATGATCTTCGTTTTCTGAATGTTGAGCTTTAAGCCAACTTTTTCACTCTCCTCTTTCACTTTCATCAAGAGGCTTTTTAGTTCCTCTTCACTTTCTGCCGTAAGGGTGGTGTCATCTGCATATCTGAGGTTATTGATATTTTTCCCAGCAATCTTGATTCCAGCTTTTGCTTCTTCCAGCCCAGCATTTCTCATGATGTTCTCTGCATATAAGTTAAATAAGCAGGGTGACAATATACAGCCCTGACGTACTCCTTTTCCTATTTGGAACCAGTCTGTTGTTCCATGTCCAGTTCTAACTGTTTCTTCCTGACCTGCATA
>NW_011494934.1:875109-875362 GCF_000754665.1 Bison bison bison
CATTTCTGTCCTTTATCGAGCCAATCTTTGCATGAAATGTACCCTTGATATCTCCAATTTTCTTGAAGAGATCTCTAGTCTTTCCCATTCTGTTGTTTTCCTCTATTTCTTTGCATTGATCGCTGAGGAAGGCTTTCTTATCTCTCCTTGCTATTCTTTGGAACTCTGCATTCAGATGCTTATATCTTTCCTTTTCTCCTTTGCTTTTCACTTCTCTTGTTTTCACAGCTATTTGTAAGGCCTCCTCAGACAG
>NW_011494934.1:875882-879793 GCF_000754665.1 Bison bison bison
TTTGCTTTTTTGCATTTCTTTTCCCTGGGGATGGTCTTGATCCCTGTCTCCTGTACAATGTCAGGAACCTCATTCCATAGTTCATCAGGCACTTTATCAGATCTAGTCCCTTAAATCTATTCCTCATTTCCACTGTATAATCATAAGGGATTTGGTTTAGGTCATACCTGAATGGTCTAGTGGTTTTCCCTACCTTCTTCAATTTAAGTCTGAATTTGGCAATAAGGAGTTCATGGTCTGAGCCACAGTCAGCTCCTGGTCTTATTTTTGCTGACTGTATAGAGCTTCTCCATCTTTGGCTGCAAAGAATATAATCAGTCTGATTTCGGTGTTGACCATCTGGTGATGTCCATGTGTAGAGTCTTCTCTTGTGTTGTTGGAAGAGGGTGTTTGCTATGACCAGTGTGTTCTCTTGGCAAAACTCTATTAGTCTTGGCCCCGCTTCATTCTGTATTCCAAAGCCAAATTTGCCTGTTACCCCAGGTGTTCCTACTTTTGCATTCCAGTTCCTATAATGAAAAGGACATCTTTTTTGGGTGTTAGTTCTAAAAGGTTTTGTAGGTCTTCATGGAACCGTTCAACTTCAGCTTCTTTAGCATTACTGGTTGGGGCATAGACTTGGATTACTGTGATATTGAATGGTTTGCCTTGGAAACCAACAGAGATCATTCTGTCGTTTTTGAGATTGCATCCAAGTACTGCATTTTGGACTCTTTTGTTGACCATGATGGCTACTCCATTTCTTCTAAGGGATTCCTGCCCACAGTAGTAGTTATAATGGTCATCTGAGTTAAATTCACCCATTCCAGTCCATCTTAGTTCTCTGATTCCTAGAATGTCGACGTTCACTCTTGCCATCTCCTGTTTGACCACTTTCAATTTGCCTTTGTCATGGACCTAACATTCCAAGTTCCTATGCAATATTGCTCTTTACAGTATCGGACCTTGCTTCTATCACCAGTCACATCCACAACTGAGTATTGTTTTTGCTTTGGCTCCATCCCTTCATTCTTTCTGGAGTTATTTCTCCACTGATCTCCAGTAGCATATTGGGCACCTATTGACCTGGGGAGTTCCTCTTTCAGTACCCTATCATTTTGCCTTTTCATACTGTTCATGGGTTTCTCAAGGCAAGAATACTGAAATGGGTTCCCATTCCCTTCTCCAGTGGACCACATTCTGTCAGACCTCTCCACCATGACCCGTCCGTCTTGGGTGGCCCCACAGGGCATGGCTAGTTTCACTGAGTTAGACTCAGCTGTGGTCCGTGTGATCAGATTAACTAGTTTTCTGTGATTATGGTTTCAGTGTGTCTGCCCTCTGATGCTGTCTCGCAACACTTACCGTCTTACATGGGTTTCTCTTACCTTGGACGTGGGGTATCTCTTCACGGCTGCTCCAGCAAAGTGCAGCCTCTGCTCCTTACCTTGGACGAGGGGTATCTCCTAACCGCTGCCCCTCCTGACCTTGAACGTGGAGTAGCTCCTCTTAGCCCTCCTACGCCCGCGCAGCCACCCATCCAGGGAGAGAACTCGAGGTTAACCTTAGCCCTAGGGGAACCTTAATATTAAGTTGAAAAGAACACCACTGTCATGACCACCACAGCATAAATCTGACACTCCCCACCACTATCAACGTTTTCCCAGATAATGTCTGAACTCTCTGTCTCCATCACTGTGGGTACTGGGAGGGCAATAACATAAAAAAGAACAACTTGGGGAATGCACAAGTGTGGAATTGAAATTTATGAGCTAAGTTCAGGAAGAGTGCTTTTTGCTAGAGCTGTGGTTTCTAGTGGGCTTTGTTTAGGCACTCAGGTTCTCTGAACTGCCCACTGGCTTAAGGGAGTGAGCATCACGTGGACACGCTGTGATCTTCTCAGACATCTCTGTGGCTATGTGCTAGGTTTCTTGCTGATCATCTTCTGACATGGCACCTTCTTTTTAGTGATAGATACATATATTACGGGCTTCCTTGATAGCTCAGTTGGTGAAGAATCTGCCTGTATATATTAGAGTCACCTACTAGGGTTTTTTATTTTTATTTTTTATCAACTTAGGGTCTTTTTTTTTTTTTAAGATGATCTTGAGTATGTCTTCTGATATAGAAGGATCTCTAATAATGAGTTAAGACATAACAGATTTTGGAATCAGACTAATGGACTCCAAACCCTGCTCTGCCGCTTACTTGCTCTATGACCTTGGGTAAGTTAAATAACCTCTCCATCTGTTTGTGTCTTCTTTGATTTCTTTAATCAGCATCTTAGAGTTTTCAGAGTACAGGTTTCTTGTCTCCTTAGTAGGTTTATTTCTCAGTATTTTATTCTTTTTGATGCAATCGTAAATTGCATTGCATCTTGAACTTTCTCCTTCTGATCTTTCACTGTTAGTGTATAAAAAATGCAACAATTTTCTGTGTATTAGTTTTGTAGCCTGCAATGTTATCAAATTCATTGATGAGCTCTAGTATGTTTCTCGGAGAAGGCAATGGCACCCCACTCCAGTACTCTTGCCTGGAAAATCCCATGGGTGGAGGAGCCTGGTAGTCTGCAGTCCATGGGGTCGCTAAGAGTCAGACACGACTGAGCGACTTCACTTTCACTTTTTACTTTCATGCATCGGAGAAGGAAATGGCAACCCACTCCAGTGTTCTTGCCTGGAGAATCCCAGGGATGGGGGAGCCTGGTGGGCTGCCGTCTATGGGGTTGCACAGAGTCGGACATGACTGAAGTGACTTAGCAGTAGCAGTATGTTTCTGGTAAATAACCTCTCATGGCTTAATTTTCTCATCAGTAAAATGAAGTCAATAATAAAATGTCCTTCATAAGCTTGCTTTGACGATTAAATGCATAAATATAGGTGCTGGCAAAATTCTACTCTGAAGAGTCAGTTGATAAAGAGGTTAGATTTCACAGGACATATAGTCTCTTTGTAACTACCCAAACATGCCATTGAAGAGTGAATGTAGCTAGAGACAGTATGTGCATGATTTGGTGTGGCTGTGTTCCAATAAAACTTTATTTGTAACAGTAGGCAGTGAGCTGAATTTGGCTTGCAGGACATAAGTTTTTCAGACGCTGGGATACTGGTGCACCAATACTTTGGCCCCTTGTAAGAACTTAATAAATATTAGATTGTTATCATGACGATCATCATATATACTGTCACTGAATCCACAAATGAATATAAACCTATTCTATGCTAATTTTACAGTGTAGCTGTCAGAGTGTTGCATGGGCTTCACTGTCTAATCTAAGCATCTCCTAAACTAAGGGTCTCAAATCTTCCACTAAAGTCCATCTAGTGGAGGATGACAGTGAACTCCTCTCCCCTGGTTCTGGGAGTGGCAATAGCTGAAAGGCAAAACATGTCTAACAAGTGTCATATTTAATCTTAAAAATTCACATGACTTGTATTTTACTTCATAGTATATTTATGTTTCTTTCAGTACAAAAAATGGTGATTTAAATCATTCACCACTTGGTAAAACTTAACATGCTTGCCAATCCTCTGCTGGTTTTTCATGACACGTATACCAATTTCAAACCAGGAAAGGAGTACGTGAAGGCTGTATACTGTCACCTTGCTTATTTAACTTATATGCAGAGTACATCATGAGAAATGCCAGGCTGGATGAAGCACAAGCTGGAATCAAGATTCAGTTCAGTTCAGTTCAGTTCAGTCACTCAGTTTTTTTGACTCTTTGCTAGGAGAAATATCAGATATGCAGATGATACCACCCTTATGGCAGAAAGTGAAGAACTAAAGAGCCTCTTGAAGAAAGTGAAACAGGAAGGGAAAAAGTTGGCTTACAGTTCAACATTCAGAAAACTTAGATCATGGCATCCGGTCCCATCACTTCATGGAAAATAGATGGGGAAAACAATGGAAACAGTGACAGACTTTATATCT
>NW_011494934.1:879913-895127 GCF_000754665.1 Bison bison bison
ACTTACTCCTTGGAAGGAAAGTTATGACCAACCTAGACAGCATATTGAAAGGCAGAGACATTACTTTGCCAACAAAGTAATGTCAACAAAGTAATCTAGTCAAGGCTATGGTTTTTCCAGTAGTCATGTATGGACGTGAGAGTTGGACTATACAGAAAGCCGAGCGCCAAAGAATTGACGCTTTTGAACTGTGGTATTGGAGAAGACTCTTGAGAGTCCCTTGGACTGCAAGGAGATCCAACCAGTCCATCCTAAAGGAAATCAGTCCTGAATATTCACTGGAAGGACTGACGCTGAAGCTGAAACTCCAATACTTTGGCCACCTGATGAGAAGAACTGACTCATTGGAAAAGCCCCTGATGCTGGGAAAAATTGAAGACGGGAGGAGAAGGGGACGACAGAAGATGAGATGGTTGGATGGCATCACCGACTCAAAGGACACAAGTTTGAGTAAACTCCAGGAGTTGGTGATGGAAGGGAAGCCTGGCATACTGCAGTCCACGGGGTCACAAAGAGTCAGACACGACTGAGTGACTGAATTGGACTGATACCAGTTTCAGAAACATGGCCTGTGACAACAGGAATTTAAATTTTGACATAGATAATCTACTTAGTGATTAAGGCTCTTAGCTTTATGTGTGGCTATTACATCTTTCTCAAACACAAAGAGAGGAAATGAAGTTAGGAAACATGGACATTAAGGAGTCCACTGACAAATGTAGGGAACACCAGACCTTGCCTCCCACGTGGCAGGTGACAAGGTGCATTTCTTGGCCCCTGCAGCTTTGACCTCACAGCTCAGGAACGCTGATGACACCCAGGAAATTGACATGTGCCTATCAGGCCATGACTGATAGAAACTGGCTCAAGTTGAAAAGTAAATAACAGACAGAAAAATTTGTGCGTAAGAGAGATCATTGTTAAGTTGAGCCATATTAAATTTTCAAGATTTGGCCGTTTTGAAGTATGAAAACTGTGGCTAGGAAGTCCTAGCCACAGCATTCAGAGAAGAAAGAGAAATAAAAGGAATCCAAACTGGAAAAGAAGCAAAACTGTCACTGTAGATGACATGATACTATACATAGAGAAGTCTTAGAGATGCTACCAGAAAACTATTAGAAAACTACTAGCTCTACTTCTAGAGCTCATCACTGAATTTGGTAAATTTTCAGGGTGGAAAATTAATACACAGAAATTTTTTAAACTTCTATACACCAAGAACAAAAGATCAGAATGAGAAATTAAGGAAACAATCCTATTTACCATCGCATCAAAAAAAAAAAAAAAACCTAGGAATAAACCTACTTAAGGAGGCAAAATACTTGTATCCCAAAACTGTAAGACACTGATGAAAGAAACTGAAGACAACACAGACAGAAAGATATACTGTAATCTTGGATTGGAAGAATCAAAACTGCTAAAATGACTCTACTACCCAAGGCAATCTACAGATTCAATGCAATCCCTACCAAATTATCAATCACATTTTTCACAGAACTAGAACAATTTTTTTTTAATTTGTGTGGAAATACAAAAGACCCTGAATACCCAAAACAATCTTGAGAAAGAAAAACAAGAGTTGGAAGAATCAGACTCCCTGACTCCAGACTATATTACAAAGCTACTATAATTGAAATAGTATGGTACTGTCACAAAAACAGACATACAGATGAATGGAACAAGATAGAAAGCCCAGAAATAAATCTGCATATCTATGGCCAATTAATCTATGACAAAGAATATACAATGCAGAAAATATAATCTCTTCAACAAGTAGTGCAGGGAAAATTGAAAAGCTATGTGTAAAACAATGAAAATAAAATATTCTTTAAAATCATACACAAAAATAAACTCAAAATGAATTAAAAACCTAAATGTAAGACCAGAAACTATAAAAATTCCTGGAGGAAAACATAGGCAGAAGTCTCTCTGACAGAAATTGCAGCAATATCTTTTTGGATCTGTCTTCCAGAGTAATAGAAATAAAAACAAAATAAACAAATGGAACCTAATCAAACTTCAAAGATTTTGTAAAGCAAAGAAAACCATAAACAAAACAAAAATCAACTTACAAACTAGGAGAAAATATTTGCAAATGATGTAACTAACAAGGGATTAATTTCCAAAATGTACAAACAGCTAACATAGCTCTCTCTGTATATATACAACTAACCCAATCCCAAAATTGGCAGAAGATCTAAATATACATTTCTTCAAAGAAGACATGCAGATGGCTAAGAGTTACATGAAAAGATACTCTACATTGCTAATTATTAGAGAAATGCAAATCAAAACTACAATGAGGTATCACCTCACTCTGGTTAGAAAGGCCATTATCAAACTGTTTACAATTAGTGCTACAGAGGGTGTGGAAAAAAAGGAACCCTCCTACACTGTTGGTGGAAATGTAAATTGGTACAGCAACTATGGCGAATAGAACAGAGGTTCCTTAAAAAACTAAGAATACAGTTAATATATGATCCTGTAATTCCACTCCTGGGCATATATCCAGACATATATATAATATGAAAAGATACATGCACTCTAATGCTTGCTGCAACACTGTTTACAACAGCCAAGACATGGAAGCAACCTAACTGTCCATTGACAGATGAATAAGGAAGATGTATCCATTATGTATATATCCATATATACACACACACATATATACATATACACAATAGAATACTACTCAGCCATAAAAATGAATGAAATAATAGCATTTACGGTAACACAAATGGACCTAGAGATTATCGTACTAAGTAAAGTAAGCCAAAGATAAATATATGATATCACTTATATGTGGAATGTAAAAAAAAAAAGACACAAATAAACTTATTTACAAAACGTAGACTCAGATATAGAAAACAAACATGGTTACCGAAAGGAAAAGAGGGGAGGGATAAATTATGAGTTTGGAATTAAAATATATACAATACTACATAAAAAATAGATAGCCAATAAGGCTCTACTATATAGCATAGAGAACTATATTCAATATCTTGTAATAACCTCTAATGGAAAATAATTTAAAAAAATATACATATATATAATGGAATCACTGTGCTATACATCTGAAACTAACACATTGTAAACTAACTATACTTCAATAAAAATAAATAAATAAAAATGTCAGTTTCTATGGTTCAACTAATATTTCCCCAAAGTTTATTAATAAGTAGTATGCATTACATAGCATTGGCTTTTAGGTGAAATACTACCACTGTAAATCATAATAAGAATGGCACTTTCAGACCCATTAAAAAATACACCTAGAATTAAGAATGTAGAAAGAGAAAGTAAAATTTCCTGGATGATGTTGAAAATGATCAGGGCATTTTGCTTTTAGTGGCTTAAAGGTTGAGCTGCGACCATGGTTCATAGGCACAAGCCTTTCAGACAGTTTGGAGAAATGATCCTATGGGTTCTTGTTGATCCAGTGGGTATTACAAAATAAAATATCAGGACAAGCAGAATAAGCCTTGGGCATTTCATGAAAGCACCTGGAAAGATAAAGTCCCCTGTGCTTTTCAAGCCCAAAAGCAAAGTACATTTACTCAATCATTTTATCAGGGTGAACTAGAGAGGAAGCAGACGTAATTACACTTAACCTCTATACGTGTGTTTGCACGTATCCTGTAACATCCTCCAGTTTACTTTAAATAATCTACAGATTACTTATAATACCTAATACAAGGTAAACGATATGTCAATAGTTGCTTGCACATGGCAAATTCAAGTTTTGCCTTTCGGAACTTTGGGAGTTTTTTTCCCAAGTATTTTTGATCCATGGTTGGTTGGTTGAACCTGCACTGCAGAAGAACCTATGGATATGGAGGGGTGACTGTGCTCTGAAGCCATATGATGAATTTCTCTTAGGATGACCATTTCCCTTAGTAAACAGCTAGCTGACTGCCCATGATAGATTTTTTTTTCGGACTTATATTCCAGTCTCTATTGCAATATTGTCTTATGCAGGAGTGGAACCATGCAGAGAAAGGGAAAGTAATCAAATTCAATAACATGCATGTCACAGGAAGAGTACAAGGTCTGTCATGCGCCTTCAACTTTGCAAGTCAGTATATAGCACTTTCATCATGAATCAGCACTATGTGCTTCTTTAGATTTAAATTCTCAGATCTGGATCTGGATTGAGTGGAGAGGAAAAAGGCAGCTCAGGAGGATATATCTGGGGAATAAAGGAGGAAAGCAGAGTGTGTTTCTAAGCACACGGGAGGGTTTCTATGTTCACTTTGGCACAACATAAGTAGCTTGGATTTCAGATTTGCTGCCTTCAAACTCCGTCTTAGATTTTATGACTTCAACTGAATAGGCAGAGAGAGAAAAACCAAACCAAATCAACCAACCACCAAACCAAGTTCAGGAGACTAAATGAACAACCAATAAACAAAGGGTTTCCTGATAGAAACTTATCTTAAATTCACAAGACTTAAATTCATAAATTCACAAGACAGCCTGGACTCCCACTACATCAGAATTTGATTCAAATGGAAAATATCTTCTAATCAAAAATTTTAGGACTTCCCTGGTGGTCCAAGGGTTAAAAATCTACCCACCAATACAGGAGACCCGTGTTCAATTCCTGGTCCGGGGAGATTCCACATGCTGTGGAGCAACTAAGCTGGTGCACCACAAATATTAAGCCTGTGCTCTAGAGCCCAGGCTACTACTGAGCTCACACGCCAAAACTACTGAAGCTCGTGCGCCCTGGAGCCCATGCTCTGCAACAAGAGTGGTCACCACAATGAGAAGCCCCGCAACCAGAGAGTAGCCCCTGTTTGCCACAACTAAAAAAAAGCCCTCGAGCAGCAACAAAGACCCATCGCAGCCACACATAAAAATAAATAAACCATAAATAAAAAATTTTAAACATATATAGAAAAACCTGAATAAACTTTTTTGCCAACCTTATACTTAGATTCAATACTTTTCAAAAAATTTCTGTCCTTGCTTTACCTACCCTTGTTTACATTGTTGAAGTATTTTAAAGTAAATCACAGCCCCGTATCATTTTATTCCCATATATACTCAGCATGCCTCTCAAAAATCGGGGATATTTCTTTTATAACAACCAGGCCACTTGGGTAATGCTTTTGATGACAATTTGTCACTTAAAAATAAAATTTGTATTTACTGTTCATTTATACTCTGCTACACTGCAAACATGGGTATGAGAAAGAGAGATGAAACTAAAAAAAAAAGAAGTTAAGACAGCAAAATAAAGTCAGGAATGAAAGTACTGAACCAGATATATGGAAGGTCTGATCCTAACCCTCAACCTATGAGGACCAAAATAGGTTTTTCTATTCAGTGCCCAAAAATGGGTAAACAGCACCACTACACAGCTTTCCCTCTCTCCAAGGTCTAGGATGAATTTCTCTTAGATATCTTCGTGAAGAAGGCACTGTGAGATTTACTGGATAATATAGTTTACAAAATCCCCTTAATAAATATAGAAGAGGTTCTGTGCTCCTTCTGAATCCTGGTTGCAAACCAAGGCATAGCACCCAAGTCCAGGGGAGAAAAGTCATCCAACAAAGACCCAGAATGCTGGTCTGGTGGCCACCCGCCCCAGGTACTGCATCAAACCCACGCATGTCAAATCATCTTTCATCTCCCTCAGACTTCCACTGACCCAATATCCCCAGTAATAACACGGCCTTCATTTAAAAAACTTGAATCCAGCTGTTATTACTCTTAAGCGCTATTATCCAGAGCCACTGACATGATGCCACAGGCGTCTTCACACCCTTTCATCGTTTGTGAATTTGGCCCAGCCTCTGGATTTTCCCCTCCTGTTGTTCGGGAGGGTTGCAAATGCCAAAAGCAATCAATCTGCAAAGCAAATCAATGTGCAGAGCCGTCAGGGGGAAGGGCTGACCCTGCGGCTATCTGCCTTTCTTTTTGTTTTTGTTTTGAAAGAACTGCAGAGCTCGGTCTTTGGATCTGATGACCAGAATACCCATGCACTCAAGGAGCTGTGTCACTCCAGCTTTTTTTTTCCCCCTGCTCTCACTGGAGGCTAGCTTCACTGAGTTTCCAGGCTGCAGGAACAGCAGTCCTGCTCTGTCACCCTGGTGACCAGTGGCTCCAGCATCCTCTGCTCCTTCTCACCTGCAGCCACCACTGCATTGGTCCTCCGTAAGCGCTCTGGCGCCCCAGCATTCTGCTACTTACCATCAATATCTCTATGGAGGGTGCAAAATGCAATTTCTTTATGTCCTTTAGTGTGTGACACAGCTCATCTGCTTTTAAAGATTTCCTCCTGGCTTCTGCTAACAGCCTTTGCTTGCTTCCTGCACTTCTATGCATCACATGGCTAAATAAACCTGTTTGATGTTGCCAGCTCTCAGGAATCCAACCAGAAAATATACTGAAATCAGATAGTTAGGTGAGCTGACATCAAGGAACAATGAGGAAAAACTCTCTCAAGAAATACAAAGAAATTCTGAATGTACAAATAGTTTCTTGTCAAACTAAAAAAGAAAGGAAAGAAAACATTAAAAGTATTCAGGGAAATTTGAACCTACCTTCAAAGGTAAAATATGCCCTTATTTTTCTGAGTATAACATTTCTATGTTAAATTGTAGCAACAAATTCAAGTAAAAAATGTCTTTGAAAATTCCATTTCACGAAAGCATCACTGTATGTATTTAAACTTTTCTTTTCCTAATGAAAATTACTGCAAACAGCACGAAAAATGTTGATGCAGAAAACAGAATAAAAGTGATGGATGGTCTTAAAAGAGCAGAGAGGTACAAATGTTCATGAAATGCTATGCTCAAATGACTAATGTTAACATTTAGGTAAAATTATTCCATTTGGCAAGAAAATAAGTAAGATGCTCACAGAATAACACATAAATAATAGTAGTAGGGGAGATAAAGTAGGAAAAGTCAGTAATATTTCTAGATCATTTTAGGAAGTTGGCAGAGTGATTATCTAATGTTCAGATTAAAATGTTTAATATTGCCGACGAACAGAAAGATAAAATCTTTATTTATCCAGTACATTAAAAAGAATTGTTGGGTGTTTTGTTGTTGGTGGCCTACAATATTCAGATCATGATCTCCATTTCCTGTGACACTTCACAGAATTCTTAATTCTTACTCTTTTTCACTCTCTCCCACATATAGCCACCCAACCTTATTTTTAGACTTCTGTTTATGATTAACGGTATTTTAAGTTTCCTCAATGCAGCCCTTTATTTGGAGTCTTTATCACTGGAAGTCTAGTTGAATCCTGTTTTCCTTTTTCCTTCAGTCATTTGCTCTCCTAAATTCCAGAAGAGCATGCATCTCACATGTGCTTCACCATCTCTCCATTTTAATTAAAGGTGCCTTGTTAGCATTGTTTTCAGACCCAGGAAGTTATACCACCATATAATCAAGGAATTCACGGTGAAGTTTTAAGAATGTGAGGCTAACCTGCAGATACTTGCTGGAGGAGAAGTTCAAGCTCTCTATTAAAGAACAGGAGGGGTTTCAGTTTTGAAAGGAAAGAAGGCTGCTCCAAAGGGAAAGAATGATATGGAAAGCAGCTGGCAGCAGAGGGGAAACAAACCTGGGTACTAGAGGCATGTCTGGCAGACAGAGGGGGTAGAAGCAATTTTTCTTTGCTTATAATGGATGGTTATAAAAAGCATACTGCTGACAAAGTCCAGTACAAGTTCCGGAAGGTGTTGGATTCGACATGCCCTCTTTGGTTCCAGTGGGGGAAAGCAGGGCCATCCACCCACTGAATGGCTTCAAAACCACACCAGAAGAAACAGGCCCCCGAGATCAGGACTCATGAGGAGTCCCTCTGGGAAAGGTCTGGGTATGATTAAAGTGTTTGGTAATGAAATGTTCCACACTACTTTATATGTATCACTGCATTGGCTACCCAACCCTTCCGATGCACAGAGCCCTTCTGGAACCCATCAGCAGCTTCATCTACCATCTCTGGCTCTTTTTCATCCTAATTTAGGGCTGGCAATTCTTAATTGCCTAAATCTATCCAGGGAAGTCTTGATACACAAATCACAGATGGGTTGATTTGTGGTGGGACAAAATTACTGTTTTCTTTCTAGTTTAAATTCTCTTCTAAATATCTGTAAGAATCTATGCTTGGGTCATTCTTTATATAAAGTAGTAGCATATTACAGGAGGGGAGATTCTTAAGGACCCAGTTCACCTGTAGACTCACAGATTCTGAGATTGGAATACTTAAAGAGAGGAATGAGGGTTAGACAAGGGCCTTTAATTCACTATTTGATAACTTAATTTGTAGTATTAAATAAAGGTGAACACTCTCTTAAAAATTAAGCCCTAAATTCTTCATATTCTTTTTTTCCCAGTTTTATTGAGATATAGATGACATATAATACTGTGTAAATTTAAAGTGTGTAATGTCACTGTGGGCATATACCCAGAGAAAACTCTAATTCAAAAAGATACATGCACCCCAAGTTTCACAGCAGTGCTATTTACAATAGCTGAGACATGGAAGCTATCTAAATGTTCATCAACAGATAAATGGATAAAGAAGATGTAGATATTACCCATTAATAAAAAGGAATGAACTAATACCATTTGCAGCAACATGAACAGACCTAGAGATCATCATACTAAGTGAAGTACGCCAGACAAGGACAAGTATCATATGGTATCACCTATATGTGGAATCTTAAAAAATGCTACAAATGAACTTATTATCAAACAGAAGTAGACTCTTAGACATAGAAGACAAACTTCTGGTTACCAAGGGGAAAGGTTGGGAGGATAAATTAGAACTTTGGGATTAACATATACATACTACTGTGTATAAAATAGATAACCAACAAGGGCCTACTATATAGCATAGTGAACTGTTTTCAATATCTTATAATAACCTATAATGAAAAAAGAATCTGAAAAAGAATATATATATCCACAAATGTGCCTAACTGAATCTCTTTGCTGTACACCTGAAACTAATATAACATTGTAAATCAACTATACTTCAATAAAAAAATTTTAATGTATATAATGTGATGATACACATACGTGTTGCAAAATGT
Organism: Bison bison bison; assembly: GCF_000754665.1. Taxonomy (NCBI): domain Eukaryota; kingdom Metazoa; phylum Chordata; class Mammalia; order Artiodactyla; family Bovidae; genus Bison; species Bison bison. The sequence goes on from NW_011494934.1 coordinate 888,975, forward strand.
TTACCACAATAAGGTTAGTTAACACATAATTAACTTATACAATTATGATCCTATCGTTGTTGCTATGGTAAAAATGCCAAAGCTCTACTCTTACAGCAAGTTTTTTTAATAAAAATTTACTTATTTTTGGCTGTCTTAATTGCAGCATGCAGGAGATTCATTGCAGCACACGAGATATTTCGTTGTGGCATGCAGGCATCTCTCTAGTTGTGCCCTGCGAGCTCCAGAGTGCATGGGCTTTGTAGTTTGCAGCATGTGGGCTCAGTAGTTGTGGCGTATGGATTTAGTTGACCTGTGGCATGTGTGGTCTTAGTTCCCAACCAGGGTTCGAACCCACATCCCCTGCATTGGAAGGCAGATTCTTAACGACTGGACCACTAGAGAAGTAGCTCACAGCAACTTTCAAATACACAAGACACTACTGTAACCTATAGCCACCAAGCCACATATTTGATTTCCCAAATTTATTCATCCTAAAACTGAAAGGTTGTGCCCTTGACCAACATCTCTCTATTCCCCCCACAACCCCTAAGCCTATGGCAACCACCAATCTGCTGTCTCTATGAAATGGATGTTTTTGGATTCCACATATAAGTGAGGTCATAGAGTTATCTCTTTTAGGTAGTGATTTTCACTTCCTTCAGGTATACACCTAGAAGTGGAATTGCTGAATCATATGGTGGTTCTATTTTTAATTTTTCTGAGGAAACTCCATATTGTTTTTCATAGTGGCTGCACCAATTTGCATTCCCAACAACAGTGTGCCAAGATTTCCTTTTCTCCACATCCTTACCAGCATTTGTTGTCTCTTGTCTTTTTGATTACAGCCATTCTATCAGGTGTAAGTTGATAACTCATGGTTTTGAGGTGTATTTCCATAATGATGAGTAATGTTGAGAACCTTTTCATATGCTTGTTGACCATTTTTTATGTCTTTGGAAAAATGTCTATTCAAGTCCTCTGTCCATTTTTTAATTGTTTTTATTTTTATATTTTTGCTATTGAGTTTTATGAGTTCCTTATATACTTCTGATGTTAACCCATTATCAGATACACGGTTTTCAAATATTTTCTTCTAATCTGTATATTGCCTTTCATATTGACTATTTCTTTTGCTGGGCAGAAATATGTAGTTTAAAAGTCTCACTTATTTTTTTCTTTTGTTGCTTCTGCTTTTGGTGCCATATTAAAAAATTCATTGCCATGACTGATGTCAAGGAGCTTTTCACCTATGTTTTCTTCTGGGGGTTTTGGTTTAGGTCTTATAATTAAGTACTTAATCCACTTTGAGTTAATTTTTGTGAGTGATGTAAAATAGGGGTTCAGTTTCAATCTTTACATGTGGATATCCTGTTTCCCAAACATTATCTGGTTTTTGGCCATGCCACACAGCATTTCACATGCTAGCAAGGTCATGCTCAAAATCCTCCAAGCTAAGCTTCAAAAGTGTGTCGACTGAGAACATCCAGATGTACAAGCTGGATTTAGAAAAGGCAGAGGAAAGAGATTAAATTGCCAACATCCGCTGGATCAAAAAGCAAGACAATTCCAGAAAAACATCTACTTCTTCTTCATTTGCTCCATTAAAACCTTTGACTGTGTGGATCACAACAAACTGTGGAAGATACTTAAGGAGATGGGAATAACAGATAACCTTACTTGCCTCCTGAGAAACCTGTATACAGGTTAGGAAGCAACAGTTAGAATTGGACATGGAACAATGGACTGGTTCAAAATTGGGGAAGGAGTACATAGGCTATATACTTGCACCCTGCTTACTTAACTTCTATGCAGAGTACATCAGGTGAAATGCTGGGCTGAATGAAGCACAAGATGGAATCAAGATTTCTGGGAGAAATATCAGTAACCTCAGATATGCAGATGACACCACCCTAATGGAAGAAAGTGAAGAGGAATTAAAGAGCCACTTGATAAAGGTGAAAGAGGAGAGTGAAAAAGCGGGCTTAAAACTCAACATTAAAAAACTAAGATCATGGATTCTGGTCCCATCTCTTCATGGCACATAGATGAGGAAACAATGGAAACGGTGAACAATTTTATTTTCTTGGGCTCCAAAATCACTGCTGATGGTGATTGCAGCCATAAATTAAAAGATGCTTGCTTCTTGGCAGGAAAGCTATTACAGACCTAGACAGCATATTAAAAAGCAGAGACATTACTTTGCCAACAAAGGTTCATACAGTCAAATCTCTGGTTTTTCTAGTAGTCATGTGTGGGTATGAGACTTAGACCATAAAGAAGGCTGAATGCTGAAGTACTGATGCTTTCCAACTGCGGTGCTGGAGAACTCTTGTGAGTCCCTTGGACTGCAAGAAGATCAAACCAGTTGATCCTAAAGGAAATCAATTCTGAATATTCATTAGAAGGATTGATGCTGATGCTGAAGCTCCAATACTTTGGCCACCTGATGCAAAGAGATGACTCACTGGAGAAGACCCTGATGCTGGGAAAGATAGAAGGCAGGAGGGGAAGGGGATGACAGAGGATGAAATGGTTGGATGGCATCACTGACTCAATGGATATGAGTTTTAGCAAGCTCCGGGAGATGGTGAAGGACAGGGAAGCCTGGCATGCTGCAGTCCATGGGGTTGTAAAGAGTTGGACATGATTGAGTGACTGAACAACAACTCAGCATGTGGAATCTTAGTTCTCTAACTAGCAATCGAACCCACACCCCCTGCAGTGGAAGCTTGGGGTCCTAACCACTGGACCACCAAGTGGTCCAAACACCATTCCCCCAAACACCATTTTTGAAGAGATTACCTCTCCCCACTGGGTATTCTTGGCTCTCTTGTCAAACATTAGGTGACCATGTACGGCTGCATCTATTTCTGGGCTCTCTATTCTGTTTCATTAGTCTATCTATCAGTTTTTATGTCAGTACCCTACTGTGTTGATTACTACAATAATCAAAATCTACAGCTTTGAAATCAGGAAGTGTGAAGCATCAACTTTGTTCTTTCTCAAGATTGCTCTGACTATTTGAGATAGTTTGTTGTTACATACGAATTTTAGGATTTTTTTCTATTTCTGTAGAAAACGTCAATGGAATTTTGATAGAGATTGCCTTAAGATCATTTGGATAGTATGAATATTTTAACAATATTAACTCATGATCCATGAACACAGTATATTATTCCATTTATGTGTGCCTTCAATTATTTTCATCAATGTTTAATAGTTTTGGTGTATATATATTTCATTTTCTTTGTTAAATTTATTCCTAAGTATTTTATTCTTTTCAAGCTACTGTAAATGGGATCTTTTTATCTCTTTTTCAAATAGCTCTTATTAGTGTACAGAAATGCAGCAAATTTTTGCATGTTGATTTTGTATTCTGAAACTATCAAATTCATTTATTGGGTCTCAGAGTTTTTCAATGGAGTCTAGGATTTTCTTTATACAAGATCATGTCATCAGCAAATAGATAATTTTACCTCTTCCTTTTTGATTTAGATGGGAATTTTATTTTTCTTTCTTTCATTTCCTTTTCTTGCCTTATTACTCTGGTTAGGACTTCCAGTACTACACTGAATAGGAGTAGTGAGAATGGGAATCTCTTTCTTGTTCCTGCCCACAGTGGGAAAGCTTTCAGCTTTTCACCACTGAGTATGATGTTAGCTGTGGGCTTTTCATGTATATGTGTGTGCATGCTAAGCCACTTCAGTTGTGTCCAACTCTTTGTGCCACCTGGGAACCCACATGGGCTTGTCATGTATGTCTTTAATTAACTTATTTTTCTATTGAAGGATAACTGCTTTACAGAGTTTTGCTGTTTTCTGTCAAACCTCAACATGAATCAGCCATAGGTATACATATATCCCCTCCCTTTTGAACCTCCCTCCCCATCCCAACTTTCTGGGTTGCTACAGAGCCCCTGTTTGAGTTTCTTAGCCATACAGCAAATTCCCATTGGCTTTCTATTTTACATATGGTAATGTAAGTTTCCATGTTACTCTTTCCATACATCTCACCCTTTCCTCCCCTCTCCCCATGTTCATAACTCTATTCTCTATGTCTGTTTCTCCACTGCTGCCCTGTAAGTAAATTCTTCAGTACCATTTTTCTAGATTCCATATATATGCATTAGAATACAATATTTATCTTTCTCTATCTGAGTTACTTCACTCTGTATACTAGGTTCTAGGTTCATCCACCTCATTAGAACTGACTCAAAGGCATTCCTTTTCATGGCTGAGTAATATTCCATTGTGTATAGGTACCACAACTTCTTTATCCATTCAACTGTTGATGGACATCTAGGTTGCTTCCATGTTCTAGCTATTGTAAATAGTGCTGCAATGAACAATGGGATACATATATCTTTTTCAATTTTGGTTTCCTCAGGATATATGCCTAGGAGTGGGATTGCTCAGTCTTATGGTGGTTTTATTTCTAGTTTTTTAAGGAATCTCTATACTGTCTTCCACAGTGGCTGTATCAATTTACATTCCCACCAACAATGCAAGAGTGTTCCCTTTTCTTCATACCCTCTCCAGCATTTATTGTTTGCAGAACTTTTGATGATGGCTATTCTGACTGGTAGTTTGAACATTCTTTGGCATTGCCTTTCTTTGGGATTGGAATGAAAACTGACCTTTTCCAGTTCTGTGGCCACTGCTGAGTTTTCCAAATTTGCTGGCATATTGAGTGCAATACTTTCACAGCATCACCTTTCAAGATTTGAAATAGCTCAATTGGAATTCCATCACCTCCACTAGCTTTGTTTGTAGTGATGCTTTCTAAGGCCCACTTGACTTCACATTCCAGGATGTCTGGCTCTAGGTCAGTGATCACACCATTGTGATTATCTGGGTCGTGAAGCTCTTTTCTGTACAGTTCGTCTGTGTATTCCTGCCACCCCTTCTTAATATCATCTGCTTCTGTTAGGTCCATACCATTTCTGTCCTTTATCGAGCCCATCTTTGCATGAAATATTCCCTTGGTAGCTCTAATTTTCTTGAAGAGATCTCTAGTCTTTCCCATTCTGTTGTTTTCCTCTTTTTCTTTGCATTGATCGCTGAGGAAGGCTTTCTTTATCTCTCCTGGCTATTCTTTGGAACTCTGCATTCAGATGCTTATATCTTTCCTTTTCTCCTTTTATTTTTACTTCTCTTCTTTTCACAGCTATTTGTAAGGCCTCCTCAGACAGCCATTTTGCTTTTTTGCATTTCTCTTCCATGGGGATGGTGTTGATCCCTGTCTCCTGTACAATGTCATGAACCTCAGTCCATAGTTCACTAGGCACTCTGTCTATCAGATCTAGTCCCTCATTCTATTTCTCACTTCCACTGTATAATCATAAGGGCTTTGATTTAGGTCATATCTGAATGGTCTAGTGGTTTTCCCTACTTTCTTCAATTTAAATCTGAATTTGGCAATAAGGAGTTCATGATCTGAGCCACAGTCAGCTCCCGGTCTTGTTTTTGCTGACTGTATAGAGCTTCTCCATCTTTGGCTGCAAAGAATATAATCAGTCTGATTTCGGTGTTGACCATCTGGTGATGTCCATGTATAGAGTCTTCTCTTGTGTTGTTGGAAGAGGGTGTTTGCTATGACCAGCGTTCTCTTGGCAAAACTCTATTAGTCTTGGCCCTGCTTCATTCCATATTCCAAGGCCAAATTTGCCTGTTACTCCAGGTGTTTCTTGACATCCTACTTTTGCATTCCAGTCCCCTATAATGAAAAGGACATTTTTTATGGGTGTTAGTTCTAAAGGTCTTGTAGGTCTTCATAGAACTGTTCAACTTCAGCTTCTTCAGCGTTACTGATTGGGGCATAGGCTTGGATCACCGTGATATTGAATAGTTTGCCTTGGAAACAAATAGAGGTCATTCTGTCTTTTTTGAGATTGCATCCAAGTACTCCATTTGGACTCTTTTGTTCACCATGATGGCTACTCCATTTCTTCTAAGGGATTCCTGCCTGCAGTAGTAGATATAATGGTCACTTATTTCACATGCTAGTAAAGTAATGCTCAAAATTCCCCAAGCCAGGCTTCAGCAATATGTGAACCATGAACTTCTAGATGTTCAAGCTGGTTTTATAAAAGGCAGAGGAACCAGAGACTAAATTGCCAACATCTGCTGGATCATCAAAAAAGCAAGAGAGTTCCAGAAAATCATCTATTTC